>NW_020664931.1:0-114070 GCF_002925995.2 Terrapene triunguis
CCCCCCCCCCAACAATGATAAGTAAATGAAAAGATTTTGGGGTCTGTTCAAAAGTGTCTGGTGGTCCAAATTTGGCCTGCAGTCCACCTATTGACTACTCTTGCCTTAGAATGTTTTAATTCAACCAGAGTGACAACACTACTTTCTATTATAGGAAGAAGACGATGGTGACCTTGGAAATGAAGTCTTGGTCAGTTCAAAGAACTGTACGGGGAGATGTCAGCAAACCAGTAAAGTGCCTAAAACCACTATGGCTTATTGCTAAAAACAGCCAAGTCAGCAGGCTGTAAATTAGCCATGCCGCAGCCTCATCTTGACCAAGGCAGGAGGGGAGGGGGTTTTGGGTGCCACAGAAAGGGCAGCTTGACCCCGCATCCTTCCTGATAAGAATTGTGTTGAAGTTGCTGATACATGCATTTTAGAAGAGCAGAATGTGCCCCCAGGAATGTCTATTAGGGCCTCAAGGCTGCAAACTCTGGAAAAACCCACACCTGGTTAATCAATAATCAGAAGGAACCTCTGCTTGACAATTGAAACTGCTTGCTTGACAAGTTTTCTTTAAGAGACATGTCATTCTATTACTAATGTATAAATAAGGGGGAAAAGTTTGAGGTAGTTGGATTCTTCTGGACTCTCCCTCTGGATACATCTTGTGGTCCCCACTGGCAGACGGAAGATTTGGTCACTGGAAGCCTGCCGCGGTGCCACTCGAGAGCCACACTCAGCTTTGGTAATTATCAAGGGTTGGGGGTGTTTTACTAACCTGTTGCGGACGTGTGTAAGTGCTTGAGACTAAGCAAAGTTTAGCTTCATGTGAAAGCACTCTTGTGTTGTCCTGTTTGTGCCAGCCATCTATCGATCGGACGGCCGCGTCTCCCCTGATTTACTTCCTGACACCACCTCGCACAGAGTAAAAGTTACCAAGAGCTTTGGGTTGAAAGAACCCCGGGTAACAGAACTATCATATTTGACAAAATATGTGTAACTCAGGTATCACTGAGAGCATGGCAAGCTTTAAAATCCCCCTGGCCAAGGAAGGTGGTTCTTAAAAGTACAGCAAAATGTCTATACCATCTGTAAATCAGGCTATCCTCTTGCCTTTAGGGCTCCCCTTGAAGTCTTAAAAACCCTCACAATATGTTCTTCCCTGAAAGATCTTCTAAAGAAAGGAAGAAATGTTTAAATGAGAAAGATACCTCAGGCTCTCAACTAAACTTCCCAGAATTTAGTGCAAATGGGAATCTAACTTTGGGTGTGTTGTAGAAAACAAAAACTTGTTAAGTTGCAGAAGCGCTGTCTAATTTTTCTTCCCTGTCTGGTTTTATGAGGATGTGAGTAGGATTCAGAAATCCTGCTTGCACCCAAAGGACCAAAAGGACCTAATCACCCAGCCTAAGGTTGAGCCTAATATGCAGCCTCCTTCGTAAAGGAGCACAATCATACCATCCTGCCAAACCCACATATAAAAGAATTAATCAGATAAAAGTTGGATACAGGGGCCTTACCCCTGGGAGCGTTGGCTGTGACCTCTTATTTTGTAGAGTGATTCTCAATTGGGAGCATACAGAAACAAAAAAGAACCTAAATAATACCTACTTGAAACTGGATTTCTCTAGCTGCTGCTTTTGGGATTTATGCTTCACCTGACTCTTAAGATTTACTGAATGTTCAAAATTCTAATGTAGTTGCCCGGGGGCTACTGCAGCTTCACTTGCAGAAACTGAACTTGCAGACTGACACCCTTCCACATATTCTATGAGTAAAATCTTTGGGTAGTATATAAACAAAACAGTCACTGAGGGAATTTTCCCCGTGTTCACAACCTTTCTCCTTCCAGTCAGAGAATCTTCAGACAACCTTGCTTCAGTAAGTTTTTCCTTCTGAAGCTGCTGCTGCTCCTCCAGAAGCTAGTGTAGCAATTATGCATTAGGAAGAGGCTCATGCAGCCATTTCTGAAAGTTGGAAAATCAAGGCTGGGTTTCTCTGGAAAACCATCCAACTCCCAAAGCTTCTCTTGACTTTGAGTTTTCATTTCCCAAATCAGAGGAGATTTTCCCCACCACCACTCTCTCTAATGAGAGTGTTAGGGTGGGCCCTCCCTTGATCCCTTGATAGTCAGCCACCTCAAGAAAATGGGTAGAAGATCAGAAAAAGGATATTCTATAGAATTCACTCACTGAATCCAGAACAAGTTTATTCTTTCCCGAAAGTTAAAATAAACTAAAACAATACTGTCAGCACCAAAATCCTTTGACACATCAGAAGATGAAGGATGAAATAGTCTATCTCCTACACATCACAACAACAAAGCCAGTTCTGTAGGGAGAGATTTTGGAAAGTGCATAAGATTCTTTGTGGAACAAAGAGAAAAGATCACATGCTGGCCATTCTAAAACTCAAGTAGTATATAAAGGGATTAATATTCCAGATGGAAATAGTGAAATCCATCATTACTGCATTGCTCTCTCAGGACTTCAGAATGTGAAGATAAACCTCCTGGAGATCTACTGAAGATATGATCAAGGAGAGTCTCCATAGATACTTCAGCTTCTGCTACAGGTATTGAAACTTTTTCAATACAAAGACTCAGCTTCTTGTACAGGTATTTCACAAATATCATGTTATCCGTCCCTTTAAGTGAAAGGGACACATGATTAGCCTTGTCTGGATGGCCTTCTTCTAAGGTTCTATTCACAGGTCAGTACTATGCATGGTCTAGCAGCTCTGCTAAATACCTTCAGGAACATGACCTTGAGCAAACTAGAAACAGCAAGCAAATTTACTGCCCTCACAAAGCTGCATTACCTACAGTATGCGCTGGTCATTATCCAAGACAAAATCTTTACTTCCGAAGAGAGAGTACCGAATATAGGTGTCACGGATTTGTCAAACAATAGCACACCTCTCCTACGGTAAATTTCTTTACTCCTGGGCTAGTTATGTCTTGCTTCACTTCCAGCCTGCAACTGAAGCAAATCAGTATATAAAGACCTCTGTCCAGAGTTAATGGTAGTATCCCTTGGCGAATTCATGCTTAATATTATTCTGGAACCCACCATCAGGTAGCTCCGGAAAAGCTAGTCACTAGAATGGATACCAGATTTGAGAGACGTAGATATACAGCTTTAAGTTAAAGTGGTATAACAATATTCATTTAAGAGTTCATACATTTATTATAGGTGAGCTGGTAGTGACACCTACACCCATCACTTACCATTATAAGACCTTGGATTCAATTGCTTATAAACTTTGTCAAACTTTAACTGTTTCGGCTGAAATTTTCCACAGTGGGTATGTAACCCATGTTGCCTTTTTTTTTTTTTTTTTTTTTTTTTTTTTTTTTTTTTTTTTTTTTTTTATTTTTTTTTTTTTTTTTTTTTTTTTTTTTTTTTTTTTTTTTTTTTTTTAATTTCAGCCAAAACTGTTCGATCATTTCTCAGAATCAGGTTAGGGAAAAATGTTTTGTCCATGTTAAAAATTTCATACAACTGTTTAGTTGAGCAATTCTAATGCCTCCATCTATTGGAGCATGGAATTGAAATTTGGCAGAGAGAGTTGCCTTGGTGCCCAAGATGTGCCTTTTGCTTTCACCATGAAAATCCACCCATAGTTCACCAAGTTATAAGCATTTGAAAATGGCACTTTGCATATGCTCAGTAGAGACTTCCCAGGGTTTGACAGCTATATTTTCTAAAGATTGCATCTATCATGAGCATGCTCCAGCCCAAGGCTACAAAGCTGAGCAGGACTTTCCATGAACTTGCTCCTCCCAGATGCCAGATGTTGCTGTGCCTCTGGACACAGGAACTGAGAGCAGGGAGACTGTCACTCCTGTATTCTCAATACTCCAGGCAAATTAGAAGCGAAGCAGAAAAACAGTTACCTACCTTTCGTAAAAAACAGTTACCTACCTTTCGTAACTACTGTTCTTTGAGATGTGTTGCTCATGTCCATTCCAATTAGGTGTGTGTGTGCCGCGTGCACAGAAGCCAGAAGGTTTTTCCCCTAGCGGTACCCATCAGGTCGGTTCAGGTGCTTCCTGGAGTCATGCCTCCATGGCGCCGTATATGGGTCCTTCAGTTCCTTCTTGCTGGCATTGCTCCGACAGAGGGGTAGGCGGGTGGGTCTTGGAATGGACATGAGCAATATATCTCAAAGAACAATAGTTATGAAAGGTAAGTAACCATTTTTTCTTTTTCGAGTGCTTGCTCATGCTGATTCCAATCAGGACCCAAGCAGGAACTTGGAGGCGGGGTTGGAGCTCATGGATTCGCTAATTGAAGCACCGCTCTGCTGAAGGCTGCATCGTCCCTAGCCTGCTGGGTAATGGCATAATGAGAGGTAAAAGTGTGGATTGATCACCATGCTGCAGCCCTGAAAATTTCTTGGGTCAGAACCTGTGCCAGGATCGCCGCTGAAGATGCCTGCACCCTTGTGGAGTGCACTGTCAGCACTGTGGCAGGTACTTTAGCCAGATCGTAGCAGGTCCAGATACAGGATGTGATCCATGATGAAATTCTTTGGGACGAGACTGGGAGCCCCTTCATTCTGTCTACTACTGTGACAAGTAGTTGCTTAGATTTTCAAACAGCTTCGTCTGCTCGATATAGAAAGCTGATGCCCAGCGAACATCCAAAGAGTGGAGTTTTTGCTCCCGGCTATTTGTATGTGGCTTAGGATAAAAAACTGGAAGAAAAATGTCCTGATTAACATGAAACTGGGAGGCGACCTTCAGGAGGAAGGCTGGGTGCGGCCAAAGCTGAACCGTGTCCTTATAGAACGCTGTGCAAGTAGGTTCAGATGTTAGGACCTTAAGCTCGGAAACCCTGCTGGCATAGGTTATTGCCAGCAGAAATGCTACCTTCCATGAGACAGAGAGAGCGAGCGAGCAAGCAATGAGCATGTCGCTAGTGGTTCAAAGGGGGGGCCCCATTAGTTTGGAAAGAAGAAGGTTAAGGTCCCAGGCTGGGATTGGTTGTCGTACTTGAGGGTACAGCCTGTCAAGTCCTTTAAGAAAGTGTCCAACTATCGGGTTGGTGAAAGCCGATCGGCCAGACATGCCTGAGCGAAAGGCAGAAATGGCAGCCAAGTGGACTTTTATTGATGACATAGAGAGCCCCTATCGCTTCAGGTGCAGAAGATAATCCAAGATATGAGGTATTGACGAGGGCATAGGAGACGTGTGTCTCTGTGATGACCAAATTGTGAATCTCTTCCATTTGGTTAGGTAGGTGACCCTAGTAGACAGTTTCCTATTGCCAAGGAGGACTTCCTTAACTGGATCAGAGCAAGCAAGCTCCATAGGATTTAGCCATGGAGCTTTCAAGCCGTGAGGTGGAGAGATTTGAGGTTGGGATGCCGAAGACAGCTGTGGTCCTGGGTTATCAGGTCCGTGAGCAGCGGGAGAGTGATCGGGGTTGTAGTAGGAAGAGAGCCTTAGACATAAGCCCTTGTATCAGAGGCCTGGTATGAAGCAGGACCTGCTCACAGAATCTGGCAAGAACAGGGCTGATATTACAGGAATACACATTCCTAAGAAGTGCTAGTCACAGAGTACTCACGCAAACACTTCCAGATATCAAGTGGTACCAGAACATCCCGATATCAAGGATAGTATAAAAACATTCCCCAAGGATAACAGGAACAGACTGACCCCTCCTAAAAGATAAGGTCAAGGATGACAGTATATAATAGAGATGTTTTGATCGAACCAACATGTACAAGGTGATGAGTGATAACTAGTCAGGAGGCAGTAACTACTGTAACTATGTCAGAGGTACAGTACTCATGTATGTATCGCAGTATAAAGAGGGAGTATCTTTGTCTAGCCTAGGGAGGAACGGAAAGTCCCGCCGTTCACTGAGCTGGTCCATTGTTACGGGCATACATGTATTAGTGATCTGGTATAGTCTGCAGGATACTAGTACCGTGCTTCGTCGACAATAAATCTGTGCCTTTGTCCCTTAACAGATCTTGCGGTCATTGGGTGGTTCACTTGAGGTCTGCAGTGCCAGCTATCTGCACAGGGCTGGGGCAGTACACAAAGGGAACACACACACACACTCGCAGCCAAACATCTAATCACAGGAGTTTCTACTGACAGCTCCAGAAGAGACGTGTACCAGTGCTGACGTGGCCAGGCTAGAGCTACCAATATCAGAGAGGCTTCGTCCCTCCGAACCTTGAGTAGCACCTTGTGAACGAGCGGAATGGGTGGAAGCACGTAAAGGAGGTGGTCCTTCCAAGGAAGAAGGAACACGTCCACGATTGGCTGTGATTCAGGAAGGAGCAGAACTGTGGACACTTCCTGTTGTTTCTTGTCACGAACAAGTCTATCTGAGGAGTTCCCCACTGTTGAAAGATGGTGTTCATGATGTCCGGGTGGATGGACCACTCGTGGTTGTGAAAGGACCTGCTGAGATGATCTGCCAACTCGTTCTGAGCTCCAGGGAGATAAGATGCCTCCAAGTGTATCGAGTGGGCTATGCAAAAGTCCCACAGTTTGAGAGCTTCCTGGCACAGGGGAGAGGAGCGTGTTCCCCCGTCTGTTTATATAAAACATCGTTGTTGTATTGTCTGTCATGACTGATACACATCTCCCCTCCAAGTGAGTTTGGAAGGTCTGGCATGCCAGACGGACTGCCCTCAGCACCCTGACGTTGATGTGAAGTGAGAGCTCTGTTTGGGACCAGAGGCCCTGAGTCCTGAGCTCCCCTAGATATGCTCCCCACCCCATCGCTGATGTGTCCGTGACCAGGAAAAGAGATGGTTGAGGTCTGGAGAAAGGAATCCCTGCACACAGAGCTTGCGGGTTGAGCCATAATAGGAGAGACTCGAGAACCGGCTGGGAAAGAGTGACTATGTTGTCTAGACTGTCCCGGTTTGGTCGATACACCGATGCTAGCCATGCCTGAAGGGGTCAGAGCCTCAGTCTGGCATGCTGCACTGCATAAATACAGGCAGCCATATGGCCGAGGAGCTTCAGGCAATTCCTTGCTGTGGTGCTATGAAATCATCTGATATCTTGTATGATGTTGCAAAGAGTCTGAAACCGTAACTCTGGTAGGAACATCTTGCCTTGTCTTGAGTCCAACATTGCCCCTATGAACTCTATCCTCTGAGTGGGGGACAGGGTTGATTTCTGCACATTCAGTAGAAGGCCAAAGATTATTGAAAGTTGATCTTATCAGGCTCACATGCAACTCCACTTGTGTTCCGCCTTGAAGAACTCTTGTGTGGAGAGTGCCTCCAAAGCCTCTCAACAACTCTCCTGGGGAGGGGAGTCCTGCGGAGCCTGACCCGACTGACCCATTGGTGGAGCAGGAGTCAATGGTGATGGGCTAGGTGGTGCCGCACTTGAGTGGCCCGATGTAGGTCTCACTGCGCTTGAGTCTTTCCATCCCAGTCTCGGTGTGGGTGAGTCTGGCTTCTTATTTTTGCGGGGCATCGGGGACTGGGAGTGGTGCCGCGCACTATCATGTGTGGAGCCCCTGTGCAGGGAGCCCTGCTGGTGCTGAGTGTCTCTATCAGAATCTTTTCTTGGCTCCGAAGTTTCCCATGTTGATGCCGGAGCTCTGCACACTGATGTTGAGGTACTAGGCATCAATTCAGCCGAACTCAGCTCCGAGTGGGGATGGAGGGTGGCCCCCCTCAGAAGGATTTTTAACTGTTGGTCTCTTTATTTTTGAGTCCTGAGGCAGAATCCCCAACAGATCTTGCAACAGTTCTTCTGATGTGATTTACCCAGATACTTCAAGCAGGAAGCGAGAGTGTCACTCCTGGGCATAGGCTTGTTACTAGCTGCACAGGGTTTAAACCCTGGGGACCAAGGCATGCCCTGGTGCCGGGGAGGGGGTAGGGAAAACAGGGGGTAACCCCTAGAACAATTCCTTACTGGGATTCTAACTATACAATGACTAAACTAACTACAACTAACTAACTATAAAACTTAACTATTTACAGAGCACAGTCTGAAGACCATTAGGGAGAAGGCTTGCCGAAGCAAGAGACGATGAGCGTTCTGGCTAACCATCAGAGGTGGTAAGAAGGAACTCAAGTGACAGTGGGTTGGCAGGACCCTGTATACAGCGCCATGGAGGTGCAACTCCAGGGCGTGCATGAACTGAACCGACTAGATGGGTACCGCTAAGGGAAAATACTTCCAGCTACTGTGCATGTGGCATGGATACACCTAATTGCAATCGACATGAGCAAGTACTCAAAGAACTGTTGCTCTTTGAGATGTGTTACTCATGTCCACTCCATTCTAGGTGTGTGCATGCCTCCATGCACCTTTGGCAGAAGCCGCATGTGCCATACCACGTAAGTACAACTTGAGGCACATGTGGGCGGTAGTGAGGGGGTGGGTCCTCATGTGAGAGATCAGGTTGGACACAGTCTGGAAACATGTCTCCAGGAGAAAGGCTCTGGCCTGTGTAGAGTCGAGTATCGCTCCTATGAACTCTATACACTGCACAGGGGTCAGAGCTGATTTCTTTTGGTTTATTAATAGACCCAGATCGTGACAGGTGGAGTGCACCAGATCAAGGCTCCTTTTCACCTGCGCCTGAGAACTTTCCATGATGAGCCAGTCGTCGCGATACAGATAAACTTGTACACCTTGACTCCTCATAAGCGGCCACTGGTGCCATGCACTTTGTGAATACTCTCGGGGCAGATGAGAGGTTGAAGAGTAGCGCTGTGAATTGGAAATGGCGCTAGCCCACCACAAAGAAGAGAAACTGTCTGTGACCTTTGAAAATGGAAATATGAAAGTATGCATCCTTCAAGTCGAGGGCGGCATACCAGTCTCCTGGATCCAAGGAGGGGATGATGGAGGCTAGGAAGACCATGCGAAACTTCAAGTTCTTGAGATATTTGTTGAGGTGACACAGGTCCAGAATGGGTCTTAGGCCCCACTTTTGCCTTTGGAATTAGGAAATGAGAGGAATAAAACCCTTTCCCCCTCATGTCTTGAGCGACCTCTTCTACTGCCCCCAGGTGCAGGGGGTTCCAACCTCCTGAACAAGAGGTTGCTCGTGAGAAGGGTACCTGAAGAGGGATGGGGAAGGTGGGCAAGGTTTTTTTTTGAAAACTGTAGGGTGTAGCCCAAAAATATTATGCTGAGCACCCAACAGTCCGATGTTACACAGGATCATGCCAAGGGAGGAAGGGATGTAGGCAGTTGAAAAATAAATTGGGGGAGGGGGTTTGGATCCTGGAAATCGACTGGGGTGCCATCCTCATGCGCACCATCAAAATGCCTGCCTCGAGCCCCTTTGATGTCTTACTTGACCAGACTGGGCAGGTGAATGAGAGGATGAGGGACAATGGTGCTTTAACCTCTTGGCTCTCTCCTTTCTTTTGTAGGTGCCCTGTCGAGGGGGCCCCCAGGGTCTGGGTGGAGGAGGCAGCTGGAACTGCTTTTTTGCAGATTGCAGCATGTAAAGGCTTAGTGAACGCAAGGTGGCCTAAGAGTCCTTCAGGCCACTCAGCCTCATATCTGTCTGTTCCGAAAAGAGTACCCTCGAAAGGGAGGTCTTGGATGGAGGACGGCATTTCCTGGGAGAGACCCGAGGATTGCAGCCACAAACTGTGTCTCATGGCCATAGCTGAGGCCACGACTCTAGCTGCTGAGTCAGTCGAGTCCCATGCCACCTGGAGAGAGTACCTCGCCACCATCTTTCCCTCCTCCAGAATGATTGCAAACTCCGTGCCAACGCCCTGATGCAGGGAGTCTCTGAACTCATTGAGGGAGTCCCACAAATTAAAATTGTATCTCCCCAACAGAGCCTGGCGGTTTGACACCCTGAGCTGAGACTGGCCGCCAAATAAACTTTTCTCCCAAAAAAGGTCCAGTCTCTTTGCGTCCTGACCCTGTCTGTCCCTTTTGTTGGCCACAGATACCACTAGTGACCCCAGGGGCAGGTGGTTATATAGATATTCAAACCCTTTGGCAGGGACAAAGTACTTTTTTTCTGTCCGCTTGGATGTTGGTGGAATAGAAGAAGGGGTTTGCCACAGGGCCTTCTCAATTCTTAGGACCCCCTTGTGCACCAGCAGCGTGACCCTTGTTGGGGCTGCTGCTGTTAGGAAATCGAACAGGGGGTCTGTTGGCTCTATCAGCTCCTCCACCTCCAGCTTGGTGTGCCTTAAAATCATCTGGGGGCCGAGTGTAAGGGCCCCACCACCACCTCATCCAGTGACGAAGATGACAATGGCACCACCATAGGGAGGTTAGGGCACTCTCCCCCAGTAGGCAGGGCTCCTGTGGTGATGGCACCTCTTCCTCCGTCCCTGCCCCAGAGGCTGTGCCATGTTCCGAGCTCGGTGCTGGTGGTGCAGAAGGGCGTTTCTCCATGGTGGCCAGAGAGGATTGGTGCGAATAAGGCACCGTCATCATTGGCAGATCCCACGGGTTCCAATAGGGCTATTGAGCTGGCCAGTGGCACTGCTGCCACATGGCTGTCGCAGGTGCTCTGCTGGACTCCGGAACCCAGTGAGATCGCTACTTACGAGGCAAAGGGCTAAACTCATGCTCCAACTCAGATGATTCTCCCCTTTGGGACCAAGGGTGGGCCGTGGAGGCTTGTGTTTGGCGGCTGACTCCAGAAGCAGGGGACCGGTGCCTAATGGGCAATGATTGACAACTCTCTTGGGAACGGTGCTGGGATGATGGGGAATGGTGCTGTGAGGGTGGAGAGCAACGCACCAAAGACTGTCTGGGGGACAGAGACCTGCGCTGGGGCATCAGTTGCCGGGCGGAGGGTCAGAACTGGGAATGTGGAGCCCAGTGTCTCAATGCAGGTGATCTGCACTGCATCAACGGGGACCGCGAGTGCGGTGCCGGTGACCTGGGTCATTTGGCTGGGGACCACGGTTGCGGAGCTGGGGATTGTGGTCACTGAGCCAGGGAATGATGCCTCTGCTCCAGAGACCGGCAATGGTCCACTACTCTTTGAGGCAGACCCATGGCTGGCTTGCTCTTGGACTGGGAAGCCTTAGCAGTATCTACTGCTGGACATGGCGTAGGCGGTGCCAGGAGGGCCATAAGGTTCCTAGCCACCTAGAAGACCTTGGGTGCCAAAGGCACTAAACAAGTACTGGGGTCCCATACCACTTGGAGGAGTCGGAGGTGGAACCCTGGGCGGGCTGAGAGGTCCAGATGGAGAGGTACCCCCTTGGAGCTCCGGGGTGGGCAGGCAGCCCAAACAGGTTCTTTGCTCAACACCCTATTTCCCTCTTTACTTGGCGCTGGGGAGCCATGCTGCTTTTTCTGGTGCTTCTTAGGCACCTGCGAGGGGGAGCGGTGCTGAGAGGAACTCGGTGCCGGCGGAGCACTCTGCACTGACGTTGATGTACTAGGTGTTGAACTGAGGGAGCGGGATGGCTCCGACACTGGGCGAAGTGCAGCCTCCCTGAGGAGGGCTTTAAGTTAAATGTCTGATTCTTTTTCGGTCCTTGGCCTAAAGTTTTTACAAATCCTGCACCTCTCCTTCACATGCGACTCCCCAAGCACTTTAGGCAGCTGCTATGGGGGTGCTAACTGGCATAGGCTTGTTGCAGACTGAGCATGGCTTGAAGCCTGGGAACCAGGGCAAGCCCCGTTCCTGGGACAAGATCCCTAATGGGGACACTAACCATAGAACACTATACAAACGACTAACGCTAATTAACTATGAAAACGCTATCACACTTGCAAATGCAAGAGGAAGGCACTCCAACCAACCGTCACAGCTGATACGAAGAAACTGAGACGGTGTAGGGCCGGTGGTACCTCATATACCAGGGCATGATCGCAGGACTGCAGAGGGTGCCAAAGCTGGCCCTACGGATACTGCTAAGACAAAAAATTCCGACAATGGTGCACGTTGGCGGGCACACACCTAGAATGGAATTGACATGTGCAAGCACTCGAAGAAGCAGCCTTGCTGGAATGCAGAGAGGTGAGGAGCTGGGCCTGGGGGGAGCAAGGGGATGATGGAAGACTCATACCAGGACGAGAAGCCAGGGGATAGGGAGAGACTGGGATGAGGAGCCAAGGGGAAACTGGGATTCAGATGAGGACTGGCTGGAGTGACCAGGGGCAGAAGGATCTCAAAGCACTCTAGCACACTTCTCTCAAAACCTGGAATTCCTAGATTCCCGAGTTTCAACAATCCTGTCAGCAAACAGCTGTCAAATCTACTGGCAAAGTATGTCTCATCCCCCTCTAGTCGTTGGTCCACATAGAAGAAGACAACTTACTACTACTACATCAGTTATTTTTCTAGCTCAGGAGGTAGAAGTAGGGGTTGTGGAGCTAACAGTTCTAACCTTACTGATGAACCATCTGGGAGTTAATACGGTTCTTCATAATGGAATTTACATTTCCCCCCACTTTGTATAAAAACTTAGTAAAATTACACACAAAAAACTATGTTAAATGTCTGTTAATGTTGCAAAGTTAAGAACTCAATAGCTGGGTAAGTAACTTAAACCAGACTGTTTACAGGTGGTCACTGTGTGCTCCTCATGTTCTGGTGCTCCACTTAATATCCTAAGACCTGTTTAGCAGAAGTGCTGAGAGGGCTCATAGCTGAAAAAATAAGTCAATGAGAACTGTGCTCTGAACAAATAAAGTGCTATAAATGCTAAGTTCTTAAAAATCAGGCCACAAGCATTTTAGACAGCCTGACAATAGAATATTTTTCGTAGCATATGAGGGTTCTCTGAATATAACAAACGTAGCATATGTGGGGTTCTCTGAATATAACAGACAGACAAAAGAATGGTCCTCTCTCTTGAAGGAAAGGAAAACACAGCAAGGCAAAAGTGGCCTGTGACTCAGGCAGTCTTTCTGGATTCAGTCTTTGGACTTGGTCTATCAGCGAGTCTGTTGTCTTGTAGAGGGGTCTACCTTTAGCCCCTCCTCTTGGGGCATCTTGCTTTGTAGCTAGTCTGTGTAGCTTTGGGAGGGGAAAGGCCTGCCTCCCTCTTGGCTGACCTGTCTCTGTTGTCAGCAGCCTCTGAGGTGGAGCAGCCCTCCTATTCACTGCCTCTTCCTGTGGCAGATTTCTGTTTTTAAGCTCCCCCCTTTTCCAGGCAGAACAAGGCTTACAAGTGTGCCTCATTAATGCTGAACAGGCCCAGAACAGCTCCTTAGTCTCCTCTCCATTAGAATGAGGGCATGTCCCTTCATACCCTGTCAGGATGCTAAAAATGTCTTTCCAATTTATATAAATTATTTTATAAATCTCTTTGGACCAGTAAATTTTCTTTTATATTCTTTCCAGATGAGAAGAGTGCATTATTATTACGTCTCCTTACCTGTTAAAGGCATGTGTGGAATATTATCAAAGTATTCCTTCATCAGTTTCATAGAGTAGGAGTCACTCAGTAACAAACCATTAGATATTCAGATAGTTGCAGTATCTTGTCATAGAATATTAGGGTTGGAAGAGACCTCAGGAGGTCATCTAATCCAATCCCCTGCTCAAAACAGGACCAACACCAACTAAATCATCCCAGCCAAGGCTTTGTCAAGCTGGGCCTTAAAAACACTAAGGAAATAGATCAACAGAGCCAGACGTGTACCCAGAAGCCTCCTACTGCAAGACAAGCCCAAGAAAGAATCCAACAGAACTCCACTGGCCATCACATACAGTCCCCAGCTAAAACCTCTCCAACGCATCATCATCCAACAACCCATCCTGGACAACGATCCCTCACTTTCACAGGCCTTGGGTGGCAGGCCAGTCCTCGCCCACAGACAACTCGCCAACCTGAAGCATATTCTCACCAGTAACTACACACCGCACCATAGTAACTAACTCATGAACCAATCCATGCAACAAACCTCGATGCCAACTCTGCCCACATATCTACACCAACGACACCATCACAGGACCTAACCAGATCAGCCACACCATCACCGGCTCATTCACCTGCACGTCCACCAATGTAATATACGCCATCATATGCCAGCAATGCCCCTCTGCTACGTACATCGGCCAAACTGGACAGTCCCTACGTAAAAGGATAAATGGACACAAATCAGATATTAGGAATGGCAACATACAAAAACCTGTAGGAGATCACTTCAACCTCCCTGGACACACAATAGCAGATTTAAAGGTAGCCATCCCGCAGCAAAAAAACTTCAGGACCAGACTTCAAAGAGAAACTGCTGAACTTCAGTTCATCTGCAAATTTGACACCATCAGCTCAGGATTAAACAAAGACTGTGAATGGCTAGCCAACTACAAAAGCAGTTTCTCCTCCCTTGGTGTTCACACCTCAACTGCTAGAAGAGGGCCTCATCCTCCCTGATTGAACTAACCTCATTATCTCTAGCCTGACTCACTCTTGCTTGCATATTTATACCTGCCTCTGGAAATTTCCACTACATGCATCCGAAGAAGTGGGTATTCACCCACGAAAGCTCATGCTCCTATACGTCTGTTAGTCTATAAGGTGCCACAGGACTCTTTGCTGCTTTTACACCTCTCTAGGTAACCCTTCCAGTGCTTCACCACTCGCCCAGTGAAATAGTGTTGCCTAATAGCCAACCTAGATCTGCCCTACTGCAACTTGAGACCATTGCTTCTTGTTCTGTCATCTGCCAGCACTGAGAACAGCCTAGCTCCATCCTCTATGGAACCCCCCTTCAGGTAGTTGAAGGCTGCTATCAAATCCCCCCCTCACTCTTCTCTTCTGCAGACTAAATAACCCCAGTTCCCTCAGCCTCTCCTCATTGCTCCTAATAATCAGTTAATGTCAAATTGATGCATGCTTTGATAATGTCACTGTTCTGGCTTTGGTATGGGTTATTTTGTCTATTAAAGTATTGGTGACAAAGGGAACAGTTGTTGACAGTTTTTGCAGTGTGAGAATGGAATGTATGAGTGAGAATGGTAATCTATTCCTTGTATATTATATTCTCTCCAACTACCAGTCCAACACTACCACTAAAAATGTGTGGGAGATGATCCTCTGTTCCTTCAAGGAAGCAATTGTGATGACTAGCACAGATGACCCCGGCATACGTGACACCATTCTGGACAGTGATCCATTATAAAAAACTGGGGCCCTGATTCAACACATAATCTTTAACATATGAGTAGTTTCATTGAAGTTAATGGGACTAAACAAACAATGTTCGGCACACGCTTGCACCTTTTTGGTGGTCTGTGTGACACCTACTGTATTATGAAGTACAGGGAAGGGCCCTGCAGCCTGTTTGATAGATTGACAGATTGATAGAGATTTGACCTACATGATGACTGGGAACTACATGCTCCACTTTCTGAAGACTGCACAGGCATCTAGCTTTTCCACACACTTTACGGATATCTTGCCCATGCATTTCAGGTATTTTGTACTCAGAGACCTGGCAGTGAGGGAAGAAGCCACATAGACAGCATTTGCACCCCTTTACTTTTCAGGCCTTTGTCATGGTCTTGAAAGGAAGAGACAAAAGTGCTACCCAGCAGTAATTATACTTTAGGATTTAAAAAGTCCCCAATATCCTCCTGTTGTTTCCAATATAATCCAAATGTAAATAAACAGAATGAAGAAATTTAGAAATAATTTAGAGCCATTGGTATAGTCTGCATCTAAATAGCTCTGGATGGCTAGAACTCTGTAGTGTTCCAGGGACGGGAGATCCTAGCCCTGATATGCAACCAAAGTTCTGCTCTACCTCCAATCAGCAATGAGAGAAGGAATATCTTTCAGTACATACTGGTCAGCAAATAAGTTCAGAAGAATAGGGAGGGGGAAAAAGAACTATAGGGTAGCTCATTTAATTTGGGAAAAGTGTATATAACAGGGCAGGTGAACCCAATAGGTTACCATATAAAAGTCAAATGCAGAAACCCTAACTTTGAGAAACTGTAGAAGAAAGGAAGTCGAGAAAAGGACAAGGAATAAAATAACCAGTACAAACCTTTGATATGTACTAGATGCTTCTGAGCAAATCATACTCTCCTTTCTTCTTCCACATTCACACTGAAGATCAACCTGTTATGCCATGAAAGCAGTAAATCAATTTTTTCTCTTTATTTGTAACAAATATATCGGAAATCTAGTCTTCCAAAACATTATACAGGCTTAAAAAAATGCTAATCTTGAAAACTCATTTGTTTTTTTACTAAAAATTCAATTATTTCTGTATATAGTTTCTACGGTAGACATGAGCTAAAGAAAGAAAAGAAAGATTACTTACCTTCTGTAACTGGAGTTGTTCTTCAAGATGTTTGGTCCCTATGTGTATTTCACTGTGGGTACACATGCGCTCCATGTGACCAAGACTGAAGATTCTTGCTAGTGGCCATGCCTGCGCTCTTGCTTGCCTCATGCTCTGACCTGCACCAGCAAGTGTTTCTTCACATGGAAAAGATTCTATGGTTGGGCCCTACACACCATATGTCCTGAGGGGAAATGAATATTCCTACTATTTTGGACTGTCTACCGACCTTGAAATCCTCCAGGCTTTCCATTAGCTTGCTATGCATTCATTTGGCAATGATCAGTGCCTGCCATGCTCTGATCAACAACTGTTCGATCTTCATGCATCCAGTTACTGGTTGTTTTTTTAAAGGTTTACTCAAACCTTTCTGATGGCCATCACTTCAGCTAGAAAGGTAAGCAAATTGGGGGCCCTAAGAGCTAATCCACCTTAGACCATATTCCATAAAGATAAGGTTTCCGTAAATTTGTCCCCAGAGTAATCTCCAATTTCTACATGAATCAGTCCATACACTTACCTGTGTTTGTCCCTAAGCCTCATACCACCAATAAGGAACAGAGACTCCATTCCCTGGATGTGTCTCAGGCATTGGTATTCTATCTTCAAAGAACAAAATCCTTTAGGAGGTCACCCAGGCTCTTTGTTGGCATTGCAGAATACATGAGAAGGCAAGCAATCTCGTTGTAAAGATGAAGTGGATATTGGGGTGTACCTTGCTCTGTTGCCAGTTGTTGAAAACTCCTCCACTGCATAGTGAGGGCCCACTCCACCAGAGCAAATGCTGCTTCAGTAGCTTCATTTAAGGGCATACCTCTTGTTGACTTATGTAAAGCAGCCACGTGGAGTCCCTGGTGCACATCTCAGCTGATGCATCCTTTGGGACCATGGTCCTTCAATCCTCAATACCACAATACCATCTCACACACCCCTTCTTCTTGAATACTATTTGTCAGTCACTCACAGGGAAATACACATAGGGACCAGCATTCAAAGAAGAAGGAATGGTTACCTATCTTCTATAACCAGAGTTCTTTGTGATGTGTTCCCTGTCTGTATTCCATTACCTATCCTCCTTCCCCTCTTCTTCAAGGCATAGAAACACTTGCTGGTGGACTCTTTCCAGCAGTTGCTAAGAATGACTAACAGCTGCCAAACATTTCTACTCTAGGTTTGATGCCTATCCAAATACTGTGCTGTGAGGTGAAGCTGGTCCTGGATTTGGATGTCTGAGCCTGCTCTTGTCCTGCATCAGGATATCTCGGAAGGGTTGAATGCTGACTGGCGGATGGGATGACAGCCGAAGAATGGGAAACCAAAATTGTCTTGGCCACCTGGTGGTGATGAGGATGATTGCCACATCCTCCCAGATCTTCCTGAGAATTTGAAGTAGGAGTGGGATGGGGGGAAATGCGTACATCAGACTGCCTGACCATGGGATTAGAAGGGCATCATCTCTGGAATTCTGTCCCTTTGCCCCCTTGCGCAGCGCATTGTTTGGTGTCCTGCAACACAAATAGGTCTAGAAATGGGGATACCCATTGTTGGAATATGTCTCCTACCACTGAGTCATGAATCTCCCAATTGCGTTCTGTCGAAAAGTGACAGCTAAGGCTTTCTATTAGAGTTTTGTGTATTCCAGAGAAGTGTACTGCTGACAGCATTATTTGATGACGAATGCACCAATTATTGGTGGACCATCTCTATACAAAGGGGTGTAGATCTTGCTCCCCCCGCCCTTTGCTTGTTCATATAGAATACAGTTATGTTGCCCAACATTACCTGAACATGTTGGGAGTGGATAAATGGTAAGAACCATATGCAGGCTTCCTGAACTGCTTTCAGTTCCAGAAGATTTATATCAGAGGGGTAGCTGCGTTAGCCCTAGTCTACACTGTGGGGGGACATGGGGGATCGATCTAAGTTACACAACTTTAGCTACGTGAATAACGTAGCTGAAGTCGACGTACTTAGATCGACTTACCGCGGTAAGTCAACTCTGCCTGCACCTCTCGCGGGATGGGAGAGGGCTCGGGGGTCAATTTACGATCCCCGTTGGATCGATCGCTGCCTGCTGATCCGGTGCGTAGTGTAGACATATCCTTAGTCTGTATCCACAAAAACAAGGAGTCCAGTGACACCTTAAAAACTAACAGATTTATAGGAGGGGTCAATGTTCCTTGTACCGTGTGTTTGTTCAGATGAGTACCCCAGACTTTGAGATAGGCATCTGCCATCAATGTCTTCTGAGGAGTGGGGAGTGAGGGAACTTCTATGCACAGCTGTTCTTTGTCCTGCCACCAAGCTACAGAGTCGTGTACACTGTGAGGGATCATAACAAAACTTGTCCAGGCAGTGTTTACTTGGCATGTAAACTGTCTGAAGCCAGGTTTGTAGGCAGCAGAGTTGTGATCTTACAAATGGGGTCCTAAGTGCAAGATGCCATATGACCCAGGAGGATGAGGCATGTCTGAATCGATGTCAGTGGACTCTTTCTGAGCTGATTAATCAGAATGTTCATGAACTTATCCATGGGGAGATAAACTCTGGCTCTAAGTGAGTCTAGAGTTGCTCCGATGAAATCTATGGTCTGTGTTGGAGTTAAAGTGGACTTTTCTACATTTATGCAGATTCCTACAGATGTTTGGAGAGTGAGTAAGGATGAGGTTGATGAGGGTGCCTTCCGACAAGACTTTCCCATAAGAAAGATATGGATATGGGCTATTGAGTTCTGCTACTACTGAACATGGATATGGACGGAAGTGTGCTGCTACTTCTGGAAGCACTTTTATGAATACTCTGGGTGTTGTTGCTAATTCAAAGGGAAGCACCCTGTATTGAGAGTGGTTTGTACCTACCACTCAGGAACCTCCTGTGGGACAGAAAGATATCTATGTGAAAATAGGCACCCTTGATGTCAAGAGTTGTGAATCATTTTTTTCTGTTCAGGCAGGATTATTGATGCCAGAGTGACCATTCTGAATCTTAATTTTCAGACAAAGAAACTGAGGTGATGGAGGTCTAACGTGGGTCTCCATCCTCCTGTTTTCTTGGGGATCATGAAATATTTGGAATAAAAACTGTTTCCCTGGTGCTGGCACCTGCTCTGTGGACCCTTGATGAAGTAGAGAGTGTACTTCCTGTAAGGTGCTCCTTCATGAGAGTGGTCCCTGAAAAGAGAGCGGGAAGAGGATTTTGGAGGGGGAGGGGAAAGGAACCATTGTGTAATCAAAGCAGATGACACAGAAGACCCTTCCATCTGCTGTGATTGCCATATATGGAAAAATTGGGCCAGCTAGCCACCAAATCGAATTTCAGGGGTGGGAGAACATGGCTTCTGGGTGAGTTGGCTGCTCTTGGAGGTCCTGTCAGAAGTATTTCTTGCCTGATAGTTGAGGATGGAAAGAGCAGCATTCTGCTTGGGTCTTTGCACTCTGCCTCTTTTGTGGCAGTTTGTACCCTTTCCAGTGGTAGAAGGGCTGAGCTGGTGGTCCAGGATGGTGCAGGATTATTTGCTATATTTCCTCCTGAGAGCTGGTCTATATAAACCCAGGGAGCAGAGGGTCACCTTCAAGTCTTTTAATGGGGGGTAATGACTCATCAGTCTTTTGGCTGAATACGCTGTCTCCTTCAACTGTAAGTACTCCATAGTGGCCAGGACTTCTCTGGGGAATCCTGAGGAGTGAAGCCAGTTTTTTCCCCTCACACCACAATGTTGGTAGCCATTGATCTAGAAGCTGTATCAGCCATGTCTACCGCTGCCTGGAGGGATGATATAGCCACCAATCTACCTTATTCAATAAAGGGCCTGGAATTGCCTCCCCAAGGAAGGCAGAGCACTTGTCTCTAAATTCCGAAAACTTGGAATAGTTGGCAAAATGATACTTTTCCAGAAGCACTTGGATACTGGCTATGTGGAACTGCAAGCTTGTTGATGTAAATTCCCTCCTTCCCAGAAGGTCCAGACATTTCACCTCCTTTTCTGAAGGGAGGTATCTGCTTTATTGTTGTCTACTCCTTTGTGTGGCAGCTTGCACCACAAGCAGTTCGAGGCATGATGGAGTAAAAAAGAAATCTGCTCCCTTAGATGGGACAAAACTTTTCTCTGCCCTCTTACATGTAGGTGCACATATAGTTGGAGTATGCCACACCACCTTGGCTGTCTCTAGGATAGACTTGTTCACTGGGCGCACCATCTTACTCCTTCCAACACTCTGGAGAATATCCAGCAGTTTGTGGGATAACTCCTGGACCTCCTCCTGAGGGAATCATCTCAGCCACCCTTAATAGACTCCTGGAACTGTCTCTGGTCATCTGATGGAGAAGGCAATGACACAGCGACCACTTCGTTGGGAGAGGAAGATGATATACCCGATGGGATGGGTGGTACCACAAGATCCAGTTCTTCTCCCCCTTCTTCCATGGGCTCTAGAAGGAGCTCAGGATGGTCTCTTGTGAAAGGGGGGGAGGATGCGATTCTCTATGTAACTGCACTGGCTCTGTATAAATGGTATATGGGTTCCATGGTCCCCACTATGGACAGTGATATGGGTCCATCATGGGTTGTCAACATCTCCCTGTTGAGAACCAGTGCTGAAATGATGGGAGAATGTGGACTGGACTAGATAGTGATATCCTCGGTAGTGATATACTTCTCGCCAGATGGAGGATGATGGTATTTGTCTCCTCATACTTGAGCTCCTGTAGGAAGTCTTTTGGAAGCCTTAGATTCCAAATGCAAACATGACAGTACCATCAGTGCATGTAGCTCTTAGACTTCTTTGGTAGTGGAGGTCGAGACTCGTGGCATTTCTCTTTGCTCAGTACCGATGGCAAAGTGGTAGTGGCCAGAGAAGTGTTAGCCTTCTAAGCCTCAGAATAAGTACTGTGGGTCTTTGGGGATTTGGAACCAGAGCGTGATGATTCAAATGACAATTGGGGAGGGGACTTAGAGGAAGAGTTTTCTCTCGAGGACAGAGATTGCTTCTCTTGAGTGGAGGAGTCCTTAACTGTATTCCTATTCACCCAGGTATCAAAAATGATGGTAACTGGGGACATGCTTCTCAATACCTTTGACCAATATACAGGACGGCTGCCTGGCCTGCATCAGACTGAGGTTTCATTGCCTGCTCCATAAAATGTATTCTGAGCCTAAAGTCCTGCACCTGGCAGGTCCAGCTAGGAAAGGAGCAGCAGATACTGCACCTGGTAGAGAAATGTACTTCTCCCAGGCAGCATAGACACCTCTGATGATTGTCACTGACTGGGAAGGCTCATGGGCAGGAGAGGCAGTTTTTGAATCCCAGTACTCCCAACATAGCTCAGTCTTCATGCTGGGAAGAGGGTGGAGAGATAGGGTTGGGGAAAAGCGTCTAAAAAGGGAAAAAAGGTTCCCCAGTCCCTAACTAAATACACTATCTAATAAAAAATATTTTAAAACTATATACAGATAAAGTTGAAGGAAGAACTTTGAGGACACTAGAGTGTTCCATCTCAGACCACGCAGCAGTAAGAAGGAACTAGAGAGGTTGTTGGCTGCATTGTCTCTTACAACCCACAGTACAAGAAGGATGTGGAAAAACTGGAAAGAGTCCAGCGGAGGGCAACAAAAATGATTAGGGGGCTGGAGCACATGACTTATGAGGAGAGGTTGAGGGAACTGGGATTATTTAGTCTGCAGAAGAGAAGAATGAGGGGGGATTTGATAGCTGCTTTCAACTACCTGAAAGGGGGTTCTCCAAAGAGGATGGATCTAGACTGTTCTCAGTGGTACCAGATGACAGAACAAGGAGTAATGGTCTCAAGTTCCAGTGGGGGAGGTTTAAGTTGGATATTAGAAAAACTTTTTCACTAGGAGGGTGGTGAAGCACTGGAATGGGTTACCTAGGGAGGTGATGGAATCTCCTTCCTTAGAGGTTTTTAAGGTCAGGCTTGACAAAGCCCTGGCTGGGATGATTTAGTTGGGGATTGGTCCTGCTTTGAGCAGGGGGTTGGACTAGATGACTTCCTGAGGTCCCTTCCAACCTTGATATTCTATGATTCTAACCTAGGTTCGGAGAACAAGAGTGCAGCTATGGACCAATGGACACTAGTAGCAAGATCTTCCACTCTCAGGCTCATCAAACACATGTACTCACAGTGGAATACACATAAGGACTAGCACTCGAAGAACCATCATTTTCATTGGGAGATTTGGGTGGTTATTTTGTTCACATCTACTATAGTGAAATATATAGAGTTTGATTTTCCCTGCTTCTGAGCAAAGATCAGATGATGTGGGTGTGTGAAGGAGTCTATTCTATGTGGTTGCCCCCAGCAGGCTGCTCTATGTTATGTCATTAGCTTAAGTTCACTATGATTTTATATCAATTGAGGACAAATTCAGCTCTCCTCTGCCACATCTCCTTACCCATGCCAAATCCCCACAAGCAATAGAGAGCTAGCTTATGCAGGAGCAAAAAGTGAATGGATCACATCTGAGGATCTGGGACAAATATTTTAACAGACAGAAATCTGGCAGGTACTTTTGCTCAAACTACTAGCCATTCTACTAGTGGCAATTTAAAAAACAAAATAACCATGAAATACATAATGCTTTATCACATATTAATATAATAATTTATATCAAAACTTGCATACTGATAGTATGCATCATCTTGAAAGTTTCTATGTCAGTATTTTAATTTTTTTTATGATCGTTCATTATTGACTGAAACCTGTTCATTTACAGACGGACAAATTGTACACTATGTTCTGTGTTCCAGAGCAATCACCTTTGTGTTGCAAGAAGTTGTAGGACAGGGTAAAGATGGATGGCACGGAGCCATACAGGGATGATTACAGTATAGTCTCAGACTAGTACATGGCTGTTTGCACTCTTCATTTATGAGACACACCCCTTTGTGACAAATCCTTTTACATTTGTGCATTCCACATTTTAACATTTGATTGCAGCGAAGACCACAAGAGATGTCAGTGAGATGACAGGGAATATTGTTCCGCAGCTGGAAAAGGAAAAAGACGGTATAACTAACAGTGAATGTGTTGTTGTAAAGTGTGTATTCTCAGATACTTTTAATCATGTTTATATTTTAATATAGCATAGATTTTTAAAAGAAAATTATCTATGGTTTTGCACTAAGCTCTTTGCAATCTATTTTAAGCCCAAACCTGAGTATATATAGGTCATGTCATACCTGAAAATACTGCATCAGGTCTGTACACATGTGGTCTAAAGAAAGCAAAACTGCATCTGATCGTTTTAAACTGCATGAAACAGTGTACTTACAAACACTATCAGCACAGTCTCTGTGGGTAGCAATTTTGTGGCTACTTGGGGAGTAGTCTTAGGCTAGGTCCACACTACCCGCCCGATTCAGCGGGTAGAGATCGATCTTCTGGGATCGATTTATCGCGTCTCATCTGGACGATCCCAGAAGCGCTCCCCCGTCGACTGCGGAACTCCTGCTCGCCGAGAGGAGGAAGCGCTGTCAACGGGGGAGCTTGCCTGCGCCGCGTGGACCCGCAGTCAGTAAACTTAGTTCGATCTAGGAAACGTCGACTTCAGCTACGCTATTCTCGTAGCTGAAGTTGCGTTTCCTAGATCGATCCCCCGCCCCAGCGTGGACCAGCCCTTAGAAAAGTAAATATCAAGTGCTTACTCTAAGTTACAAAGTAACGTGTAGTTTAGCAATAACAGCCCACATAAAGCTATCGCTCATTTGTAATTAAAAATGTCATTTGTAATTTGCTCAATAGCAACCACACTTACTTCATGCTTGCCCATACACCATTTTTGAGTGAGGTATGTACAGGGTGGGCACTTCTCTTCACTATGGCAGGTATGGTACACTGCAGGCATAGAAATACAAAATCAGGAAACAATTCTTAAGTACTTTAGTTCACTCAGACATTTTAGGTATATTACAGAGCCTTTTATATTCTAATTTATTCTTTCAGAACCACACAATTTATGTTTGTATGGTATTCTATTATGTTTAAATTTTTTAAAATCAGGATGACATGTTAGCTGCGTAGACATTCCTTCCTTCCTTCCTGGAGTTCCTGCGCTGAACGGTAGGACATTTTGAGTATTAGCTTTAAGAGCAGTGGTTTTCAACCCATGGTCCACAGACCCCCAGGGGGTCCGCAGACTATGTCTAAGATTTCCAAAGGGTCTGCAAATGAAAAAAGGTTGAAAACTACTATTCTAGAGCATGGCACAAGAAAGCATTGTCAGTAATTTGATCAATTTGTTCTGTACTATGCTTTGTATCAATAACATTTTCTGCAGATATGGCTAACAAATTCTTCAAAAACTTTGGATGGTGCATGAAACCCCAACATTTTACCTGGAAAAAAATACCATTATATTCATGGAAAGGAAAAATTTAAATATACCTAATCTGGTTCATCTTTCGAACAGCAAAAGACAGTTACCTGTTCCGTAACTGGCGTTCTTCGAGATGTGTTGCTCAGGTGTATTCCACAGTAAGTGTGTGTGCTTGCCACGTGCACCGGTGCCGGAAGTTTTTCCCTTAGCATTATCCGTACTGGGGGAGCACCGCTGCGACCCCTAGAGTGGCGCCTCTATACCCTGCTATAAGGGGAGCTGCGCGCTCCCCCACCCTCGGTTCCTTCTTGCCGGACAACTCCGACAGAGGGGAAGGAGGGCGGGATGTGGAATACACCTGAGCAACACATCTCGAAGAATGCCTTTCTTCTTCGAGTGATTGCTCATGTGTATTCCACAGTAGGTGATTCCAAGCAATAACTGTTGGAGGTGGGTAGGAGTTCACGATAGTTCGGGACGAAGTACCGCCCTACCGAACCCGGCGACATCCCTAGACTGGGAGACGATCATGTAATGCGAAGTAAATGTGTGAACTGAGGCCCAAGTGGCCGTCCTACAAATGTCCTGAATAGGGACATGGGCTACGTAGGCAGCTGAGGAGGCTTGAGCCCTCGTTGAGTGCGCCCTAATGATCGGTGGCGGGGGGACCCCTGCCAGATCATAGCTCGTGCGTATGCATGAAGTGATCCAGCGGGAAAGCCGTTGGGTGGAGATAGGCTGCCCTTTTACCCGCTTGGCTGAGGCAATAAAAAGTTGCGAGGATTTCCGGAATGGCTTGGTCCGATCCACATAAAAAGCCAGCGCCCTACGCACATGGAGTGTGTGGAGGCGGCGTTCCTCATTAGAAGAATGGGGCTTAGAACAGAGCACAGGAAGAAAGATGCTCTGTTCCATATGGAAAGCAGAGACCACCTTCGGGAGGAATGCCGGGTGTGGGTGGAGCTGGACTTTATCCCCGTGGAAGACCATGTAGGGGGGTTCCGAGGTTAAGGCCCTAAGTTCCGAAACACGTTGGGCCGATGTGATCGCTACAATGAAGGCCACCTTCCAAGAGAGGTGAGACCAGGAACACATGGCCAGGGGTTCAAAGGGGGGCCCCCGTGAGTCAGGGCAAGACCAGGTTGAGGTCTCATTGCGGCACGGGGGGGTCTAGCGTACGGGAATGAACGGTCGAGGCCCTTCAGGAAACGGGAGATCATTGAGTGGGAGAAGATCAAGTACCCTTGCACCGGCGGGTGGAAGGCCAATATGGCCGCCAGGTGCACCCTGACTGAGGTGGAGCGCGGCCAGTTTGGGATGGAGGAGGCGCGCCCCGTCCTGGGAGAGGAGGTCCAGGCGGAGCGGCAGTGCCCTTGGGGGGGCCGCCAAGAGGCGTAGGACGGGCCTGTACCAGTGTTGACGGGCCCACACTGGGGCTATGAGAATGAAAGCGGACAAGGCGAGAGTCACCTTCTGAAGGACCTTGGCGATGAGGGGGAACGGGGGAAAGGAGTAGAGGAGCTGGCCCGACCACCGTAGGAGGAACGCATCGGAGATTGCGCCCTTCCCCACCCCTCCCCTCGAGCAGAACCGGGGGCAACGCCGGTTCTGGTGGGTTGCGAACAGGTCGATCTGGGGGACTCCCCACTCCAGGAAGAGCTGGTGAGCAACCTCTGAGTGGAGCAACCACTCGTACTGGGGGGAGAAGACCCTGCTGAGGCGGTCCACTTGCATATTGCGGACGCCCGGGAGGTGGGTTGCCCTCAGGGAGATATCGTGGCTATACAGAACTCCCGTAGGTTCAGGGCTTCCCGGCAAATGGCTAGAGAGCGAGTCCCGCCTTGCCTGTTGATGTAGTACACGGTGGCGGTGTTGTCCATGAGGATCCTGACCACCCTGCCGCGGAGGTGCGTGAGGAAAGCCACGCATGGGAACCACACCACCCTGAGCTCCTTGACATTTATGTGAAGAGAAGTTCAGAGTCGACCACGTTCCCTGGGTCTGCACGTTCCCTGTGTGGGCTCCCCAGCCAAGGTCCGAAGCATCGGACACCAGGTCTATGGATGGGCTGGCATCCCAGAAGGGAACTCCTTGCAGCATATTGCTTGGGCTAGACCACCACTGAAGGGAACCCAGTATCGGGGACGGAACCGTAAGCATCTTGTCTAGGCCGTCCCGAGCTTGGGAGAATTGGGAGGCTAGCCAGATCTGGAGGGGCCTCATACGGAGTCTGACATGGCGGACCACGTACGGACACGCCGCCATGTGCCCCAGAATTCGAAGGCACACCCTCACTGTGGTCACCGGGAAAGCTGTGACTAAGGCGATGAGATCCCTTAGGGTCTCGAACCTGTCCAGGGGTAGAGAGGCTGTGGCCCTCGAGGAGTCCAGCAGAACCCCAATGAACTCTATGTGCTGAACAGGAACTAATGTTGATTTGGTCTCGTTCACCACTAGGCCGAGACCGGCGCATGTTGATAGGAGCAGCTCCATGTGGGTCTTTACCTCGGAGCGGGATTCCCCCTTGAGGAGCCAGTTGTCCAGGTAAGGAAAGATCTGTACACCCTCCCGCCTGAGGTAGGCCGCTACCACAGCCATACATTTCGTAAAAACCCTGGGTGCCGTGGATAGGCTAAACGGGAGGACCGCAAACTGGTAGTGGGTCCATCCCCACCAGAAAGCGGAGGAAGCGCCTGTGCCCCTCGAAAATATGGATATGAAAATACGCGTCCTGAAGGTCTAGGGCCGCGTACCAGTCCCCTGGGTCCAGGGAAGGGATAATAGAGGCCAGAGACACCATGCGGAACTTGGAACAGACCAGAAACTGGTTTAGGTCCCCCAGTCAAGGATGGGCCTGAGGCCCCCTTTGGCCTTCGGGATCAGGAAGAATGGGGAGTAGAACCCTTTGCCCTGGAATTCCACGGGTACCCTTTCCACCGCCCCCAGGTGCAGAAGCCGGTCCACCACCTGCCCCAGGAGGCGGACATGCTCCGGGTCCCCCCGGGGCCATCATGGAGAGCGGGTGATTTGGTGGGGGTGAGGTGAACTGCAACATGTAGCCCTTGGAAATGGTACTGAGGACCCACTGATCCGATGTTATGTGGGACCATGCCCTGTGGAAGGCAGACAATCGGTTGCAGAACACAAACTTTATTAAACCAGGGGGGGGTCTCCCTGGCAACAGGCCCGGTGCCCCCCTGCAAATAGTCAAAAACGGCTCTTTCCCTGCCTCTTGCCCTTGGAGGGCCCAGGCTGCGGGGCAGAGCGGGACTACCGCTGAGACTGGCATTTCTGGTCTCTGGGTCTTTTATACGGGGGCTCGTATCTGCTCCTCGCAGGTTGAGCCGCCAGAAGCGATTTGGCCTTGTCTTTGGCCGGAGGGACGTAGAGGCCCAAGGTCTGCAAGGTAGTGCGGGAATCTTTCATCCCATGCAGCCTGACGGCCACCTGGTCCGCAAAGAGCACCTTCCCATCGAACGGAAGGTCCTGCATCAGGAATTGGGCCTCCGTCAACAGTCCTGACAACAGGAGCCACGATGCCCTGCGCATGGAAATCGCGGAAGCCATCGAGCAGGCCGCAGTGTCAGCTGCATCCAACGCCGCTTGCAGGGCCGCTTTAGCAGCCGCCGCCCCCTCTTCCACCAGCACCTTGAAGTCCTTCCTATCCCGATCCGGGAGGAGGGGCTCGAACTTAGGCAGAGACTCCCAAAGGTTGAAGACATATATCTGCTCAGTAAGGCCTGGTGGTTGGCTACCCTAAGCTGGAAACTTGCAGAGGAATAAAGCTTTCTCCCAAAGGAGTCCAGCCGTCTGGCGTCCTTATTTTTGGGGGTGGGCGCGGGCTGGCCCTGTTGCTCCCTGTGGTTTACTGATTCCACCACGAGCAAGTTGGGTGCCAGGTGGGAATAGAGGTATTCGTGGCCCTTGGCCGGCACAAAGTCTTTCCTCTCCGCCTTCTTGGAGATAGGGGCCAAGGAGGCAGGGGTTTGCCACAGGGTGTTGGAGATGTTGGCAATACCCTGGTGCAGCGGCAGGGCCACGCGGCCCGGTGCCAAGGGAGACAGGACGTTGAAAAGGGAATCGGACGGACCCTCCATCTCCTCGGCCTGCAGCTGGAGGCTGGATGCCACCCGCTTTAGCATGTCTTGGTGTGCCCTGAAGTCCTCCTGTGGGACTGAGGGTGGAGGCTCCGTTATGGTGTTGTCCGGTGTCGGAGAGAGGGCCCACACGAGGCCGGGAGCCTCGGTCGGTGCCGGGGCGTCGAGCCACAGATCAGAATCCGAGCACGGGTCCGCCGACTCGTGACCCACTGACTTGTCCCGTAGGCGGCCGGACGAGGCTGATGGAGCCTGAGATGCTCCGGTGACCAAACGAGCCCCCGTCTGGGCTGGCATCGGTATCCACACCGTGCAGGCGAGCGCTCTCAGTGCCTCTCTTGGTGCCTACGCTCTCTGGCAGGCGGTGTTGAGGGTCCCTGCGACTCCCGTCCTGACGGCGACCCGGATGGTCTGCCGGTGTCGAGGGTGGGTGGGAGTTGCAAGAGAGCGACCACTGCACGCCGAGCCGTGCGGGGAGCGATCCTCGGAGTGGAAACTGCGGCTGGCTGGAGAGGTCAGGTGGGCACCCAATGGAGGCTTGCCACGAGACCTGGGGCCCGTGCTCGGTACTGGCAGGTCCATAACGTCCTTCGCAGCCTGCAACGCCTCCGGCGTCGACGGCATCCGTACCGGTGGGGATGCATGGGCCGACGGTGCCGGGCTGCTCCGCTCCACACGAGTCGTAGGCCTTGAGCCCAGAGGGGACCGAGGGCTGCCCAGCGCGGGACCAGCCTCCCCCTTTTCCTTGCCATGGTGCTGCTGCGAGGCTGGGCTCTTCCCTTGCTTTTTGGAGGGAGAGCAGCGCCGACTGGTCAAAGGGGCCTCGCTCCGCACCGACTATGCGGCGGCCGGTGCCCAGTCCGAACGGTGTACCGGCGTTGGGACCAGCACCGACTCCATCAGGAGAGCTCGAAGTCTAATGTCTCTCTCCTTCTTGGTCCTTGGCTTGAACAACCTGCAGATCTTGCAACGGTCGCTAATGTGAGTCTCACCCAGGCAGTGGAGACACTCAGCGTGTGGGTCACTCCTAGGCATAGAACGGCGACAGGAGTCACACGACTTGAAGTCTGGGGCAAGAGGCATGCCCCGAGCCCACTCTAACAACTGAAGAAACAATCCATGAAAGGTACCACTAAGGTCGAGAAGAGAATGCTGCAGCAGAGCTGGAGCACAAAGTTCCGACTACCTTCACTGGCGGCAAGAAGGAACTGAGGGTGGGGGGAGTGCGCAGCTTCCCTTATAGCACGGTATAGAAGCGCCACTCTAGGGGTCGCAGCAGCGCTCCCCCAGTACCGATACTGCTAAGGGGAAAACTTCCGGCACTGGTGCACGTGGCGAGCACGCACACCTACTATGGAATACACCTGAGCAATCACTTGAAGAAGAAACAATAAATCTGAGAACACAGAAAAATTTAGACACTAGACAATTTTAAAAAGTTATGTGGGCATACCTATGACTTACCTGGATGATCACATTCATGTGGTCTGGTACATGAGTTTTTACATTCTGGTGGCTGAGTACCACAAGGAACAGGAGGATAAATTACCGACTCACCACAGTAACAAGTTAGTTCATCAAAACCTGACAAAGCAAAACAAACCAAACAACTAATCAACAGAGTTGAAAAAATATTACCTTGGTTAAAAAAAATCCAGCTTAAGAAAGTTAAAGGAGCAATAAAAAAAATAAGAAATTATATAACAAATGGGTGCTTGCCAGACGGTTAATATTACCTTTTTAATAAATCTTAGAAAACGGGACACAGGAAAATAGGCCCTGAACAAAAATTTTAAGTACTGTACTCATGTTAAGACCTAAGGCAAACAGGAGAGGCTAAGGGAAGTTTGAGTAGCAGCTGCAGAACCTGCAATTTGATTTGACTTAGTGAGTTGTATGTTTGATCTGTTTGTCTCTCTCAGTGCCATGTGACTGGGGATCTGGGCCTTTTGTTCAGGCTAGGTGATTGAAGTCGGAGCTGTTAATCCTTCTCTGTTAACAAGGAACCATACTGACTTGCTATGCTAAGCATATAAACTAGTTACAAAAACAAACTCCTGAGTGAGGAAACAACACATGCTAACGTGAATCTGAGTGAGTGTAGGAGCTTTTTCTCCAGGTACAGTTCTACATAAGCAACGATGCTGACCAATGATGGAACAGTTATTATGACACATCCCTTAGAGGCCACATTCTGTTTCCTGCCTGTCGACAGAAGAGGCTCTCTGTGCATAAAGTTCAAGTTGATGGCTGCATTAGAGAAAAAGATCTGTCGTCTTGGTGTGTAGCTAATAACTCACTGTACTATGCGAGTTGCCTTACCAAGTGTGGGGTCAGTCTAATGAGACAATTCAATTAACAGTAGAATACCAAGGGAGGAAAAATCACTTTTGTAGTGGTAATGAGGGTGGCCCATTTCAAACTGTTGACAAGAAGGTGTGAGTAACAGTAGGGGGAAATTAGTATGGGGAAATTAGGTTATGTAATGACCCATCCACTCCCAGTCTTTATTCACAGGGCTTTGGAGCGGAGCCTGGAGCTGGAGCGCGGAGCAGTAGGTTTTTACCCAGAGCTGGAACGGAGCTGGAGCGGAGCTTATTCAGGCCTAATTTGACGGTGTCCAGTTTCCAAATTAATTCCAGTTCTGCAGTTTCACATTGGAGTCTGTTTTTGAAGTTTTTTGGTTGAAGAATTGCCACTTTTATGTCTGTTATTGAATGACCAGGGAGACTGAAGTGCTCTCCTACTGGTTTTTGAATGTTATAATTCCTGATGTCAGATTTGTGTCCATTTATTCTTTTGTGTAGAGACTATCCGGTTTGGCCAATGTACATGGCATGCTGGCACATGATAGCATATATCACATCGGTAGATGTGCAGGTGAACGAGCCCCTGATGGTGTGGCTGATGTGGTTAGGTCTTATGATGGTGTCCCTTGAATAGATATGCGGACAGACTTGAAGAAGTAGAAGTCACCTACTACAAGACAGGCCCAACAAAGAAAGTAACAGAACGCCACTAGCAGTCACCTACAGCCCCCAACTAAAACCTCTCCAGCGCATCATCAAGGATCTACAACCTATCCTGAAGGATGATCCCTCACTCTCTCAGACCTTGGGAGACAGGCCAGTCCTCGCTTACAGACAGCCCCCCAACCTGAAGAAAATACTCACCAGAAACTACACACCACACAACAAAAATACTAACCCAGGAACCAAACCCTGCAACAAACCCCTGCAACAACTCTGTCCGCATATCTATTCAAGGGACACCATCATAGGACCTAACCACATCAGCCACACCATCAGCAAGATGTCAAGCAAAGAAAGAAGCAAGAAAGATTCTATACAGACAGAAGCTAAGAGACATTCTCTCCTGCTTCTGACTCTGTAGAAAGTCTCTTGCTGCTTTTTCCCTTGCTTAGAAAACTGATATCAAATTACTTTGACAAGATCTTAAACAAGACTACAATTCTGGTTGATGCAAGGTCATCAAGTACATTCAATATGTGAATTGTGGCTGTGACCAGAAGGGAACGAAGGGGATGCAGGAGAGAGACTGAGGGGAATCCAGAGAAATGCACAAAGGGAAGTTACTTACCTTTATAACTGGAGTTCTTTGAGATGCATGGTCCCTATCTGTATTCCACTGTAGGTATACATGTGCTCCATGTGCCTGAGACCAGAGAATTCTTGCAAGCAGTCTCTGTTGGTTCATGCCCAAACCCCTGCTATTCTTGTGCTCTGTACTGAGGGCATAAAGAATGAGGCAGGGGAGACCAACTGGCTCTTCCGTTTCTTTGTCTATGGCAAAGCCAGTTATGATCTGAAGCAGAGAAGGAGAGTGGGTAGTGGAATACAGATAGAGACCACATACCTTGAATAACTCCAGTTACTTCCCTTTCTTCTTCGAGTGCATATTCTACTGTGGGTGACTGACAAAATAGTACCTGGAGAGGAGGAGGGTGCAAGGATGTTTGTAGAACCACTGCCACAAAGCATGTGTCAGCGGAGCAGTCTTGGACCAAGGCATAATGTCCCGTGAATGTGTAGATGGAACTCCATGTAACTGCACTGCAAATATCAAGCAGGGATACTTCCTGAAGTGATGCCACTGATGCCCCTTATGCACCCTTGTAGAGTGAGCCCATACGGGGGAGAGAGTTGTGTCAACTATAGAGTACGATACAGCCAGAGACCCACTTAGAGATTCTCTGGGAGGATATAGCTTGACCTTGAACTTGTTCCGCTATGGCAACCAACAGTCTAGGAGTAGGTCTACATTGCAATTAAACACTGACAGCTGGCCCGGTCAACTAACTTAGTCCCATAGCCTGAGCCCAGTGAGCCCGTCTAATTGCAGTGTAGATGTTTGGGCTCGAGCTTGATCCCTGGGACCCTCCCGCTTCACAGGGTCCCAGAGCCAGGGCTCCAACCCAAGCCCAAACATCTACACCACAAATTAAACAACCCTGTAGCTGAGTCAGTTGACAATGGCCAACCACAAGTGTTTAATTGCAGTGTAGACATACCCTAGGAGGCTTTCTGATCAGTTTTGTTTTCAGCAGGTAAAAATCGCACATCAAGGAAATGAAGAATCCTCTCCATGCCAGAGGCATTGGGCTTCAGGAAAAAAAAAACAAAAAAATAAAACCAAAACACGCAGGTAGGTGAACTAGCCAATTTAGGTTAAATTCCAAAACTAATTTAGGAGTCAATTTTGGGTGTAGTCATAGCAAAACCTTGTCCTCATGCAATATTGCATATGAAGGATCAGTTGTCAGTGTCATGAGTTAACTTTTCCTTCTGGCCAAGGTGATAGCAATGAGGAATGCTACCTTCATCAAGAGGTAAAACATGGAACACTTAGCTAGTTGTTCAAAGGGTGACTTAGTGAGTGCCAAAAGTACTAAGGTAAGGTCACATTGAAGGTTTTGTTTGTTTACTGGTGGAAAGGTTCTCATCAGGCCTTTCAAGAATTTGGTTAAAGGCTGGGTAAAGATCAAGTGACTGTCTGATGACAGATGACACATGCTGATTTCCACCAGGTGAACTTGCAGTGAATTAAGGGAAAGAACTGATGCCTTCACAGTAAGTCTAAAACAGCGGGACTATCTGCTGTCTCTGAAGATGTATGCTTTTGCTGGGCCCAGATAGAGAAATTTTTCCACTTAGCTACATAGCATTTTCTGGCGGAGTCCTTTCTGCTATTATTAAGAATGGCTGCATGGCTTCACAGCAGGTACTTTCTAGGCTGGACACCCATCAAAATGCCAAGCCATGAGATGAAGTGCTTTGGGGTTGGGATGGTAGACTCTATCATTCTCCTGAGTCAAGAGATTTGGAAAGGATTGCATGCTGATTGTTGGATGGGATGACATCTGTAGGAGGCTTAGAAACCAGAACAGTCTGGGCCGTTTGGGAGCAATGACTTATGCTTTGTCTTACTAAATCTTCTATAGAACTTGAGGTGGTATCATGATGGGAGGGTAGGCATAGCTCAAGTAATCTGACCAGGGCAGAAGGAGAATATTGCCTCTGGAGTGCTTTTCTTGAGCTCCCCTGGAGAAGTACATGTTGCATTTCCTGTTTGCCTGCCCCAAATGGGGGTTCCCCACTGAGTGAAAATGCTGTTCACTACTGACTAAGGCTGTCTGCCAATTAATTCTGCATTTCTGGAGAGTACACTGCTAAAAGGGTAATATGATTTTTGATCCACCAGTTCCATAAGGTAACAGCTTCTACACACAGGGGGATGGATCTCACTCACCCCTGTTTATGTAGAACACAGTTATGCTGTCCAATATTATGAGTACCCAGTGAAAATGAATGGCAGAAAGGCTTCACAAATTTCCTGGACTGCCCAGAAGTCCACAAGACTGATGTGCATTCTGGGCTCTCGAGGCATCCAAGTCCCTGCACCATCTGACTGTACACGTGAGCTCCCCAGACTATCATGGAGGAGCTCACGTGTCTGTAATGATCATCTTGTCAGGTGTGGGGCTAGGAAAGGAATACCTACACACACTTGTTCAGGATTTTTCCACCAAGTTAGTGAGGTCCTCACCCTGGTAGAAAGTGTCACTATGGTGTTCATGCTGTGACTGATTGGTTTATATACTGTTTGGAACTAAGTCTGCAGGAAATGGAAGTGGAGTCTGGTAAATAGTGTGGCATAAGTCCTTGATGCATCCCGGGAGAGAAAGGAAAGTGAAATTATGTTCAAGAGGCGCACATTACCTGGTCTATCACGTTACTCATGGTGTGAAATCTATCCATCGGGAGATAAACCCTCACCCTGACTGATTGCTCCTATAAATTCTGAAGTCTTAGTTGGAATCAGGGTAGATTTTTCCATGTTCACACAGATTCCTAGGGATGAGAGAAGGTGAAGCAGAGATGATGTTGATGTGAGGGCTTTCTCATGTGTCCTTTCAACAAGATGCCAATAGTCTAAATATAGGAAAATGGTGAAGCTGCTGCATCTGAACTGTGCTGCTACTACTAGAAACACTTTGATGAAGATGCTGGGTGTGGTTGCTAGGCCAAATGGGAGTACCCTGTATTGGTACTGGTCAGGACCCACCATAAACCTGACAGAAATCTTGTGTGGAAGGGGTCAATGTCCACATGAAAGTATGCATCTTTCATATTGAAAGCTGGCCTCCTTTTGAGGGATGCCAGTGTAACCATATGGAATTTTAGTTTGCAAATAAAAAAAAGACACTGAGATGGTGCAGATGGAAAGTGGGTCTCTACCCTCCCTTCTTTTTGGGACTAGGAAATATTTCTAAGGAGGGATTCTACTTCTGGGCAAAGGATCTCCTCATGAGAATGGTCTCAAAGAAGGATGGGGAAGGGAGTTTTGGAGGGGGCAGGAAGAAATACTTATTGGTAGAGCCAGAATGGATGATATTCAGCACCCAGCTTGTCCATTGTTATTGCACTCCGGTTGTGGAAAACAAGCCACCAAAGCATATGTGAGGATTGGGTGGAGATGGTATCAATAATATCTTATGCCTGGGGAATAAGGTTGGATTGATGTGAAGGATGTGTAGGATGTAGGTATTGTGGCTTTTGCACACTCTGCCTTTCACAAAGAGGTTCATAGAATCACTGATGGCAAAATGGTTAAGGCACAGTTCTTGTTTTGCCAGGATGTTCGTGGATCTTTGGGGCAGGCGTATATATACCCAGAAAATGGAGGGTTGCCCTGGAGTCCTATAGTGAGTGCAAAGACTCCTCAGTCTTTTTGTTGAAAAGGTTGGTCTTGAAGGGCAAGTGCTTCATTGTGTTATAGTTTCTCCACAAATGCAGTTCTGGACACCAACTTGCCTTCATCAATAAGGGCCTGAAATTGAGCCATGTCTTGCTGGGGAAATTTGTCCTTAAAATCCAAGAACTTTCAATAATTCAGAAAATCATACTTGACCAACAGCACTAGATAGCGTTCAATTCAGAATATTGAACTAGAGGATGAAAAAACCTTCCTTCCCAGCAGGTCCAGTCACTTGGCCTCCTAATTTCAGAGTGGGTGGCTAGATCTTTCTGTGGCAATCTGAACAAGTAGGGAGTTTGGTGCAAGGTGGGTAAATGGAAACTCTGCTCCCTTAGCTGGGACAAAGTAGTGCTTCTTAGCCCTCTTGGGGGTAGAGATGCACATTGCCAATATATGCTGGACATATCTGGCTTCATTCACCAGTATTATTTGGCTGGACCCTGTGTGATGCAGGATGTCCAGGAGCTTGAATTGTGTGTCCTGAACCTTCTCCAGGAACATCTGGAGCTCCTCTGCCACTCTACGTAGCAGCTCTCAAAACTGCTTATTGTCACCCAGAGGGAATGGTGAAGCTGGGATGACTGCCTCATCGGGAGATGAGGAGGATAACCTTGCCAGTACTGGTAGAACTATTGGATCCAGCTCATGGGGATCAGGTGGAAGCTCTAATTACTCTCTTGTGGTAGGGAGAGTGACTCCCTGTTAGATTGCTCTGACCTGGAGAATCATGCTTATGGGTCCCCATGGGCTGCACTAGGGCCAGTAAGAGGGACTGAAGGTGGGCTGAGGATGTCCCCATGCTTGCATGAATCATGCAAGCTGCTGTGTACACTGATCCCTTAGAGATAGCAGACCTGGTATTTCTGGGAGTGTTCAGTGGATAAGGGGTGACTGGAGTGCATCTATTGTTAACCTGCAAAGCAAAGTAAGGGCTAACATTGCCGAAAGGAGAGTATTTGGGTTGCTAACAAGCTGGTGATATCAGAGGGGTAGCATCCAGATAAGCATAAGCAAGGCATCCTCATGCTGGAAGGAGGGAATTAACAAGGTGACTTATGGTCCTGGGTACCCTAATAACCTTCATAATGATGTAGTTGCCAGGATTTACACAGTTTACTGGTTAGCTAAGTATCAGACCTCAAGCACTTGTAAATTAGATTCTAAGAGATTCACAAATGAGATGGTTGGGGAACAGACAAATAAAAGTTTGCAGTTTGTTATTTTCCATTTGTTTATTTCAGGTAAAGGAAAGAGAACTAAACAAAGTATAAAATGAGCCAGCAGGATAAATGGTCAAAAGTTCAGACTGATCCAATAAAAGGGCCTGAGGGCAAAGGCTTAGAAAATCAGCCTAAGGCAGCCCTCAGTGAAACAGCCATGAAGTTACAGTTGGCCAGGTTAGAGGTGGCAAAGGAACAAGAATTCCAGATGTAAACAGCCAAAGAGAAACAGGCAGCACAAGAGGAAGCCCACCAGAGAACCCTGGAGGCAGAAAAGCAAAAGTGGGAGTCAGAGGAAGCAGCACACCAAAGAGCCCTGGAAGCCGAGAAGCAGAAACAGGCAGCAGAAATAGCTGCACATTAGTGAGTCACAGAACTAGAGGAGTGGAAGTGGGAGGAGAAATCATCAACACAGGATGCTGGAGGCATGGATACAAAACCCTCAGGCAGTAAGCACTCCTCTCCAAGGATCAAATGATTGGGACAAATTCTGCCCTAGTTACAAGGAAACTGTTTGCACTGAGGAATATTTGACCATCTTTGAAAGGATCACTAGGCTATAGAACATCCCTGAGGGCCAGAGAATAACTGTCCTGCTCTCTAAGTTAACAGGGAAAGCATTACAGGTGTTTAATTATGTACATGTAATTGAAGCTATGACAGGAAACAAAGGATAGGAATAAATGGTCAGGTTTCACAATGGAGAGAGGTAAATAACAGGGTACCCCAGGGATCTGTACTAGGACCAGTGCTATTCTACATATTCACATGTTCTGAAAAACAGTGAGGTGCAAAGTTTGCAGATGACACAAGACTACTCAAGATAGTTAAGTCCAAAGCAGACTGCAAAGAGTTACAAAGGGGTCTCATAAAACTGGGTGACTGGGCAACAAAATGGCAGATGAAATTCAATGTTGATAAATGCAAAGTAATGCACATTGGAAAACATAATCCCAACTATACACACAAAATGATGGGTTCTAAATTAGCTGTTACCACTCAAGAAAGAGGTCTTGGAATCATTATGGATAGTTCTCTGAAAACATCTGCTCAATGTGCAATGGCAGCCAAAAAAGCTAACAATGTTAGGAACCATTAGGAAAGGGATAGGTAATAAGATAGTAAAAGTCATAATGCCACTATATAAATCCACGGTATGGTTATACCTTGAATATTGCGTGCAGTTCTGGTCGCTCCATCTCAAAAAAGATACATTAGAAATGGAAAAAGAAAAGTACAGAGAAGGGCAACAAAAACAACTGCCATGCATTTTGTAAACACCTGGGTGGTGGAGGGGGAGGAGAGGGAGCTGCTGACAGGCCAAACGGGAGAACTGTGAGCTGGTGGTAGGATTCACTGACCATGAATCTGAGGAAATTTCTTTGCTGTGATGAATTGCCATCTAGTCCAACCCCCTGCTCAAAGAAGGACCAATCCCTAGACAGATTTTTGCCCCAGATCCCTAAATGGCCCCCTCAAGGATTGAACTCACAACCCTGGGTTTAGCAGGCCAATGCTCAAACCACTGAGCTATCCCTTCCCCCAAGTCAAGAGCAACGAACCAGTCCCCAGTCTCTAAGGAGGGGATTTCAGAAGTAAGAGTAACCATGACAAATTTTGTTTTCTTCAGAAACTTGTTTAGTTGCTTTAGATCAGTGGTTCTCAAACTTATTTGATCGGGCCCCCCTTCTTTGTGTCTGTAGTCGTTAACATCTCTCCCTTCCCCCAAGTACATATACCGCGCCATTCAGTTCTGAAGGCAGCACTGGCCAGCAGCAGTACAGAAGTAAGGGTGGCAATGTGAAAAATGATATTCATCAATATCACTTTTCACAGCTGACTTAGACAGCAGACTTAGAAGTAAAGGGGAGAATGTGAAAAGTGATATTTGTCATCACTTTTCATAGCAGACTTAGTGCCCCATTGCCATCCTTACTTCTGCACTGCTGCTGCCACCCTAGGGCTGATGTCAGGGGAAGAAAGAGAGAAAGAAAAAAAAAAAAAAAAAAGACAGCACACAGGTCATGCCTACCGTGACACATTCCTGTGCCTCCCCTGGTAGTCCACCCCATAGTTTGAGAACAGCTATTTTAGATCTAAAATAAGCCTGAGACTCTCCTTTGCCATCAGGATTTGGAAGTATCAGGAATACAATCCTCTTCCTTGGAAAGGCAGGGGAACTTCCTCTATGACCCCCACAAGGAGGAGAGACTGAATATCACACTCTTGTGAGTGTGATTCTGAAGAGGAACAGGGAAGGGGAGTGTGAAGTGGGGACAGAAGTAAAGGGTATATCCCTGTATCACTGTGCTTAGGACCCACTGGTGACATGGGACCAAACACTTAGGAAGTGGGCAAAAATAGGTTAAAATCATACTGACTCAGCAGAACCTGCTGGTTCGTGATTCTCAGTTGTAACTCTCCTGTGAAATAAATCTTCCAACCAAAGAGGTCCAGCTTTCTTGCTTCTTTCCCTGTTTGCAGTAGACACTATCAGGAAACCAGGTGGTTTGTAAAAATATTAATATCCCTAAGAAGGGACATATCTCCTTTCCGCCCTTTTAACAGTGAGAGGAAGGGAGGATGCGGTATGCCATAAGATCTTGATGGGCTCTAGGATAGCTTCATTTATAGGGAGAACTACCCTAGAGGTATCAAAGGTCAAAATGTCCACCAATCTGTGCAACTTTTCTTGCACCTCCTCTGGTTGGATAAGCAGAGCCACAACCACCCTTTTTATTAAGTCCCGGTCGGCCCTGAAATCATCTGAAGGGGGTGAGGTAGACTCCGCAAGTACTGCCTCATCTGGTGATGAAGAGAAAGAGATCAATGGGTGTTGAGGGAGATCCTTATCTAACAAGAATTGGACAGGAAAGTCCTAAGTAAGCAATTCCCCTTGCATGGTACAGGTCCCAGCAAAGGGGAAATGGGGACCATGTTGTAGACGCTTCTGGTGCCTACTCAATATGGGAGGGCAGGAAGGGAGTAGGGATGCTGTAAAGCATGTGGGGAAGCCTCATGGACTCCAGAAAAGCCAATTAGCATGGTGGTGGTACCCTGATATGCACTGGCTGTTGGTCCTTGGGCTGAGATCTGGAGCAAGGTGGATAGACACTCCACTGGGGCTGCTCTGGTCTTGAGGCATGTTGCTGAGGGTCACAGACCTGCATAGCACTTGCATGACAATGTCCCCTATGTGGATTTTCCAACTTCAAAATGATTTCTCACTGGCCTGTAGCAATCTAATGTTGCAAGCTGCCCCCCACTAGCTTCTTCACTGTCAATGCAGCTCTCATTCCTGTGTCCCTATGGTGGAGGGCTGGGGCAAGATTGACATACGGATCTGGGAATTTGGCCTTTCACATCCAAAAGCTCTGCAGCTACTGCTAGTCATTGCAAACCTGCATTATGATGCGATCCTACCAGTCAGTACTTGTTTCTTGGGCCCAGAAGCAGCATTTCACCATGTGCAGCTGCTCCGTGAATGGCAACCATCAACTTGAATTGTTTTTTGCTACGTCCCTTAAGCTGTCCTCAAACAAATCGTCATATCCCCCATTGTTTTGGTACTTCCTGCGGGTCTTCAAATACAGAAATGTGCGTCTTGTATTTGAAACGTTCATAAGAATACTGCAGAGCTGTGTGTCAGGGGGTGGACACTGAAAAGTGTCACGTGGGTTTGTGGATTTTAATAAGAAAAGCATGAAAATTATGGGCCATGGATGGCATTATGGGTTAGGTCGGCATAACTATGTCGGTCATGGGTGTGGGGGTTTTTCACACCCCCAACTGACGCTTATTTATGTTGATCTAACTTTTAAGTGTACATCAAACCCCATCACATAAAAGACATCTGTCTGAATCTGTATGATTTTAGTAATCACCAAAAATTGTTACTATTTGATGGTTGTGTGTTGGTCTCAGTGCAGTACCTAGTGGACAGGTGTTGACTCCACAGAAGTTTCCATAATTCAACATCTGAGCAGAGAGCCCAAGAATCTCCACGGCATGGCGATCACATAACTTCCATTCCTATAGGTGGTCCCACTAGGCTAGGGTTAAGATACACGATTGGGCCAGTATGGGAAAATTTATAGAGTCTGGTTCTGTAGCTAAACGAAGTCTTTAGTCTGCAACGCTTTCAATTTGACACCTTTTAAAATAAATTTAGTGCTTGTGAAAAGAAACTGATGAAACACAACTAGGACCTTAATTCTTATGAATAACTGCTTGTGTCTGTGAAGTTAATCTTGTTCCTAAGTGACTGCAGGATCAGGGCCTTAAACTGTAAGTAAACTTTACTGACATTAATTTTTTTTTAAAATATAAATCCTATAGTGAAATTATTAAATCTAACAAATAAAATAAATTCATCTAATTCAATTATACAACTTCATTACCCATGGCAAAATAGGGCAATCATGATCATCTCCATAATTGAGTATCTGAATTTTTATTATAGAAAAATAATGCACTTTCAATAATACACCTAATCAGAGAATAAACCTCTTAAAGGATCAGAGTTTAAAATGTCTACAGTGCACTGATCTACTAAATATGAATATATGTACTGTAGTATACTCACTTGTCTGCCAGCATGTTTGACAGTTGCCACGGTGACAAGGTTCTTCACATCTATGAAGGCTACAATTGAGTTTGCGGCCACAAACCAAGGGACACTTATGTTCTTTGTCCTGGAAAAAATATTTATGAAAAATTAATACATTATCAATGCTTTTACCCCTCTAAAATGCCCCCCAAAATGGCAAAACATGATTAAAATCCACTACTGGCCATGGCCATATTACTGTACCCAAGGATAGAAGAAATTAACAGTCATTAAGATTCTTTTCATACCACATGCTGAGCATCTGTGATTAAGTGGGAATTTTCTGCAATATTTGTATGAAGACGATGTATACCTCAGTTTCCCCATATACTGTAGGGTTACCTAGTATGGGTGGTGGTGGTGGTGAGGGGAAGATCTGTATGCTCTGAGGGCAGGCTAAAGACAAAGGTGTGAGTGGCACCTTTTAACTTGCTGGTTAGCAGCCTAGCTGTCTGGGACAAAGGATATGTCTACACTACGGGATTACTCCAAATTTACAGAATTCGATTTTTGGCAACCGATTGTATAAAGTCGAGTGCATGCGGCCACACTAAGCACATTAATTCGGTGGTGTGCGTCCATGTACTGAGGCTAGCGTCGACTTCCGGAGCGTTGCACTGTGGGTAGCTATCCCATAGCTCCCGCAGTCTCCCCCACCCATTGGAATTCTGGGTTGAGATCCCAATGCCTGATGGGACCAAAAATTTGTCATGGGTGGTTATGGGTAAATGTCGTCAATCAATCCTCCCTCCGTGAAAGCAATGGCAGAAAATCATTTCACGCCCTTTTCCCTGGATTGCCCGGGCAGACGCCATAGCACGGCAACCATGGAGCCCGTTCAGCCTTTTCCCACTGTCACCGTATGTCTACTGGATGCTGCTGACAGACGCGGTACTGCAGCGCTACACAGCAGCATCCCCTTGCCTTTGCAAGTTAGCAAAGACGGTTACCAGCCATACTGTACCGTCTGCTGCTGTCATGGGTGCTCCTGGCCGGCCTCGGTGAGATTGGTTGGGGGCGCCTGGACAAAAATGGGAATGACTCCAGGTCATTCTCTTCTTTAAGTTTTGTCTAATGGAGAGTCAGTCCTGCCTAGAATATCAGGCAAGCCTACTAAAGTACCAGAGAGGCAAACGGCCGCTCCGGGTCAGAGCCCCAGACATCCCGCAGAAATGATGAGCTGCATGCCATTCTAGGGGGTATCCCTACAACAAGCCCACCCGTTGCTTCCCTCCTCCCCCACCCCTCCCGGGCTACCTTGGCAGTTATCCCCCCTTTTGTGTGATGAAGTAATAAAGAATGCATGAATTTGAAACAACACATACTTTATTGCCTCTGCAAGCAGAGATCAAAGGGGGGAGGGCGGCTGGCTTACAGCGAAGTCGAGTGAACCACCATTCTGCACTTGCTCAGCCTATAGCTGAAAATGGGAATCTGTGATAAGCACTAGGATAGAAGCACAGGCAGGACTGAATCTCCATTTGTGTGTGGGCCTTTGGTTGACATTGGTAAAATACAAAATGTCCCAGGATATGTATGTTGGGGGACAGTTCTAAACGGCAGCTTTATTTTTTTATTTGCAGCAAAAAGTATATGATTGTGAGCCCTGGGAGCAAGGGGTAGGTTGGGGTAGATGTGACCGCGCGGTGCTGCCGACTGGGAGAGCAGCCTGAGGCAGAAGCCTCCAGCTGGCATGATATTCCAGGCAGGACTGAATCTCCATTACACAAAACTTAAAGAAGAGAATGACCTGGAGTCATTCCCTTTTTTGTCCATGCGCCCCCGACCGACCTCACCGAGGCCAGCCAGGACCACCCACGGGACGACGATGACGGTTACCAGTCATACTGCACCGTCTGCCGTCTGCAAGGCAAGGCAAGGGGATGCTGCTGTGTAGTGCTGCAGCACGGCGTCTGCCAGCAGCATCCAGTAGACATACGGTGACAGTGAAAAAAGGCGAGAAACGATTTTTTTCCCTTTGCTTTCAGAGGGAGGGAGGGGGTGGGGCCTGACGACATACACCCTGAACCACCCGCGACAATGTTTTTGTCATTGGGAGCTCAACCTTCAGGCATTGGGAGCTCAACCGAGAATTCAAATGGTTTTCAGAGAGTGCGGAAACTGTGGGATAGCTACAGTCGTCAGTCGCCCCTCCCTCCGTGAGCGTCCATTTGATTCTTTGGCTTTCTGGTACGCTTGTCTCAGCTCCGTAAGTTTCACACTGCACTGTGTTGAGTCCCTGTTGTGGCCTCTGTCCATCATGGCCTTGGAGATTTTTTCAAATGTTTTGGCATTTCGTCTTTTGGAACGGAGTTGTGATAGAACAGATTCATCTCCCCATAAAGAGATCAGATTCAGTATTTCCCGTTGGGTCCATGCTGGGCAAACAGGAAATGAAATTCAAAAGTTCGCGGGGCTTTTCCTGTCTACCTGGCCAGTGCATCCAAGTTCAGATTTCTGTCCAGAGCAGTCACAATGGTGCACTGTGGGATAGCTCCCGGAGGCCAATACCATTGAATTAACTAATTATTAATTAATATTAATTAATTAATGGAGATATCCTATCTCCTAGAACTGGAAGGGACCTTGAAAGGTCATCGAGTCCGGCCCCCTGTATTCACTAGAAGGACCAAGTACTGATTTTGCCCCAGATCCCTAAGTGGCCCCCTCAAGGATTGAACTCACAACCCTGGGTTTAGCAGGCCAATGCTCAAACCATTGAGCTATCCCTCCCCCCAAAGGGGGAGGGGGGAATTGCGGCCACACTAACCCTAATTCGAAATGGCAATGTCGATTTCGGCGCTACTCCCCTCGTCGGGGAGGAGTACAGAAATCGATTTTAAGAGCCCTTTATGTCGAAGTAATGGCTTCGTTGTGTGGACGGGTGCAGGGTTAATTCGATTTAACGCTGATAAATTCGAACTAAACTCATAGTGTAGACCAGGCCTAAGTGGGCCTTAATCCCAGCGTCAGTGGAGAAACCATGAAGCAAATCACCGGGATACTGAAACCTGGCAACCAATGACCACAGATTGTCCCTCCTCTCTGCAGGAAGCCAAGCAGCATTTCCCCAGTTCAGGAACAAAGGACGGGGGCAGTGTGAAATGGGAGTTAAGGACTAGAGGGCGAAGATCTCCCCGCAAGCGCAGCCGTGCAGGGGAAGAGCAAGTCCTGTCCCTCCCTAGCCTGGCTGGGACTAGCAGCCCCCGGCTGGGGCATTCCCAGCAGCACAGGGGAGATCAGACCCACCTCCACCTCCGGGAACCTCCTGCAGCTGCAGGAAGCTCCATGGATGCTGCCTTCAGAGCCCAGCTCTGAATGCAGGGCAGAAGTGAGGGTGGCAATCCCGTGACTCCCCTACAACAGCTTTGCAATCTCCCCAGAACCCCCTTTTGGGTCTGGACCCTCATGGTTACAACACCGTGAAATTTCAGATATAAACATTTGAAAACGTGAAACTGACCAGAATGGACCATGAATTTGGTAGGGCCCTATTCATTTCTCTATGCTAACCAAGGTCTTCCTATGTTGCATTCTAGTCAACTAATAAACCCCTACAGTTTGACAACACTGGCTGAGTGTCACTGCAGATGCTGGTGGAGGTGCATTGCTCCCTAAGGGGTCTATCTTAGTGAGACTCACTGAATGGAGCTCTTGGTGTGATGAAGGCCCAGAGGTCCAGTCTAAGGAGGCAGGAAACCGCATGGCTTACCCTGGAGGAAGAGTGAGACCCCAAGGGGGTCTGGCACACTAAAGGGATCCTTCCTGAGACTACTCCAAAGCTGGGGTCATAGCACCAATCCTGTAGATCTATGACAGTATCTCATTGTTCAACTGGAATTTTATCAACTTAGGACTAGTATACACAAAGTGTTGGGCTGATATAGGATCTGTATTTGTTTAGGGTGTGATTTTTTTTTTTTTAAAACCAAAGTTGTTATTCTGTACAACCCCTAGCATGGTCACAGTTAAACTGATATATAGATGCCTTATACCAGTATAGTTTACTCCGCTTCCCATATGGGAATAGCTATACTGGTATAAGGCACATTTATACTGGTATAATTGTGTCCATACTAAAGGGTTGTACTGCTTTAAGTATACTAGTATAGTTAAAGTGGTACAGCTTGTGTGTTGACAAGCTCTTAGTTCAGTGGTTCTCAACCTATTTTCATATATGCGGCCCACGATATGTTACCTGGGCTGCAGGTTGAGAACCACAGTGCGCCTCCCCCAAACCCCCTCACAGACCCCTATGCCCAGCAACCCCACTCAGAGAGCCCTCCAGAGAGCGGGGCCAGGAACGGAGCCCTGGGGGCGGGGCCAGGCAGTCGGGCCCCCAGAGCCGGCCCGGCTGGCAGGACAGCCGGGCCCCTGGAGCCGGCCCTACAGTGGCCAGGCGGCAGTGCAGCCAGGCCTGCAGAGGCCGGGCTGCAAGGCAGCTAGGACCCCAGCCCTAGGGCCTTTAGCACACAGCTGAGTCCCTGTAGCCTTTAGCATACAGCTGGGCCGCAGCTGTGTGCTAATTGGGCTGCATGTGACCTGCGGGCCACAGGTTGAGAACAACTGTCTTAGTTACACAATCACACTTGGGTGCACAGCATTAATCCTAAAGACTTTTTGAACAAAGTGGTAAGGATGAATATTTTACATTACAAAACAGAGAATCTATATCTCAGCAGCCTTTTCACATACTATTTAAAAAAAAAAAATAGGTACAGATGTAGCATTTTACCCTGAACCATTTCTTAGCCCTGGTCTACACTACGGGGTTAGGTAGAATTTAGCTGCGTTAGGTCAATTTAAAAAATGACCGCGTCCACACAACCAACCCCATTCCGTTGACCTAAAGAGCTCTTAAAATCGACTTCTGTATTCCTCCCTGGCGAGGGGAGTAGCGCTAAAATCGACCTTGCTGGGTCAAATTTGGGGTAGTGCAGATGCAAATTGACAGTATTGGCCTCTGGGAGCTATCCCAGAGTGCTCCATTGTGACCGCTCTGGACGGCACTTTGAACTCCGATGCACTAGCCAGGTACACAGGAAAAGCCCTAGGAACTTTTGAATTTAATTTCCTGTTTGGTCAGTGTGGCGAGTTCAGCTGCACTCAGCAGCACAGGTGACCATGCAGTCCCAGAATCGCAAACGAGCTCCAGCATGGACCGAAAGGGAGACACTGGATCTGATTGCTGTATGGGGAGAAGAATCTGTGCAGGCAGAACTCTGATCCAAAAGAAGAAATGCAAATATATTTGCCAAAATCTCACAGGGCATGTTGGACAGAGGCTACACCAGGGACACACAGCAGTGCTGCGTGAAAGTTAAGGAGCTCAGGCAAGCCTACCAAAAGACAAAGGAGGCAAACGGTCGCTCCGGGTCAGAGCCCCACACATGCCACTTCTGTGAACAGCTGCATGACATTCTAGGTGGGGGCCCTACCACTATCCCATCCGTGACAATGTTTTTGCCCCATCAGGCATTGGGAGCTTAACCCAGAATTCCAATGGGCAGCGGAGACTGCGGGAACTGTGGGATAGCTACCCACAGTGCACTGCTCTGTAAGTCGATGCTAGCCACGGTAGTGAGGACGCACTCCGCCGACTTAATGCGCTTAGTGTGGACACACGCAATCGACTGTAAAATCGATTTCTAAAAATCGACTTCTATAATATCGACCTAATTTCATAATGTAGACATACCCTTACACTGTATAAATGAACTTACCACACAGCAAATTTCATTACACTTGTGTCGTCCACATGACCGTTTCTTGTTACATCGCTTGTCACACATAAATGTAATATCAGCTGTTCAAGTAGAAAAAATAAAGTGTTTATATTTATTATTTAAACATTCAACCTTTGACTACATATTATACGATTGCAATAACTAAATGTGTGTAGCAAGACCACATTAAAATTAATATGATGAAATGAAGAAAATAGGGTACATTCTTACAGAGGCAGCACAAATCACTGTATAGAGGCTATTATAATGAGGATTTATAATGTGACACTGGACCAAACTGTCTTTTATAATTCGTTTGAGACATAAGCCTGGTGGTTGTATTGTGGCTTCTTGCTTAATAGCGTCAATATTAAAATGACCACAACTAGTCTTTAATTAAGGGAATGTTCCTGGTAAGAAAATACCACCAACATTTGATTTTTAGACCATTCAAATTGGCGACAGATTGTAAACTGACAATACACTGATTAAATGTTCTGAGCAAAAAGTCCCTGTAAATGGCAAGTTACAAGAGAAGTGGAATCACTTGTGAGGTACCTCCAATGTGGGCTGACGCTGTTGCATTTCAGGTTACATTCAAATACCTACAGCAGTACCTAAGCATGCCTGCAGAATACTAACAAGTACTGATAAAAGCATAATTTGGAAGTTTACATTAACATACTTAGAACTACTTAAACATATTAAGAAAGCGGTTTATGAAACAGCTAATGGATTTTAAAAATCTGAAAATTTGACCATCTTTATGTTGCTACATAAAGTAGGGAATATTAGTTACCGGTGACACTGTTGTGGTCTCCTCAACTTTCATCCTACAACACTGAATTCAAAGACAGTGTTATGGTGACACCTACTGGAAGCAGGGAGGCAAAGAATTCTAAAACCCTGCCCCTGATTCCATAAGTCTCAGCCACAACTGCATCCCATCAGGAAGAGAACTTCCAGATCTATAGAGAAGGAAACAGTATAAAAGACAGAAAGAAATAAAACAGGCAGCAAAACAACACCCAAAGGGGAGGTGGATGAGATATAGTATAGAAGAGGAAAAGACAGACAGAATTACTGGTAATTTTCCCCTTTGTTGTATGTCTTTCTCTTCTATCCTACAACACTGGATTAAGGCACAAAAAGAGGATGCAGCAAGCAGTAACCCGAGGAGGTGGGACTACCTTAACATGCCACTATCAGGTCCTTGCAGCCAAAGGAGGTATCCTGAGAAGTGGAGATACCTAACTGATGACAATTTATAAAGGAGTGAGGAGATGATCATGCTGCTGTCTTACACACCTTGTTCATGAAAGCTTCAGCATGTTCACTGCTCATGAAGATTTCTCTAGCTACATGGAATCTGACAAGTTTATCTGACAGTCTGGTCATATGCTTTAAGCATACAGCATAAAACCCACTTAGCAAAAGCTATGGTAGATACAGCATTACCTTCGTAACCCTGCTTTGACTTTCTAAACTCAGAATAAGATAAAAGTTGACAACATGCTTAACATCCAATAAATGCAGCTTCTAGTCGTGAGTGGGGAATACTAGATTAGGACTGAGAGGAGAAGAACAATAGATAGAACTTGGTATCATATGAACAAATTCTGAACGAAGCCAAAAAATATCCTTCTGGAAAACAAGGGAAATAAGGAGGAGAGAAGATGAGAGTTCAACTCATTCACCCACCTGAAATCACTCTGGAAAGAAAAACCATCTTAAAAGAAAGAAGTTTGTCCTAAGGCCTCTCATGAGAGTTGGTTGCATCAAAATCTACATGGATGAGGATCAAGTTCCATTGAGGGATCACAGGATGAATCACTGGTCTTTGAGACCATTTCTTGAATACCAACAGAGGGAAATCCAAAATATCTTGGTACCACATCAGGCCACAAAGAATTTCTAGCTCTGAGAGCAAGAGAGCATACATTCTGCTGCTCTCCAGACAGTGGAGAAGCCTCTTTGAGAAATGGCTCCCTTCAAGCTGAATGAAGCCAGACTGAAATGAAGGCAATTGTAAAACAGGACCTGGAGAAAATAGGTCCAGGATACTGGGAAGCACTAATCACTAATAGGCTCATCAAATCAAAACCAGCAATAGAAGAGTGGTTGTGAAACAGAATCACAAATCCAGTTCATCAGCCTGAGCATCAGGGAAAGCAGCACTACAGTTCCCTATTGTACCTCTCGGTTGAGGGACACAAAGACATGCAGGGCACAGGCATAGCCTGTGCAGGTCAAAAGATTTCAGTCTTGTGCGCATGCGAAGAACAGTGGTACTGCTGTTATTTTTTCTTCTAATGGTCCCTTGGCACTAAGTAAGAACACTGCAGAACTCTGTGGCCTACAGGACAATCCAGACCCCCTGAAAACCAAGAATTTTTCAGCACTGCACTTTGGGGTCTCCTAAGGTTGAAAGTGTGCAGAAGGGCCTGGAATCAGTTCTTATTCTGAACCTGCCCTCAAAACTCTCATGGCTTCCTCTATCATGTAGATTCTAGTTGGTACATGCAATGCTTCTGACCAGCGAATATCCAGAAAAAGCAGCACTAAATTGGCAAATGCCACGCATATCAAGCATTGACTACAAGTGTCTGAAATGTGAAATGTTGAGCCACAAAATGAACAGCCTTCACTATTCCTAATGGTTAAACACCAGTGACTAAAGCCTCCCCCAACAACACAGGAAATTTCCTTTAATAAAACAAAGAGAAGATTAAAAGATTAAAAAGTTTAAAACTGCTATATTTGTCTAAAATCGACTATTCAGTAGAAATAAAAGGGTAGACCCACTACCAATGAGCAATTGGCTAGATGTATTCTGTGGGTTTTTTGTTTATTTTTGCCTTCCTCTGAAGCATTCTAGAAATCTGACTAGTGTGTTTTGCTCATAATGCTCGGTGTTACACTTACCATGAGATTTGGGGCTGGGAAGGAATTTTTCTCCAGGTCACATAGGCAGGGACCTTGGGGGTTTTTTTTTTTTTTTTTTTTTTTGCCTTCCTCTGTAGCATGGGGTTCACCTGCTGGGATCATCTGGGCAGATCTCACCTAATCAATTCCCTGCCATTGCAGGGCCTCTGCCGTTGGTGGCAGCTTGGTCTTTCCTGTTCTATGCCTGTGGCACACAGTATAGTCTGCTGAGAGACTGAAACGTTTTGGACTATATAAAGTCTTTGGGTTTAATATGGATTAGCATTACAATCCAATTAGAAAATTTTGCTTATGAAAACTTGAAACATTAAGAATTTCAGGAGGAGAAAAACAGATACATTTTATGCTGCACACTTTCTGTTAACTTTTTAAAACAACTATTCTGATATAAAACACTAAACTTAGGGTTAAGATTGCATAAGTGTATTTGACACAACAGTGAAAATATTAGAAAAAGGGGAAAAAAACGTTAGAAAATAAGGTTAAGTAATTGGTGGAGCCTTTTTTTGTCTGAAAAGTTCTAAAGGGCTTCCCCTCCATGAGGTTACAAGTATAGATTTAATAAAAGATCTAGTCAGAAGGAGACTGATTGCATTGGAAATTTCCAACACTGAAAGCACATAGAATGGTATACTGATGTATTTACTATTATTTGAATCCTGCTACAGATTTGAAGAACCATATAAATATATGCACACCCATGCTTTGATTCCAAAGAATTTAAAGATTTAGACCATGTTTAAGTGAAGAAGAGTGTTAAATATCTAAAATAAACCTTTAAAAAAAGCAATCAAAGCAAATAATATAGTACACAAAAGTAGCAAAAATACATAAAATCCAAGACCACCAACTTTGCACATGACATCAGAGTATTGTGTACTGGATGAAACTGATACTATACTTCATACAACCTCCACTGGCATCTGATCTCTTCATCCACATACTTTCATTCAATATATGAAGTAACAAACACAAAAAATACATCAGTTTGAGTAGAAAGTTTTTAAAGCTTCTATTTCATAAAGGTGCTAGTACACTGTTAGTATATTACAACTATTTACCTTTATTTTTGAGGAGGGCACATGGGACTTCCTAAGAAACAGATAGGAAAAGATTAAATCACAGCAAATTATATGTAGCAAGAGCTTAATGTTCTAGAAAGCTAACAACTACATACAGTATATCAAATGAAAAAAAAGTCAAGCAATTGGTTTTTAGCTACTACAAATATTCGCATACATAGTAAGTGGGGAAAAAAGACCTGATCTTAAAGGGAGGGGGGAAAATGGAGATTACTGACCTGTAACAGAATGTTCTGGTCCCTATCTGTATTCCACACAAGGGTAGGCGTGCACACCATGTGCTTGTGATCAGAGATTTCTAGCAAGTAGTGTCCATTGGTCCTGCAAGTTTTTCTCCTTATCCGCCGAACTGATGGTATAAGGGAGAGTGCAGACCAACGCCTCTCCAGTTCCTCTCTTACTGCTATAGCAGAAGAATCTGAGGCAGAGGGGAAGGAGGCTGCATAGTGGAATACAGATAAGGACCAGATATTTTGAAGAACCTCCAGTTACAGGTCAGTAACTTCCATCTCTTCTTGGAACACGAGTCCCTATGTGTATTCTACCTGTGGGTGATTGATAAGCAATGTTTAACAGGAGGGGGTATGAGGATGCAGTTGGTATAGATGCTTGTAATACCACAGTCCGAACAGCTGCATCTGTAGAGATCAACGTTCTAGAAAGCTACATCTGTAGCTGCATCTGTAGAGGAGGCTTGAACTAAAGCCTAATATTTTGTGAATGTATGGACAGAGCTCCAGGTAGCCGCTCCACAGATGTCTAGTATAGGTGCCTCTCGAAGAGATGCTGTTGAGGTTGCTTGCGCTCTAGTGGAATGGGCTCTTACCCCATTCAGAGGAGAATCACACAGGACACACAGAATGATGCAGCCAGAGATCCAGTTAGAGATTCTTTGAGCAGATACCTGTCCTCGCAACCGTTCCACTATAATGCCAAACAGTCTTAGTGATTTATTAATTGATTTTGTCCTTTGCAGGTAGAACACTACAGCGTGTCTGATGTCCAAAGAGTGAAGTCTCTTTGGAAGTATGAGATTTTGGGAAGATTAAGCAGATAGGTCAATTGATGCAAAGCTCAGAAATTTCTTTACAGATGGATTTCAGGTGAAGGAGAAGGCAAAGGGAAATCTTCTTCTGACGAAAATAGCATAACCACAAGTGCTCCCAATTTGCTCTGGTTTCTGGCTGATGTGATAGCAACTAAAAAGGTGACCTTCATGGGAATGTGGGACATAGAACATATTGCCAGTGATTCAAATGGTGATTTGATAAGTATTGATTGTACAAGGTTGAGGTCCCATTGTGGTTCAGTTTTCACCACTAATGAGAAGGTCCTACCTAAACCTTTCAGGAATCTAATTGTTGTTGGGTCAGTAAGAATGGAATATCCTTCTACTGGAGGGCAGAAGGCATGATTGCTGCTTGTTGGACCCACAGGGAACTAATGGAAAGCCCTGAGATGGTCTGTCCAGAATAACAGAATAGTACATCTCCCCTGGAACCATGGCCCAGGCCTGTCCTGGAGCAGTAAAGGGTGAACTTTTTGTTTGTTTGGGATGCAAACAGATCCCAGGATGGTGTTCCCCACTATGCAAAGATCTTGTTCAGGATGGAATTGGGTATCTCCCCCTCATGGTCTGTGGGCAAAGTGCTTGCTGAGACTGTATGCTAGAGAATTCTGCATGCCTGGTAGGTACATAGCAGAGAGAATTATGTAATTTCTAGTGCACATAGAGAGGAAGGGATTTTTGCTCCACCTGGTTGTTTATGTAAAAGACAATCATTATGATGTCTGACAGTATTTGGACACGGTGGGACTGAATAAGTGGGAAGAATGCATTGCAGGTGAGATGGACTGCTCTCTGCTCTAGTAGACTGATATGGATGCTGGCTCCTGAGTAGACCAAGTGCTTTATGCAGTGTGGTTGTCCAGGTGGACTCCCCATCCAATCAGGGTTGCGGCTTTGACAATGGTTGCATCAGCTGTGGATGTAATTAAAGAAACTCTCACACATACTAGTTCTGGGTTTATCCACCAAGCAAGAAAAGCTGTGACCTTGGTGGAAATTGTTACTCTGGTGTTTATGTGGTCTCTGCCTGGTGAGTAAATAGAATGTAGCCAGGCTTGTAAGCAATGTAGGTGAAGCCTGACAAATGGTGTTACATACGTACATGATGCCATGTGCCTAATTGGGAAAGGCAGACCTTGAAAGTGGTTTATGGTCTGAAAGTGACTTGTCTTATCAAATTGTTCATGGTCTGGAATCTTTCCAAAGGGAGATAGGCTCTTGCTGAGATCAAATCTAGGGTTGCTCCTATAAAGTTTATTGTCCTTGTGGGAATCAAAGTAGACTTTTTTAGTTAACACAGATTCTCAAGTCTGCTAGAAGCTGGAGCAAGAACAGAGCTACTGACTGGACTGCCTGACTGAAGTGACCCATTAGGAGCCAGTCGTTCAGATATGGAAGACTGTATAAACTGTGATGTCTCATTTGGGCTACACCACTCAGAAAGCCTTTGTGAAAGTGGTGTTGCTAGCCCAAATGGGAGTACTCTGAACTGGTGGGGAGACACTAAGATATACTAAGATTAAAAACCTCAAACAACACTAAAATATTAAAGAAAAACTATGTACAATATATTTAGAGGTTTGAAGATGAAAGAAGCACTGAGAAATCTGTGGACATAGCAGATTCTGACTCAAGTCATGCGGCAGTAAGAAGGACCTAGAGAGGCATCAGTCTGCCCCAGCCCTTATGCACTTGGTTCAGAGCATGGGGAGAACAATTGCACAGGTGTGGGCCAGTGGACACTACTTGCTAGAAACCTCCAATTTCAGGCACACAGGGTGCATGTATACCCATGTGTGGAATACATATAGGACATAGCAGTCAAAGAAGAACCTCAAAATACCCATTTTATGTTTATATATCACACACATTTTTAACTGCTCTTTTTCTTAGAGGTTCTTCAACATGAAGAGTAGAGTAGTGCACAGTTTTTTTACCTCCTCACCTCATTCCCAAAGAAATGTTAGCCATATTAATGGTGACAACATCTCTGAAGGGAACAGACAGACACACACACTGCAAATTAAGCACTAGCAGAGCATCCCTTTTACCTATCCAGAAAAATATTTTATCTTCCTGCTTCTAAAAAAAAAAAAAAAAAAGCCACAGCACATCTGACTGTTTTTGTCTTCTATTATTTTCAAAGATTCAAGTGATAAATCCAAATCCATTTTTAAAAAAATTAATGGGGGAGAAAATTGAGGAATTTTTATATTATTCTTTTAACTGGCCACTAGATATTTTGCACTTTCACCTGAGATCTATTAATAAAATAATGCAGGAATTTTAAAGAATTCTACTGTAATCTCTTGGGGTTATTTTGCTTCAGTACCATTTTGCTGCACTGTTGGGAATCCTATTACATATCCCAGAACAAAAGTTTCCATTAATAGTAAATTTAAATCTTACCAGAAATATGCCTTCTCATAACAAGAAATCCTCAAGTCTGAAATTCATGACTGAAGGGTTAACCACACCCATATGTCCACAGTGGCTATAAATACTGTCAGAGTTTTGGTGCTTGAACTACCCCCCATAGGCACTCAGCAAAAGCATAATAGTCCAGTCAAGAACCTTTAAATTGTCTATTCTCAAATACATAAAATACTTTAAGTCAGAAAGCCATGCCAGATGCAGTAGCAAGCAGTCTATCAAGAAAAGAAGGGAGGGGAAGCAGAGGCAACGAGTGGGGAGGGGGCATGCTGGGTCACATACCCCCACCCCCCAGATTGCTGGGTCGCATGGTGCAGCAGGGCCCCCTTACTGTGGAGAAGCTGAGCTGGTGAGCTTCACCAGGCAGGTTGAGGCAGAGGCAGGAGCGGAGGAACAACTGGGAGCTGCCTGGAGGGGCTGCTGTTTTTCTGGAGGGGGGAGGGCAGCCAGGAGGGTGGGAAGGGGGTGACTCAAACTGTTCCGGGATGGTGTCCCCACTCTGTCAGCATGCACGGGTTGTCTATAAGGGGAAGAGGGGATCTCTTCTCAAAAGATGCTCTAATTCTTGCTATCCCAAGAAACAGATGTTTGGAATGAGAGAAAGTGGAGACTTAAATGGGAGAAAAGTAGCAAATTGATCAGCATCCCTGCTATTGAAGGGATAGAACCACTTGGTTCTAAGATACTACAGGCCTGCCCTGAGGAAAAACAAATCTTCAACCCACTACAGTTAGAGAACAGTGACTGAAGTAGAGGATTGTACACTTCGTTGCTTATGCAAGCTAAACTGGCAGGTGTGGGGGGTGAAGGTGGGGGAGGAGGGGTTGGGAACACAGTCTCTATCCCTGAACTTGTAGTAATTTTACAGGATACTACCACTAAACCTATATGTTATTATTAAATTGTCTAAGCTGATCCTCCTCTTCTCTTTGTTGCTTTATCAGATTCGTATAAACAATTTTCTCATGACAATGCCTATTTGCAGCTGTAAGCAGGGGAACCTGAGCAGTGACATCAGAGGTAACTAAGCCAGTTGCTCACTCCCCCTCCAGTAACCATAATCCTGTTACCTGGCTTCCTATTGACAGTGACTGTTTGGTGCTGCAGGTGGAGGGAATCTCTCTGCCCACAGCACCAAATGGGTACTGTTTAGATGAACAGTGTTGACTAGGCAAGGTCAATGATCTTGCCTGAGTCAGTCATAGTGTGGAGGGAGCCACAGTGCAAATCTCCAGCCTCACTCCTACTCAGCCAACATAGCTCCTCATGTGAAGCAACCCCTGCTATTCCAGACTTCAATCGTCCTCCCCCACATAAACAGTCAAAGCACTTCGGTCTTGACTTGTAACTCCATTTCCATTCCATTCAGTTCCATTTCCATCCATTTCAACCAACGGAACTGAAGGATGCAAGTGAACTGGAGGGAGGGACTGAATTACCGTTGATGTCAAAATGCTCCCGTACCTGCAGCACCAAATGGGCACCCTATGGAAACGAGGCTTTTCTGATGTTCCAATTGTCACCAAGAATCCATAGACTTCTTCCCATAGATGTCTAGAACGCTTCCTGAAATTCTGAATTGATCGAACGCAGGAGAAATGCCACTAAGTAGATTGTTGGGTCTCACTTTGCTCAGCCAGTAACAGCTGTGCTGGTTTCAAAGTCAAGGCACTGGGAGTGGAACCCAGGACTTCTGGGCCCAACTCCCAGCTCCAAGCACAGATTTTCTGAGAGATCTCTGGCAAGCTCCAGATCTCCATCTGCAAAATAGATACATACCACAAAACTACCTCCAGGGGTGCCATAAGAACAAATTCATCAATACATGCATTGCACCCATACACCAAGGTAATGAGGGCAAACAGGTACCTAGTTAGAAAGGTCCTGAATTGTATGAATTTGCCTACACAGACCAGGAGGAAAAAAGCATAACTTTCAAACTTCTCCAAGGACAGCAAAAGAGAGCAGTGTCTGGGATAGTCCCTCATTTCCCCCAGTGATTGCCTCAAACTTAAGGAGGTACACTAGCCCAAGCAACCTTTAGTGTTCACTAGAAATTAGGGTAACAACGCTCATCTTTCTTTGCAACTCCAGGGAGGCTGAAAGAAATGATTTGTTGCATGCAAAAAAAAGGCAATAAAAAGGTGCTGTTTACCCAAGTACCTAAAGCTCTTGCTCCTACTGTACAAACATTTACTTTCTCTATTAAGGTACATCTACACTTGCGAGCGGACACAGATACATGTGCACACACTGTTAGTGTGTGGGCACCCCGTACTTGCATGTCCACATATGCCATTGCTGGCATGGGTATATGGTGTTCACAGGCGTCTACCCGTGTCCACACTGGTCCTTTATGGCACGCAACATTGCATTGCTAATTCAGGCATGGTATCCCAAAGTCCTTTGTGTCAGAGGTGACACTCTGGGAAAAAACGGTTACTTACCTTCACGTAACTGTTGTTCTTTGAGATGTGTTAAAATATAGAATATCAGGGTTGGAAGGGACCTCAGGAGGTCATCTAGTCCAACCTGCTGCTCAAAGCAGGACCAATCCCTAGACAGATTTTTGCCCCAGATCCCTAAATGGCCTCCTCAAGGATTGAACTCACAACCTGGGGTTTAGCAGGCCAATGCTCAAACCACTGAGCTATCCCTCCCCTTGCTCATGTCCATTCCAAGTAGGTGTATGCATGCCACGTGCACAGTTGTCAGAAGGTTTTTCCCCTACCAGCACCCGTTGCGTCAGCTGTGGAGCCCCCTGGAGTCGCGCCTTCATGGCGGTGAATATAGGTCCCTGCCGAGCCGCCGCCTATTCAGTTCCTTCTTGACGGATACTCTGACAGAGGGGAAGGCGGGTGGGTCTTGGAATGGACATGAGCAACACATCTCAAACAACAGTTATGAGAAGGTAAGTAACTCTTCTTTGAGTGCTTGCTCATGTCGATTCCAAGTAGGTGACTCCGAAGCCTTACCTAGGAGGTGGGGTCAGAGTTCATGGAATTGCAGATTGAAGTACTGCTCTGCCGAGTACCACATTGTCAATACCCAGCACTCCAGGGACAAAGTGAGAAATGAAAGTGTGGCCCGAAGACCACGTCGCTGCCCTGTAGATCTCCTGGATCAGGACCTGGGCCAGGAATGCTGCCGAGGAGGTCTGCGCTCTTGTGGAATGTGCGGTTAGCTTCGGGGCAGGTATTTTTGCCAGATCATAGCATGCCCGGATACAGGACATGATCCATGATGAAATTTTCTGTGATGACACCGGGAGGCTCTTCATCCTGTCCGCAATTGCAATGAACAACTGATTCGACTTCTGGAAGAGCTTTGTGCGTTCAATATAAAAAGCCAGTGCTTATCGAACGTCCAAGGACACCTTTGTTCTCAATTATCAGCATGTGGCTTAGGGTAAAAGACCGGAAGAAAAATGTCCTGACTGGCATGAAATTGAGAGATGACCTTTGGGAGAAAGGCTGGGTGAGGCCTAAGTTGACCTTGTCTTTACAAAAAATGGTAGAAGGATCAGAAGCTAGGGCTTAAACTCAGACCCTCTCCTAGCTGATGTTATGGCGACCAGGAATGCCACATTCCATGACAGATAGAGCAATGAACAGGTCACTAGGAATTCTAAAGGGGGCCCCCCATTAGGTTGGAAAGGACCAGATTAAGATCCCATGCCGGGATCAGTTGTCTAACCTGTGGGTATAGTCTGACAAGACCTTTCAGAAACCGACTGACCATCAGGTTGGCGAAAACCGAACAGCCAGCTGCTCCTGGGTGGAATGCCAAAATGGCAGCTAGGTGGACCTTGAGAGACAATACTGAGAGGCCCTGCTGTTTTAGATGTAGCAGGTAGTCTAAGATGAGAGGCATTGGTGCCTTCATTGGCGAAGTGAAGCCTTGAGAACACCACATTGAGACTCTCTTCCACTTCGCCAGGTAGGTGGCCATGGTGGAGGGTTTCCTACTGCCAAGGAGAACCTCCCTAACGGGCTCAGAGCATATTAGCTCCAGCAGGTTTAACCATGAAGCTTCCAAGCAGTGAGGTGAAGAGACTCGAGGCAGGGATGTTGGCGACGGCCGTGATCTTGGGTGATCAAGTCCAGAAGCAGGGGCAACGAGACTGAGGTATCCACCAATAGCTCCAGGAGTGTGGTATACCACTGCTGGCATGATCAGGCTGGCACTATCTGTATGACCGCAGCCCTCTCCCTGCGGATCTTGAGCAGAACCTTGTGGACAAGCAAAAAAGGTGGGAATGTATATAACAGTTGATCCTTCCAAGGGAGAAGGAATGCGTCTGCGATGGAGCCCGGGCTGTGGTTCTGGAAGGAACAGAACTGCAGGCACTTCCTGTTGCTTTTTGTAGTGAACGGGTCGATCTGGGGAACTCCCCACCTTTGGAAAATGATGTTCACCACGTCCAGGCAAATGAACCACTCGTTGTGGAAGGATCTGCTGAGATAGTCCACTAACTCGTTCTGAGAACCCAGGAGGTAGGATGCTTCCAGGTGAAATGAGTGGGCTATGCGGATGTCCCACAGTTTGAGGGCTTCCTGACATAGGGGAGAGGAACGAGCTCCGCCCTGCTTGTTTATATAAAACATTGTGGTCGTGTCATTACCGCTGCGCATATCCCTTGCAAGTGAGCCTGGAAGGGCTGGCATGCAAGGTGGACCGCTCTCTGCTCCTTAACGTTGATGTGGAGCAGGAGCTCATCCTGCGACCAGAGACCTTGGGTCCGGAGATCTCCCAGGTAAGCACCCCACCCGAACGCTGACACATCTGAGACCAGGGACAGCGAGGGCTGCGGTTTGGGGAAGGGGACCCCCATGCATATCTCCTGTGGGTTGAGCCACCAGTGAAAAAACCAGAAAACCAACATTGGGAGAGGGACCGCTTTGTCCAGACTGTCGCGCCCTGGCCGATAGGTTGACACCAGCCAGGCCTGGAGAGGTCTGAGCCTCAGCCTTGCATGTTGTACCACAAGCTCCATATGACCGAGGCGTTTCAAACAATTTCTCTCTGTGGTGGTGGGGTATTGCTTGAAGTCTTGAATGAGGTGTTGCATTGTTTGAAAACGAGACTCTGGCAGGAAGGCTCTGGTATGATCCAAGTCCAACACTGCCCCAATAAACTCTACTATCTGAGTAGGGGATAGAGTTGATTTGTGTACGTTCGGGAAGAGATCCAGCCTGTTGAAGATGGACCGTACCAAGTTGACATGGTGCTCCACTTGCGCCCTGGAGCGGCCCCTGACCAGCCAGTCATCGAGGTATGGGAAGACCTGCACCTGCTTTCTTCTCAGGAAGGCAGCTACAACTGCCATACATTTGGTAAACACTTGAGGGGCTGATGACAGACCAAAAGGGAGGGCTGTAAACTGGTAATGGATGTGGTTCACTATGAACCTGCGGAAGCGTCTGTGGGCTGGAATTATTGATATGTGGAAGTACGTATCCTTGAGATCGAGCGCAGCGAACCAGTCTCCTGGATCCAGAGACGGGATGATGGCAATCAGAGAGACCATGCAGAACCTCAACTTCTTCATGAATCTGTTGCAGGTCGAGGATGGGTCTGAGACCCCTTTTGGCTTTGGGGATTATTTAGGTTATTTCAGTTACAGGGTCAGTTGGGATTGTGTGTCTGGGGATTGCTTGAGCCTTTATTCCATGGATCATCCCTGATCAACCTCAATCAGCCTTGTGATCACCCTCCCCCATGTGATTAACAAGGGGATGGGGTGACCTAGGAGAGAAGGCCTTAAAAGTCACAGGCTAAGTGACCAAGGGGAGCTAGAGAACAGGGGACCACAAACAGGGGAATTTGAGAGGGAGTTTGTGGGAGGAAGACATAATATAACCGCTATGATTAGGAAGGGCCGCATCGCCAGTGCCAACGCTGCTCCTGTCTCCTCCACCTACGCCTGTATCCAGACAGACAGCCTAACCATGGATGCCTCTACCCAGATCCTGGTGTGGATTTTCAGAGACTGTGGCCTGCATTTCCCACTCTCAGAAAGCCAGGCTGGGGGGACCATCCAGTGTGAAAGGTGCCTGCTGGTCGAATCTCTCAGGAAGCAGGCGAGAGAGCTACAGGAGGAGGTGGCTAGGCTGAGGAGCATCCGTGCCCATGAGGAATTCCTCGAGAATATTCATATGGAGACATCCAACGCTGAGGAAGCTATCCAGCTACAGAGGACTGCTGTCACACCAGGGCAGGAGGATATGGCTCTGTCACTGGCTGCTGGTTACTTCTGGCAGCAGGAAATGCTCCACCCCTACTCTCAACCCACCCACCATGGTGATGGAAAACTGATATGCTGCCCTGGCAATGAGTGATGAGCCACCACTAACAGGAGGAAACGTAGGGTAGTGGTGGTCGGTGGCTCTCTTCTGAGGGGGACAGAGCCCAAGTGTTTAAACCGTGCGGAACCTGCCACAAGTTCAGGCCAATGGGCAACGCCCACAACTCCTGCCTGAAGTGGCTGGGGGAGGCACATCAAACAGATTGCTGCAAGATCTGCAAAGGGTTCCACCCGAGGACGAAAAAGGAAAGGGACTTCAGGCTGAAGCAACTCCTTATGAGGCGGCCCTCCATCCCCAGCTGGCTCCGTGTGGAATGCTCCAGCCTCTGTTCGAGAAACGGCACACAGGAAGGACTCCCACGCAGGAACACCTGGTGCCGGTCTTGCAGGAGCCGGCACTGTTGACTTCAGGCCCACAAAGGGATCCGGCAAGTCTGGTGCCGTTGGATTCTCCTTCTAGAGAGTGCCAGGTGGAGGAACTTGAGCTCCCTTCCACCCCGGACACATTCGAGTGGCCAGGGACTTGATGCCATGACAGCTCTGCAGTGCCCCATCCCGAGACAGAACTCTGGCACCGCGAGTCATGGCACTGTCCAGAGGCAAGCCCGCGATGATGAGGCACTGTTCGCCCTCTCCATGGCACCGCACTCTGGCACTGTCCCGCTCATCACCGCTGTAGTCTCCGTGCTCTAGGTCCCAGTCATCGGACTCAGAAGCAGAGTACTACTATTCTAGGTGCTGTCGGCACCAATTGGAGCAGCACCGATACAGGCAGGAGGCAATGGCCATTCAGGACCCCGTAGGCATATCACCAGGCCCAGGGCACACACTCTAGAGGCTCCCAGTCCGTGGTATCAGAAGGAGGTGCCACACCCAGGGACTGTCTCACGCCTCGGGGCTTGGAGACGGCTTCGGTCCACAGCACTGAGCTATGTCCGGGTCCCAGATCCACCACAGACTGATTCTGCTGTGGGCACTGAGCAGCACGGCACCGAGCAGGACATGTCCACCGATCTGGAGGGACAGGAGGGCCCGGTGCGGCCTATGGCTTCATCGTCATCCTAGCTGGACGAAACGGTGACAGGGTTTTCATCCTTTGGGAACACCCCCCCATCCATAGCAGAGCACACCAGAAGCTGTTGTGCAGGGTGGCCAGTAACATGGGGCTTCAGGCTGAGGAGGTGGTAGAGTCTGAGGACCACATGGTAGACATTTTAACCCCTGAAGGGCTGTCCAGGGTGGCATTGCCTCTCATTAAGACAATTGAAGCCACTAAAAAAAACCTGTGGCGAACTCCGGCCTCCGCTACCCCTATGGCTAAAGGGGTGGACAGAAAGTATTTCGTCCCCTCTAAGGAGTATGAATATTTGTTTATTCACCCGCAGCCGTGTTCATGAGTCATGGTGGCGGCTAATATGAGAAAGAGAGAGAGAGAGAGATGGGGCAGCAGGGGTCAACCCCAAAATCCAAGGACGCGAAGAAGCTGGACCTCTTTGGCTGGAAGGTCTACTCCATCGGGGGGCTCCAGCTTCGGATTGCTAACTAGCAAGCAATCCTTATTATATAGAATTTCAATTCATGGGACTCCATGATGAAATTTAAGGAGCTGGTCCCATCAGACTCTAGGGTGGAGTTTGCGACTATAGTAGAGGAGGGCAAGGCAGTGGCGCGGACCTCTTTACAGGCATCCCTGGATGCGGCAGATGGCCATGCGGACCTTGTCCTCTGGCATAGCCATAAGGAGGAGTTCGTGGCTCCAGGTGTCGGGCCTTCCGCCAGAGGTCCATCACACAATTCAAAACTTGCCCTTTGATGGCGTGGGACTGTTTTCAGAGCAGATAGACTCCAAGTTCCACAGCCTGAAGGATTCACGGGCAACATTAAAATTGTTGGGCCTGCATACCCCTGCTACCCAATGAAAGCACTTTAAGCATCAGCCCCCTCCACGCTTCTACCCTCCCCAGCCTAGACAGAACTTCTCCAGGAAGCGGAGCAGTCAAGGCCAGGCTCGGCGAGGCAATCGTCAGGCACCAGTCTACTCACCGGATGCTTCACCCTGTTTTCTGAATTGTCTGTCCCACTTCTACCGTGCTTGGTCCCAGATAACCTCAGATCGCTGGGTCCTTTGCACCGTAGAAGTGGAATATTCTCTCCAACTCTGTTCCTCCCCTCCCTCCTGCCCCCTTTCCCCATCCCTCTTCAGGGACCCTTCTCACAAGCAACTTCTCATGCAAGAGGTTCAAACGCTCCTTGCTGCAGGAGCAGTGGAGGAGATTCCTCAGGAGCTATGGGGCAAAGGATTCTACTCCCGATATTTCCTAAGCATAGAATCATAGGACTGGAAGGACCTCGAGAGGTCATCTAGTCCAGTCCCCTGCACTCATGGCAGGACTAAGTATTATCCAGACCATCCCTGACAGGTGTTTGTCTAACCTGTTCTTAAAAATTTCCAATGATGGAGATTCCACAACCTCCCTAGGCAATTTATTCCAATGCTTAACAACCCTGACAGTTAGGAAGTTTTTCCTAATGTCCAACCTAAACCTCCCTTTCTGCAATTTAAGCCCATTGCTTCTTGTCCTTTCCTCAGAGGTTAAGAAGAACAATTCTTCTCCCTCCTCCTTGTAACAACCTTTTATGTACTTGAAAATGGTTATCATGTCCCCTCTCAGTCTTCTCTTTTCCAGACTAAGCAAACCCGGTTTTTTTCAATCTTCCCTCATAGGTCATGTTTTCTAGACCTTTAATCATTTTTGTTGCTCTTCTCTGGACTTTCTCCAATTTGTCCACATCTTTCCTGAAACGTGGCATCCAGAACTGGAGGCAATACTCCAGAGGCCTAATCAGCGCGGAGTAGAGCGGAAGAATTACTATTCGTGTCTTGCTTGCAACACTCCTGCTAATACATCCCAGTATGATGTTCGCTTTTTTTTGCAACAGTGTTACACTGTTGACTCATTTAACTTGTGGTCCACTATGACCCCAGATCCCTTTCTGCAGTACTCCTTCCTAGGCAGTCATTTCCCATTTTGTATGTATGCAACTGATCGTTCCTTCCTAAATGGAGTACTTTGCATTTGTCCTTATTGAATTTCATCCTATTTACTTCAGACCATTTCTCCAGTTTGTCCAGATAATTTTGAATTTTAATCCTATTCTCCAAAGCACTTGCACCCCCTCCCAGCTTGGTATCATCTACAAACTTTATAAGTGTACTCTCTATGCCATTATCTAAATCATTGATGAAGATATTGAACAGAACCGGACCCCAACTGATCCCTGCAGGACCCCACTCATTATGCCCTTCCAGCATGACTCCGAACCACTGATGATTACTCTCTGTGAACAGTCTTCCAACCAGTTTTGCACACACCTTATAGTAACTCCATCTCGTTGCATTTCTCTAGTCTGTTTATGAGATGGTCATGCGAGACAGTATTGTTAATACAGCCTAATCCCCCCACCTGGTTTTGGCCAGGCCGTCTCTCAACCCCGCGGCGAACCCGGAGCAAGGAAAGAGGCCCACAATAGACTGCATGACCTTATTAGGGCATAGTACTTAACACAGGAAATTTATGAGGGTTGTATCCATAGTGTTTACCGCAGAAAAAACATTTCTGCAGTTTCCGCATTGTATTGTTCTTCCTAATAAGGGGAAAAGTTTGGGCACTAAAAAGCCAATCAATGCCTGCCACATTTACTTTCTGAACTATATACTTAGTCACCCCTGTATAGCAATCAGAGGTGTCCCAAATCGACTCAACGTCACTACCAGTCCAGGTCTGATCAACCAGGACTTGACCCGCCCGTTCCCGAATCCAGACCGAGCGCGTGTCGTGTTGCCAGCCCGAATTCACCATGTATATGCTTTTCCATCTGGCTGTCATTTGCCTGGTCGTAAGTAACTAGCTAGACAAAAATTTTCTGTTTGTTTTGCTTTTGTTGTTTTTACTTCTCTCTCCCTGTTGTATTCTCCCTTGCCTTACTTGTTTTAAATTTAGTTATATAGTATTGTACTCGTTTGGTAAGGAATCGTGGTATTAATAATTGTCACACTTACCAGTTATAATAAAATTGAGTTGTACCCAGTTCTCGTCATCCTGGGTCATTCATCTCAGTCCTTCACCAAGAATCCCAAAGAACCCCCAGCCCCAATTGGGCAGAACAAGAATCAAAAGCTTTACTAAAGTCAAGATATACCACGTCTACTGCTTCCCCTCCATCCACAAGGCTTGTTACCCTGTCAAAAGCTATCAGGTTGGTATGACACGATTTGTTCTTGACAAATCCATGCTGATTGTTACTTATCACCTTATTATCTTCTAGATGTTTGCAAATTGGTTGCTTAATTATTTGCTCCATTATCTTTCTGGGTACAGAAGTTAAGCTGACTGGTCTGTAATTCCCCGGGTTGCCCTTATTTCCCTTTTTATAGATTGACACTATATTTGCCCTTTTCCAGTCTTCTGGAATCTCTCTCGTCTTCCATGACTTTTCAAAGGTAATCGTTAATGGCTCAGATATCTCCTCAGTCAGCTCCTTGAGTATTATAGGATGCATTTCATCAGGCCCTGGTGACTTGAAGACATCTAATTTGTCTAAGTAATTTTTAACTTGTTCTTTCCCTATTTTAGCCTCTGATCCTACCTCATTTTCACTGGCATTCACTATGTTAAACGTCCAATCAACACCAACCTTCTTAGTGAAAACCGAAACAAAGAAGTCATTTAGCACCTTTGCCATTTCCACATTTTCTATTATTGCCCCCCCCCCCCCCGCCCCACCATTGAGTAACAGGCCTACCCTGACCTTGGTCTTCCTCTTGCTTCCAATGTATTTGTAGAATTTCTTGTTACCCTTTATGTCTCTAGCTAGTTTGATCTCATTTTGTGCCTTGGCCTTTCTAATTTTATCCCTACATACTTGTGCTATTTGTTTATATTCATCCTTTGTAATTTGACCTAGTTTCCACTTTTTGTAGGACTCTTTTTTGATTTTTAGATCATTGAAGATCTCCTGGTTAAGCCAGGGTGGTCTCTTGCCATACTTCCTATCTTTCCTACACAGTGGGATAGTTTGCTCTTGTGCCCTTAATAATGTCTCTTTGAAAAACTGTCAACTGTCTTCAATTGTTTTTCCCTTTAGACTTCCTTCCCATGAGATCTTACCTACCAACTCCCTGAGTTTGCTAAAGTGTGTCTTCTTGAAATCCATTATCTTTATTTTGCTCTTCTCCCTCCTACCATTCATTAGAATCATGAACTCTATTATTTCATGATCACTTTCACCCAAGCTGCATTCCACTTTCAAATTCTCAACCAGTTCCTCCCTATTTGTCAAAATCAAATCTAGAACAACCTCTCCCCTAGTAATTTTCTTCACCTTCTGAAATAAAAAAATGTCTCCAATACATTCCAAGAACTTGTTGGATAGTCTGTGCCCTGCTGTGTTATTTTCCCAACAGATGTCTGAGTAGTTGAAATCCCCCATCACCACCAAGTCCTGTGCTTTGGATGCTTTTTTTTTTTTTTTAATTATTTTTAAAAAGCCTCATCCAGCTCTTTTTCCTGGTTAGGTGGTCTGTAATAGACCCCTCCCATGACATTATCCTTGTTCTTTACCCCTTTTATCCTTACACAGAGACTTTCAACAATTCTGTCTCCTATTTCCATCTCAACCTCATCCAAGTGTATCTATACATTTTTATTATATAAGGCAACACCAACTCCCTTTTTTCCCTGCCTGCCCTTCCTGAGCAAGCTGTACCCTTCTATACCAATATTCCAGTCAAGCGTATGATTCCACCAAGTCTCTGTGATGCCAACTATGTAATAGTTGTGTTTATTTACTAGCATTTTTAATTCTTCCAGCTTATTCCCCATACTTCTCCCATCAGTATACAGACATCTAAGATACTGATTTGATCCCCTCCCCCCCACACAGTTGTCTGGTCTCTCCTTTATTCCTGCTATAACGGACCATGCTCCCTCTCCCCGCCCCCACAAATTATGACCCATCTCTAGTTGTAAGCCCTCCTTACTAGGTTAGCCAGTCTGTGTCCAAATATACTCTTCCCTTTCCTTGATAGGTGGACCCTATCTCTGCTTAGCAGTCCTTCCTGGAACAGCATCCCATGGTCGAGGAAGCCGAAGCCCTCCTGGCGACACCATCTTCGCAGCCAGGCATTCACCTCCAGGATGCATCTGTCTCTGCCTGGGCCCGTACTCTTGACCGGAAAGATTAAAGAGACCACCACCTGTGCTCCCAACTTCTTCACCCTTACTCCCAGAGCCTTGTATCGCTTCTGATCTGCTGAGGGTCATACCTTGCAGTATCATTAGTGCCCACATGGATGAGGAGCATGGGGTAGTAGTCAGAGGGCCGGATGATCCTCGACAATCCCTCCATAACCTCTCGGATACGGGCCCCTGGCAGGCAGCATACCTTCTGGGATCTGTCAGGGCGACAAATTGGAGTGGTGGTGGGGGGAACCTCCAACGTCTAACTAACTACTAGTAAAAAAAATTTAACTATTTACAGAAACGCTCAAAGTTCAATTTCTAGGGGAAGCACTTAATGAGGCAAGCAAGACACGCAGCTCCAACGACCGTCACTGGTGGTAAGAAAGAACTGAATAGGCGGTGGGTTGGCAGGGACCTATATTCACCATTGTCACAGAGTCACCCGGTCAATGTTCTGGAACTACTCTGTATGAAGCCAGTCAGGATTCTAGGGGAGCATGCCTCCTCTCTCTGAGCATACTGTCTCCAGGGCAAGAAGTTTGCAGAGCTTCGACCTTCCTGGGTCTGACCTCGGAGCATTCAGCATCCTCTTCCACACCGTGCGCTTCCTGTAGCGAGTCCGCCTGGGTGGGGCTCCTGGGGAAGCCAGAGGGCCCTGCACCGCAACTCCACAGTCAGACGTGACTCTCAGCCAGCCGATAAAACAGAAGGTTTATTAGTCGACAGGAACACAGTGTAGAACAGAGCTTGCTATCACAGAAATCAGTGACTTTCAGCCAAGTCCATCTTGGGAGTCTTGGGCCAGATGCCCTGGACTCCCCCTCTTCCAGTCCCCCCATGCAAACTGCCTGCTTTCAGCGACCCGACCTCTGACACCCCCCATTGCTCCTCCTCCATCTCTGTCTCACTTCCCAGGCAAAAGGTGTTACCTGGTCACACCCCCATCCTGGGTCTCAGGTAACATAGGTGCAGACAGCTGGGCAGCCTCACCTGCCCCAAGGGCCTCAGCTAAAATCACACACCCAATTCCCACCACTGAAGTATTGGTGCAGTACACTGGGAAACTGAGGTACACATAGTATTAGTATAGGACAGTAAGACTCACATGAAACATAAGATGAATAAACCCCCCCTTTGTCACAACCCCCATGAAGGTGCGACTCCGGAGGCTCCACAGCTGACCCGACAGGTGCTGCAAGGGGGAAAACCTTCCGACGACTGTGCACATGGCACGCATGCTATTACTTGGAATCGACATGAGCAAGCACTTAAGAAGAACCACCTTTCTGGTTGTTGCTGGCACTGTAAGCTGCCTTCACACATTTTGGCAATAACAGCTCCAGGTCATCTCACCCTTCTTCCAAACTATTTTGGAGACATGGAGCAAGTCCATGAGGATTTGCTTCTGCTCCTGCTCACAGGACAAATGTTTATGAGGTCCAGTACTAGACACTGGATGCATTCACTCCAGAGAATTGTGAGATGCCAAAGACGGCCAACTTGGAGGGAGAATGAAAGTCCATGGAACAGATGTCTTGAATGCTGAGAATGCAATGGTATGCCCATGGGTGGATTGCCACTTCTGGTCCCAGGAAACCAACACTGAGGGGTGGGACCACGTCATCTTGGAAATCTCAGACCAGTAGCTGCAGTACCTCAGGATGAAAAAGCATACCCTCTTCGAGTTATGTTGAGCTTGCATCAATGATCCAGTGCATGACCACTTGATTTTGAAAACCGATACTCGTACAAATATGGGAGGTCATCACTGTTTGGCAGTTGGCAATACCTGACAGTTACCAGGCAGCTGCAAACTAGTTGGGGGTGGGAAAGTCAACTGTTGGGGCAGTGATGGCACAAGTGTGCAAGGCTATCACTGTTGTGATCTACCAACCGTATCTCCTAACTTTCTTGAAGATATGGTTGCCAAGCAACAGAAATGCAGACTCTGCTTCTAATTCTAACCACTAACTAATATTTGAAACATTTCCATATAGCAGAGTTTTTAAAGTAAAGTAATATAAAGAAATGGAAAATGCCTTAACATATTAACCTAATACAACAAAGGGGGAAAATAACTTTATATGATTTTTTATCAATTCTTATTAAAAGTTTAAAATAAAAAGGTAATAACTTGCTTATTTAGATCTTTAACTCTTTTGTACCTGTTTACTTCCTATAATGCATTGCTTTAATACCTAAGGTTCTTAATGCCTTATCTTGTATAGTTATAAATATAATTCTGGTGCCATTGATTTTTAATTGTAATTTTGTCCTGTATGTCTTGTATGTTGTCCTGTGTTGTGTGTGTCACGGGTCCACTTTTTTCTTTTATTTTGTTGCAACAAAAGTCAAATTTATACTTTTTTTTTAAATATAAATAGTACCACACTATTTTAATATTATGGTTGGGGTATAACTATCATAACATAAACCACCAATTAATTTTTTTTTGCAAAAGCTCAAAAAGGCCTCAGTTATAAATATATGTACATATATTTCTGCCTCAACAAATAATGCAATGGCAAACAAAAAGAATTATCTTTTATTAATCACAGTGGGATTTTTTATTCAAAGGAAAAAATGTAAAGGGAAACATGACCAGTAATTCAATTAACAAAATGTCAATTTCTTGTTTGGGTTTTTATAAACTTGTTTGCACCTTTATTAAGTATTAAAATATAGCTATAAGAATGTTATAGCAAAAATGGTAAAAAAAAGTATCACTATAAACGATGTCTGGTTATGTTCCAAAATGTTAAAGCTAACCAAATAATTTCAACACGTTAACACCCTTTTCTCCCAAATACAACTAAGTGTTATAAACGTTTAATACCCTCAAAGTGTTTTCACAGACCGGCATTTAAAATTCAGTTTGGTTTAATGTTTATATTCTTTTTCTTTAATGTTATGTTAAAGGGAAGTAGTGGTGGTTAAAGTTTGTGCTTCTAAACAATTAGCAGAAGTGGAATTGGTATCACAAGCAAATTAACTCTAGAAAGCTTGGGTAACAATTCTGTTACTAACTCTTTTGCTAAAACAGAGTGCTCAGCAGGGGAGAGCAGTACCCCTTCTCACAGAAGATCGTGAACATCTATTTCAGCAGTTAAGCACTATATTTAGTATATAAAAAATAAATAATGCACACTAAATTAATCTGTGTATTAAATTTGGGTTACTGAAAACAAGAGAAATGTAAAAACTTTATTCTGTTAATCAACTTAAGCTGTTTATGGTTACATCCCACAGACTGAAGACACCAGAAGATATCAGTACACAGTGAAGAAACCCCCAGGCATCAAGAAAAGAAAAATGAAGTGCTTTATAAATAACAGACTCGCCAACTACACCTCAGTCTACCATATATGGACAATTAATTAGGCAATCAGCTAAATACCACTAGCTGGACCACGTCTAACTGTCATTTAAACTGTATATTATTAAGTAAAGTGAGTTCATGTGCTGCTGGTTTTAAATCTTTACCATTGAAATATAAATGAATTTAGCTACTGTGTAAAAGCAACTTTATTATTGTTCTATTGCTGCACACCATTTAGAATAACATTGCTAAACTGTTTAACCAACACACAGGTAAAAATTAACTAACTAATGTCAACAAACAAGAAACCAGTAAAGAAGTTATTTGTACTGTTTATGGAAGTTACATAGTAACTACCATAACCAACTCATTAGGAAACATTTTCTTTTTTTAATCACCTAACCTTATTAGTAATAAACAGCTAGCTGGCATTGGCATTGTTAGTGTATAACAAAAACAGTGATGAGTTGGCAATATGTCAAATTGTGTAAACAAATTCCCTGTTAGTACCAGTCATAATTTGGAGTCAGTGACACTGCATCCTAATTGAAGCAGGTTATTCAAAACAATCTTGTTCGGTGTCTGGTTAACAATATTAAATCCTGACAAAGCAATATTTGGTAAATTGGTTACTGTCCATTCAGTAGGTTATCTGGAAGACAGCCTCTATAAAAAATAACTGGATCTACGTCAACTACTGGTGTATCAGAGGTATGCAACCAATGGAACGCAGAAGCTAGCTGTTCCCGTTTCCTGCCCAGCGAAGCTTATCAGAGGATTACTCCTGGGGGAATTCTATGCCACTGCAAACACGCAGAATTCATGTCTAGTACAGAATTGCCCCTCACCCCACCCCGAAAATACATTCTACTGAAGAAGTGCTGCAGTTCCATCTTTCACCCACCAGAGGCTGCTGTGGCACCAGAACAGCCAGCTGGTTCAGTAACAGCTAGCCCCTGAGTTCATCACAGCAGCCTGACTGTAGAGCCAAGTTAGGAGGCAGAGTGGGGCCCATGGGGCTGCTGGGGGATCACAGACTGGGATTCAGAAGGGCTAGTGGGGGGGGGGGGGGGGAGTGGGACAGACTGGAGCACAGGCACGGGAGCTAGTGGGGGACAGTACTGAACCAGGGGCTGAATGGAGGGCCACATGGGAACAGGGGGTGCAAGGACACACAGGGACAGGGACAGATGTGCCTGACTGAATGGGAGAGGCTTGGGGTCAGCCAGGGTCTGCATAGGGGAGGCTTCCCAACTCCCTAGCAATCCCCCCCCCCCCCGAAAAGAAACCGTTCCATACTTCTACCCACACCCAACAACTCTCCAAATTCACTCCCAGGCTCCTTCCTTCTCCCCCAGTTCCTCCATTACCTCTTACTCCCCCAAGCCTTGGTACTTCTTCTGAGGGGTGCAGGAAATATGTTTCTATATTGTAGTTTAAATGAATTACTCAAAGTTCTATATTAACATGCCTAGTAAGGAATCTATTTGTCAATCACACATTTCCTGAATCTTTTTTGTCTGTATTGTTACAGACACACTTGCTGACAGGTATTTTGAAATAAATTACCAAAATATTGAATCTGGTGTGATAATATTGTGTTTTGACAAATAAAATATGCAGAATTTTAAAATATTGTGCACAGAAATTTTTAACTTTTTGGTGCAGAATTCCCTCAGGAGTAGAGGGTGACAACCAGCAATAAGGGTAACCTATAACATGGGCGGACAGTACTGTGTAGTAAATAATTACAAAAAATTATATATAAGGCCTCATTTGTGATGTCTCTACTCCAAACTTGTGTTTTACTTCTTATATACATAGCAAAACACTCATCCTACTACTACTGATAATACAAGTGGTAACTGTAATTGCCCTAATATGAGTGTGTTGCTATCTGCAGTACCAAAGTAAAAGGGCCAGACTACAACACCCGATTAGAAAAGGATTGTGATGCTGAAATATGAGGCAGTGTCATATGTACACCCCCCCCCAAAGTTCAAACATAAAATGACATTCCTCAAAGTCCCTGAGCTAGTCCAGGCCCACCATAAGGAACTAACACATAATTGGAACTTAAAATCTGTCCACCAGTCATACGAGGGAATGTGCAGACCAAGGAACAGATAGGGCATGAATGTGTAGAAGGTAAAATAAGGTGGCCATATAACAGTGTTTAGCAAGCTGGGACATCTTCAGTCCATGCATTATGCTTTTCCAGGATGATGCTTAAAACATCCTCCCCATAAAAAGACAAAAAGTGGGGGAATGTAGTAGAAAGAGAGAGCCTGAGACATGAGGCCTGGTATAAGACCTAAGGCCCAAACTAAAGTCAAGCTCTGCCCTCTTGCAAAGCAGATGCCTACTTGCAGGTTCAGTGTCCAATACATGAACTTGGCAAGAACAGGGCTGGTGTTGAAAAAACACAAACACGCCTAGGCACTAAGTAGTCATGTAAGCACATTCTAGAAGGGTAGTTCCAGAAAACCCCAATACAAGGTTATGGTGTAAACACACTCCCCAAAGATGATACAGTGACATACTGACCCCTCTTAAAGAGAAGGTCGGGATCATAGGATGATGGATAGAGATGTTTTGATTAAACCAAGAAGTACAGTGTAAAGGGTGGTAACTAACCACATCAGAGGGGCAATAAGTAATTTGTTTGTATCAATGTATAAAAGAGGGGTCACAGAGAGTGTGGTGTTGTTTAGCCAAGGGGGGAAATGAAAAAAGTCCAGCCGTTCACTGAGCTGAGTCCATTGTGATGGGCATACATGTTAGGGTACCTGTAACCATTGAGCCAGGGCATTAGGACAGTGCTTCGTGAACAATAAACCTGGCCGAGTTCCTTCGCTACTGAACGGAGCCTGTGGTCTTCTTGGACAGGTCGACTGGAGCCTGCTGGACAGGCTATCTGGCCAGAGCAAGAGCAGCACACAGAGAGAACACACACACGCAGCCAATAACTGATGACACACATAAGGAGAGGTTACTCACCCTGTGCAGTAAAAACTGTTTTTCTGAGATGTGCCCCCCTATAGGGACTCCACTTCAGGTGTGTGTGTACCCCATGCAACTTCAATTGGAAATTTTCATTAGCCTCCACTCAGCCTGTGCATCCGTCCCATACATTCTTGTGCCCCACACAGAGGATAGAGAGGTCTGTGCAGGCAAACCACCTCAACTCCTTCTCTACCGCAATGTTCCACAGAGGAAACTCTGAAGCGGAGGGGAAGGAGGGTGGGTAGTGATCACCAACAGGGGGACACAGCTCGAAGAACCACAGTTATCGCAAAAAGTGAGTAAATGGAGGTTACTGACTGTAACTGGAGGTTTTTCAAAGTGTGTGGTCCCTATCTGTATTCCACAGGTGGGTACACATGTATGCCATGTGCCCGAGTCCAGAAATTCTTCAAAGCAGTGTCTCTTGACTCGCACATGCACAACAGTTTCACTTGTGCTCCCAACTGAGGGTTTACGAAGCAGTATGGGTCAGCGCCTCTCCCGTTCCTCTTTTTACAGAATCCGAAGCAGAGGGGATGGAGGGCAAGTAGGGGGAATACAGATAGGGAACACACTTCTTGAAGAACCTCCAGTTACAATAAGTACCCTCTATTTCTTCTTTGAGTGATTGTCCTTGTGTGTATTCCACATGTGGTTGACTGGTAAGCAATGTTCAGACTGGAGGAGAGTGCAAGGAAGCAGCTGGTATACAGTTGCAGCTTGAGTTAGAGCATAGTGTGTCATGAACGTGTGGACAGACCTCCAAGTTGCTGCTCTGCAGCAGAATGTCCAATAAGGATGCCGTGGAAGTAGCTTGTGCTCACATGGAGTGAGCTGTAATACCCCCAGGAGGGGGAAGTTTTGCTGTAGGTATTGTTATACATATTTCCATAGGTTCAAAGGGCGGATCTGAGAGTGTTGTCAGGAGAAGGTTAAGGTCCCATTGAGAGGTAGGTTTAATGACCGGTGGGAAGGTTCTGATCAAGCCCTTCATAAATCACACAGTAACCAGGTGCATGAAGACAGAACATCCCTTCACCAGAAGGAGAAAGGCACTAATCAATGCTAGGAGTACTCGCAGCAAACTTAGAGCCAGACCTGAAGTCTTTAAGCAGAGGAGATAGTTTAGGATAACTGGAATGCACACGGTGGTGGTGAGGTACCCAGGCTGAAAAGTACCACCATTTAGCCAGGTAGCAGGCTCTAGTAGAATCCTTTCTAGTTTGGGTAAGGATTTGCTGAACAAGGACAGAGCATGAATGTTTTATTTCTGACGCCCATCCAAGTACCAGGCCATAAGGTGGAGTGAGCCCAAGTTAGGGTGCTTGATCTCCCCCCTACCCCCGTCCTGAGCTAGGAGATCCTAAAATAGTCATATCCTGATAGGTTGGTATGCTGACATCATTAGGAGTTCCGTGAACCAGAACTGTCTGGACCAGTAGGGTGCTAGGAGGATAATGGTGGCTCTGTTATAACAGATCTTCTGTACATCTTGAGGTAGTAGGGGGAAGGAAGGAAAGGTGTATCTGAGGTCATCCATCCAGGAAAGCAGGAGAGCATCGCCCTGGGAATCGCAGCTTATGGCTCCCCTGGAGCAATACATGGAAGCTTTTTGTTCATCTGGGATGCAAAGAAGTCTCAGCGGAGTACCCCATTGTGCGAATATGTTGGTTAGAAATGTGTTGTGGATCTCCCATTTCTGGTCTGCAGATAAGCATCTGCTTAACCTGTCTGTCAGGGAGTTGTGAACCAATATAACTGTCCACCTATCTCTAGAAGTGCACAATACCGAAGATTTAGCGCACCCGGAGGTGGGCACCAATGGAGGTTTAGCCTTATACCATAGCAAGGAACCCACCAGAGGTAGAGCTATGTCCAACTGTATCAGTCTGGAAGAACGTCCCTCTTTGCTATCTCTATCATGTCCAGATGGAACTAAAGCTTGCTCGGAGCAGTGTTTGCTCTTAGATGAGCTTCAGGGTTTTCCAATCCCACTGGAACTGGAGGAGCCCCTTGTCTCTACAGTACCAGTTCAAGAGGTTGAATTTTCTGAGATGGTTGACCTACTGGGAGACCAAGGTCTTTTCAGAGCAGACTCTTTACAAGGGGAGTCAGAGCTCTTCTTCCAGAGACCTTTTGAGGAGCACTCTGGAGTCTTTTCCTTTCTGGGGGAGTGCTGAGCCGAGTTTGAAGGGACACTGGATCTGCCTGGAGATTGCCGACCTGACTCTGAAGCAGGGCAAAGGGAACGCTCCATCATAACTTAGCCTCAACTTGATCTCCAGGTTCTTCTTCACCCTGGAATTAAGGGCTGGACAAAAGCCACATTTAGGTGGGACGTGTGACTTTTCTAGGCAGCGAACACATTTGCAGTGCTGCTGCTAACCAGGTTGGGCTCCTGGCAAGCAAGGCAATGTTTAAACCAGGGGCGGGCAAACTTTTTGGCCTGAGGGCCGCATCGGGTTTCGTAAATTGTATGGAGGGCTGGTTAGGGAAGGGGGTCGTGGTCTGGCCCCGACCTCATATCTGCCGCCCCCCCGCCCCCGGACTCCTGCCCCATCCAACCACCCCGTTCCCTGACGGGCCCCCCCAGGACCCCTGTCCCATCCACTCCCTCTCCCTCCCTCCCCCCCGCCCCCTGTCCCCTGACTGCCCCAGGACCCCCGCCGCCCCATCCAACCCCTCCTCTCATTCCTGACGGCCCCCCGGGACCCCTGCCCCATCCAATCACCCCTTCTCCCTGGAGCCGGGCCACGCCGGTGCTGCCACCACGCAGCACAGAGCACCAGGTCAGGCCAGGCTCTGCAGCTGCGCTGTCCCAGGAGCTACCAGCCCTGCCGCCCAGAGCATTGCGCCGGTGGTGGAGTGAGCGAGCTGAGGCTGCGGGGGAGGGAGGACAGCAGGGGAGGGACCGGGGGCTAGCCTCCCGGGCCAGGAGCTCAGGGGCCGGGCAGGATGGTCCCACAGGCCGGATGTGGCCCGCGGGCTGTAGTTTGCCTACTTCTGGTTTAAACCCTGGTGAGCCAGGCATGCCCTCCTGAGGAAGACAAGCCTCCCCAGAAGGAGGGGAGAAGAAAAAATAATCCTCCCAACTACTAAACTAAGCTAATCTAACAAACTAGACTGAACTAAACTATAAACTAGGAAAAAATTATTTTCGCCAAGGCACACTTGAGGTGGACCTGCTAAAACTCCATCTCAAGCCGAGGTGGTTGAGAAGGAACTGAGGGTGGTCTGCCCAAGCAGACCTATTTAGCCTCACTGCATGGCATGAGGATGTATAGGACATGTGGACCAAACAGACACTGTTAACGAAGATCTTCGATTGAAGACCCATGGGCACATGTACACCTGAAGAGGAACACCCATAAGGACACTACTCACAGAAGAGCAGGTTCCTGTAATAAAGAGGCAGCAAGACTGGACTTGTAATGAATTTTATAAATTCATATAGGGGAAGCAGTCCAGATGCCAAGATGTTTGACCAATCAGCTGCCACTATGGCCAAGGTTAACGCCATGACTGGGACGGTCTTGAGAAATGCCATTTTCAGGACACGTGGTATTTCATGATGGACTTCACTCTTACTTTTCAAGGACAGGATCTCGAGTTCTCTGAGGAGCTGCAAAAGCTAAAAAATGCTATGGTGGAACTCACAGCAATAAGAGATAATCCTAGGACTTATGCCCAAACATTTATCAGGAAAGCAAGTTTGCAGGGACCATATTGGACCTTGGTGGCAAAGTCACAGAAACATCAGATATACATGTTTGAAGATACTATTGAACACATGAATGTCACATTCATTAAGGGTCCAACAGCTATCAAATTGTTTCAAAGATCTGGTTCCACACAATAATAAGAAAACAATTGGCCTGTTACTGGCAATGTACAAACTGACAATCTGCTGGATCACTGTACAAATGTATAGAGTGAGGAAGAAAAGGAGACTGCTAAACAAATGACTCCCCGTAAGCCTTGCGGGAGCCCTAGGCATAACTAACAGTGTGAATCAAAGGCTGTGAACCAGCATACGCCAGGCCTTGGCAGAATGACAACACATTAGGTACACCTCTACCCCGATATAACGCGACCCGATATAACACAAATTCGGGATATAACGCGGTAAAGCAGTGCTCCGGGGGGGCGGGGCCGCGCACTCCAGCGGATCAAAGCAAGTTCGATATAACGCGGTTTCACCTATAATGTGGTAAGATTTTTTGGCTCCCGAGGACAGCGTTATATCGAGGTAGAGGTGTATTAGAAAGCACATTCCTGACCTGAGAGGATGGTATAGAAATGCCCAGAGTTCTCAAGTAACTGCATAAACACATTTCTAGGAAATGCTACACTCATGGTCCCACAGACCCCTCATAAGATAAGGAGGGAAGGACAGGATAATGGATGAAGATGTTTTGTTCAAACTAGCCCATACAAGGTACAGGATTATAACAAAAAGCATATGGAATGTAATATGTAACTTGTTTGTATCAATATATGAAAAGAAAATCATGCAGGGCATCTTTGTAATAGTTTAGGGGATAGCATCCTGGTCTATTGATTGAACTGGTACCTCGTGTCACGGAGTGTGGGGGAACACAAGGCCCTGCACCCCCGGCTTCCTGCGATTCACCATGACTCTCAGCCAGCCAGTAAAGCAGAAGGTTTATTTAGACAACAGGAATACAGTCCAAGACAGGTCTTGCAGGCACAGACAACAGGACCCCCCTCGGTTAGATCCATCTTGGGCTCCCAGGGCGCCCCAGCCCCCCTGGGAGGTCAGAGCCCCGTCTGCCTCCCAGCCATCTCACCAGCCAGCCCCTCAAACTCCTCCTTCAGCGACCCCTCCCACAGCCTTTGTTCAGTTTCCCGGGCAAAGGTGTCACCTGGCCTCTAACCCCTTCCTGGGTTCTCATGTTACATGCTCAGCTATTCTCCGTCGGTCAGTCTCCCATCCCCTAATGCAGACTATCCTAGCCACACTCCCCTGTCAGCATTCAAAGACCACAGTAAGAACAGTCCCAGTTCGTCACACCTCGTCCTATGGGGCACTAAGACAGTGCTTTGTTGACAGTAAACCTGGCCGAGTGCCTTTGCCACCAAACTGAGCATGTGGTCTTTCTTTAGGAATGAGATCAATACGTTGCATTTTCTTCTAGTGCAGCTAACACCAGAGCTCCAAGAATAGCAGCCCTACCAGCATTAATACGGCAGCACTAGCAACATTCCACAGCATGAACACCACTCTCCAAAATTCCACATCAAATCACCATGCACATGACATGCTTCTAACAATGCTTTTGGTGGAAATAACATTCATTGAATTGTAGTAGTTTTGTAGTAGAAGATGGGTTTTCCACAGCTAAATTAACGAATAAAATCATGTACATATAAACTGAAAAGCACATTCCTGAACTTGATGAAACATATAAGTAAATGGCCCACATGTTGAGCTAGCTATTTTTTACTGGTTCTACAACCTGGCAGTACTACTTGCTACTATAGTGTATAGCGCGCCCCTCCCCTGGATAATTTTTAAGAGTGCTCGAGAGCTTGTTACTAGAGATTAGTGTTTAAAGTTTTACCTTTGTTTTGAAGGCACACCTACAGTAAATATTTGATGTACGAGAGCAGGATCCACATTCTCCTTCATGGCAAAGATTTTCACATGTATGAATGAAATCTATCAAAAATGAAAATGTAAGAATGATTTGTAAATTAAACCTTTTAATTTAACATTGGTACTTTATATCTATGTCATATGAACATCAGTGGTCACATTGAGGCTTCTGCATGAGTTGGGAGCTGCAGGCACAAGACACTGCCTTCAAATCATCCTCCCTTAGTATTTCATGTATGTGTTACAGATTTTATGTCAAAAAAAGTATAAGAATTTGGTGCATTATAAGATTTGCAACTTAAAGTTGTGTATTGCTTTGAAATATTTAAAAAAGGTTCACAATTATTTGTTCGTTCATTTTAGTAAGTCTATGGCCTCTAGAGTTTCAGTTCCACAATTTTTATACTAGTAGTATTAAAAATAGACACTTTGCTAAACACTTTTCATATAAATATATAGAATCAAACTTGTGATTTAATGTGGTGCTGTATAACCAGATGAACAATTGAGGAGCACTATGTTAAAAACCATTTTGAACACAAAATTTCCCTATATGTATAATCTGATTTTTTTTTTTTTAATTAAACATTCATTTTTCACTATGTATAGTGACTTTCTGTAGGTTATTTAGCTTGGAAAAGGAAAATAAAAATTAGCCACTTCCCATAATATCTGTGGTTCTTCAAAATGATTGCCTGCATGGATCCAAACTGTATGAGAGGCATAGTGACTTGTGTGCGTGAACTTGGCACTCTTTAGAGAGCAACATCTATTGGAGAAAAAAGTTTGCCCACCTCTAAAGAGCAAGTTGCTTCACATGAAGAATACTGAACAGACACAAAAATGTATCTGAGTTTATCTGAAAATTTCCTCTCTCCAAATAATAAGGTCCACAGATTCATTACAGTGGGACTCCAGTCTAATTTTCAGTCTGAAGATCAAACCAGACCTGCCAATCCTTGGAAGGAAATGATCCCACCCCTGAACAGCATGCCACTTTGAGATAAAATCCACAGCAAAAGATAACCAAATGGTCAGTAGACTAATATGGAATTCATTTCAAGAATAACTATTTATGCACCTCATAGCTTAAGCAAAAACTTCAAAATTTGTCATCTGAATCAAAAGATATAATGAATCCCAGTTTGCAACAGAACATCAGCCCCAAATAGTTCACAGGTTGAATTTAAGTCTTTGACATAGCTGAGGCTGAATCCATTAGTTACTTTGAAAATTAGGGCCAATGCCTTAAATTGGCATTGAAAGCTGACCAGGAGCCAGGGGATGGACTTGGTTCCTGATGTGCTCATGACAGCCTCAGCCATGGGAACCTGTCCGAGCTGGAACCTATGCATCATCTTCACATTCAGCTTCACATACAGTTAACTACAGCGATCTGTACCCTCAGCCTGGGGGAGAGGTAGACATGCTGGAAGGTAGGGATAGTATGACCTAGACAAATTGGAGGATTGGGCCAAAAGAAATCTGATGAGGTTCTACAAGGACAAGTGCAGAGTCCTGCACTTAGGACGGAAGAATCCCATGCACTGCTACAGGCTGGGGACTAACTGGCTAAGCGGCAGTTCTGCAGAAAAGGACCTGGGGATTACAGTGGACGAGAAGCTGGATGAGAGTCAACGTTGTGCTCTTGTTGCCAAGAAGGCTAACAGCATATTGGGCTGCATTAGTAGGAGCATTGCCAGCAGATAGAGGGAAGTGATTACTCCCCTCTATTTGGCACTGATGAGGCCACATCTGGAGTATTGCGTCCTGTTTTGGGCCCCCTACTACAGAAAGGATGTGGAAAAATTGGAGAGAGTCCAGCGGAGGGCAACGAAAATGATTAGGGGGCTGGGGCACATGACTTATGAGGAGAGGCTGAGGGAACTGGACTTATTTAGTCTGCAGGAGAGAAGAGTGAGGGGGGATTTGATAGTAGCCTTCAACTACCTGAAAGAGGGTTGACAGATGACAGAACAAGGAGCAATGGTCTCAAGTTGCAGTGGGGGAGGTCTAGGTTGGATATTAGGAAAAACTATTTCACTAGTAGGGTGGTGAAGATCTGGAATGGGTTACCTAGGGAGATGATAGAATCTCCATCCTTAGAGGATTTTACGGCCTGGCTTGACATAAGAACATAAGAATGGCTGTACTGGGTCAGATCAAAGGTCCATCCAGCCCAGTATCCTGTCTACCGACAGTGGACAATGCCAGGTGCCCCAGAGGGAGTGAACCTAACAGGTAATGATCAAGTGATCTCTCTCCTGCCGTCCATCACCACCCTCTGACAAACAGAGGCTAGAGACACCATTCCTTACCCATCATGGCTAATAGCCATTAATGGACTTAACCACCATGAATTTATCCAGTTCTCTTTTAAACCCTGTTATAGTCCTAGCCTTCACAACCGCCTCAGGCAAGGAGTTCCACAAGTTGACTGTGCGCTGCGTGAAGAAGAACTTCCTTTTATTTGTTTTAAACCTGCTGCCCATTAATTTCATTTGGTGACCCCTAGTTCTTATATTATGGGAACAAGTAAATAACTTTTCTTTATTCACTTTCTCCACACCACTCATGATTTTATATTCCTCTATCATATCCCCCCTTAGTCTCCTCTTTTCCAATCTGAAAAGTCCTAGCTTCTTTAATCTCTCCTCATATGGAACCCGTTCCAAACACCTAAGCATTTTAGTTGCCCTTCTCTGAACCTTTTCTAATGCCAGTATATCTTTTTTGAGATGAGGAGACCACATCTGTACGCAGTATTCAAGATGTGGGCGTACCATGGATTTATATAAGGGTAATAAGATATTCTCCATGTTATTCTCCATCTTATTCTCTATCCCCTTTTTAATGATTCCTAACATCCTGTTTGCTTTTTTGACTGCCGCTGCACACTGCATGGACATCTTCAGAGAACTATCCACGATGACTCCAAGATCTTTCTCCTGATTAGTTGTAGCTAAATTAGCCCCCCATCATATTGTATGTATAGTTGGGGTTATTTTTCCCAATGTGCATTACTTTACACTTATCCACATTAAATTTCATTTGCCATTTTGTTGCCCAATCACTTAGTTTTGTGAGATTTTTTTTTGAAGTTCTTCACAGTCTGCTTTGGTCTTAACCATCTTGACCAGTTTACTATCATCTGCAAACTCTGCCACCTCACTGTTTACCCCTTTCTCCAGATCATTTATGAATAAATTGAATATTCACTGGCAGGACCGGTTCTACCTTCAAAATGACAAATAGGCTGATGACTTAGTATAACAGATCTGTGGAGAGTATGTGATTTTAAGTTGGCCTTCAAAAGTTCAAGGTTTATTGGGAGACTAATGGAGACAAACTCTTAAAAACCCTTGAACAGAATAGGGAGGAAGAGCGTGTCAACGCTGACAACCGTTTGGCAATAAAGAAAGGTAAGGTTGTCAGTAGCATCTTCATCTTCCCGTTACACTGATGATAAAGAGGGCTGGAGGAGAGAATTGCTGGTAAGAAGACTCTTAGGCAAAGGAGATCTTGCTGATATAAGCCTTTTTTCGCTCTTCTCTTCTACACAATTGTCCTTGGGTCTTCTGCGATATGGGCAACTGCGCCCATGTAGCTCAACAGATCTAAGATATTTTTATTCCATATGGATATGGTGAACTTATCTCTGAAGGGACCCATCAGCAAGGAGTCATTCAAGTAGTAGATGCTGCCTCACCTGATCCATGGTGAACAGAAGGACTCTCAGTAAGTGATGTCAGAGTGGACCTTGGACCCTATCCCTGGGAGCAGTGAGGCAAAAAGTGCAAGGTCCACAAGAGCACCAGAGCAAATGCCATTTAAAAGTTTCATTTTTATTGTATATACGTGTTTGCTTACAATTAACTTTTCTGTAAAGGATAAAGGGCACTGACAGGGAAATGACACGCCGTAGAACTCAGCTGGCTGGCCAGAAAGATCTGGAGGAACTAAGGACATGGAGACACAGGCAGGGTTCATATGCAGTCCCATTGGACACTTGTTTTCTAGAAATTTCTGCACTTGCCTCCCACAACATGTGTACCACCTACAGTGGGGATCCACATAGGCAATGCTAAAAAAGCTGGTCAGTTTCATTTGTTTCTAGACAGCTGCACTTTCTGGTTCTCAAGTACTATTACAATTATTCAAGATTTGGGTTGCAAATTCTGTGGAGGCTTTTATAAATTCAACTTGACTACAACCACTATGAACACTTTCTACTCATACTGGATTTTTGTTAATTCAGAATCTATTTAAAAATAATCTGAACTACCTGTCTCTTTAATAATGGAATGCGTTTGTAAGTGTTTAAAGCAGAAAGTTCTAGTTACCACGGCTACCACAAGGTAGAGGTTTGCCACATGTTTTTCCACACGATGGGATGGGATCCGTGCACAGTTTACGCTCAATACATCCTAGTTTTAGTAATCTGCTAAGAGGAGTCTGCCCACAAGGACAGGAGTGCACTACTTGGGGAAGTCGTGGACAAAGTTGGCAGGGCTCAGGATGACATATCTGCATACAGCTGTGCCTTCCACAATTTAATTTTCTAAAAATGAAATATATAAGGAATTATAAGGATATCACAGTCACTGAGTGTTAAATAAAATGTAATTTTTGCTTTAGGTTTTTTGGGGAGAAAGAGACCCTTACTTGTCACATGTCTTCTGGCAGGAGAACTTTCCAAATCCATCAGAAAACTCTTCATTTGTTCCACACAATACATCTCGAAAGGTACTCCCACAGTAGCAGACTATGGGAAATCAAACAATAAGAAAAAAACCCAGTATTACCACAAACAAGGAACACTAAACACTGTATATGCAGGACAATACTAAATTTGAAAAACTGAACATAAAAATTCAAAATGTATTAAAACAACCTTTAAAAGTGTACTTTAGTTGCTCTATTTAGACTTGACTTATCTGTGTACACTTCTGTAGCTGTATACAGACTGAGTTTCTATATTACTTTTATTAGCAAAAGATACTAATAAAAGAGAGAAGCAATAAAAAGGACAAACTACTTGCAAAAGAGGGCTTAATCAGTACAGCAATACTTGAAATTCAAAAAATAATGCAAATTAATCTTGAATGAGAACTTTTATCTTAAACTAAACTTCAAAAAATTTACATAAAAAAGAAATGCAAGCATTTTCCTTGTAAATATCACAAAGGCCTGGTCTACACTAGGCTTTTATGTCGACTTTAGCGCTGTTATATCGAATTAACCCTGCACCCGTCCACACCAGGAAGCCATTTAGTTCGACATAAAGCTCTCTTTAAATCGATTTCTGTAATCCTCCCCAACGAGAGGAGTAGCGCTAAATTCGACATGGCCATATCGAATTAGGCTAGGTGTGGATGGAAATCGACGGTAATAGCTCCGGGAGTTATCCCACAGTGCACCACTCTGTTGACGCTCTGGACAGCAGTCCGAGCTCGGATGCTCTGACCAGCCACACCCCCGGGAAAATTTGAATTCATTTTCATTTTCCTGTCTGGGCAGTTTGAATCTCAGTTCCTCTTTGGACATCGAGGTGAGCTCAGCAGCAGTGGCAACGATGCAGAGCTCTCCAGCAGAGATGGCCGTGCAATCTAATAGAAAGAGGGCCCCAGCATGGACTGATCGGGAAGTCTTGGATCTCATCGCAGTGTGGGGCGATGAGTCCGTGCTTTCAGAGCTGCGCTCCAAAAGAAGGAATGCTAAGATCTACGAGAAGATCTCCAAAGCCATGGCAGAGAGAGGCTACAGCCGGGATGCAACGCAGTGCCGCGTGAAAATCAAGGAGCTGAGACAAGGCTACCAGAAGACCAAAGAGGCAAACGGACGCTCCGGATCCCAGCCCCACAGATCCCGTTTCTACGAGGCACTGCATTCCATCCTTGCTGCGGCCGCCACCACTACCCCACCACTGACCGTGGACTCTGAGGATGGGATATTGTCCACGGCCGGTTCCTCAGCGGACGGGGAAGAGGAGGAAGGAGATGAGGAGGACGAGGCAGTCGACAGCGCTTACCAAGCTGATTTTCCCGACAGCCAGGAGCTCTTCATCACCGTTACAGAGATCCCCTACCAACCCTCCCCAGCATGTAACCTGGACACAGATTCAGGCGAAGGATCAAGCGGTAAGTGCTTTAAACATATTAACCTTTATTTTTTACAAAACTTGAATATTAATACTAACAACAATCTGTGAATCATGATTTCTTCCCCCTGGGCGCTTAAGTAATCAGTAACAACTATTTAAAAACAAAAATCAAATAGTGTCCGGTTCTGCATGATTGTGCTGCCCAAGCTGCTCCACTCTTTAGTGCCTGCTACTGCAGCTATATTAGAATCCTGTCTATATGTCCGGGGATAGAGCAGTAGTCCTCCACGGACATCTCCACAAAGCTCTGCTGCAGGTAATGGGATAGCCTGTTCATCAGGTTCCTGGGGAGAGCGGCTTTACTTGGTCCTCCGAAGTAGGAGACGTTCCCGCGCCAGGAGACAAGCAGGTACTCCGGTATCATTGCCTTGCATAGCATGGCGGCATAGGGCCCCGGTCTCTGCAGGCTTTCTCGAAGCATCCGTTGGATCTCGGTGTCCGGGATGTTCATGAGAGTTATGTCGCTCATGATGACCTGCTTTGAATTAGGTAGGGGACTGTTAGTATTGGGACTGCTTGCAACAAGTTCCTTTACAGAACTGTGACCGCTGGTTTACAGCCACGCGGTGGGGGCGGGAGAGGGGCAGCATACAGGGATCTTTCCCTGGCTCATCCGCGAGGGGGTGGGACAGGGCCAGAGTTCCTGCTTGGCCGATTGCTGGCAGCACAGACTGGCAGTGCTTTCAATGTGAAAGGAGGCCAGTGGTACTCCTACAGTTTTAAGCAGCCACAAGTCTACGGCTTACCATGTTTGCCTGCTACAGAGAGTACCGTGTCCTGCCCCGCTTCCCAGATCGGCAGTGCAAAAGCCCAGGCACTGAAGGCGAGGTTCGAAAATTCGACCTTGTCCGGAGTGCGCATGTGATAGGTGTGGTTCATGGTCTTGTTCACAGAGAAAAACTATGTTCTTGATTCACAACCACATTTATCTTTCGGAGGAATTCACTGCCTTTTCCTCATTCCCACAGCCACATCTGCAACTGTCTCCTAACCCAGCTTGGCATCACACTCCCAGAGGCTAGCGCACATTAGGCGGAGAAAGAAGAAGACGCGAGAGGACATGTTCTCAGAACTAATGGGCTGCTCCTGAGCCCAGGCAGCACAGCAGAACTAGTGGAGGGAGAATTTGTCACAAATGCACCGGACACACATGGAACGTGAGGAGAGGTGGCGGGCAGGAAGACCAGCAGGCGACTCAAACGCTGCTTGGACTTCTGAGGGAGCAAACGGACACGCTCCGGCGCCTTGTTGATGTTCTGCAGGAACGGAGGCAGGAGGACAGAGCCCCGCTGCAGTCTATCAGGAACCGCAGTCCCCCGCCACCAAGTCCCATACCCCCCTCTCCCAAAGTCCAAAGAAGGAGGGGTGGCAGAGTCCGTGAAAACTCTCACTCCACCCCTGCAGACTGCTCAAGCACCAGAAGGCTGTCATTCCCCAAAATTTGAAAAGTCCTTTCCTGCCCGCCTCACCCAAGCCCCCGTCCGACTTTCACCCCCCAGTTTCCTGTCTGGTTGTTAATAAAAAATATGTTTCTGTTCATTACTGTTTCAGTCAGGTTACTTTGTGGCGGGGGAGGGCAGTTACAGATCTTATGCTGCAGTCCTTATCCTGGATCACAGAGCCACGCAGCAGGGGATCTGTAACCCTCCTCCCCCAGGCAGAAACTCACATAGCTGACACATACACGCAGTTCTGCCCAGGAGTGATGGCAGGCTCCGTTGAAACAACCAGTGCACCACTGCGGAGCCTGTCATTCCTGGAGTTTAGAAGCATCATTTGCATCAGAACACTAAACCCGCCCCCCGCCACTGTCTGCGTCCCCGGTTTAAAACATTCCCGCGAAAACAGTAATAAAGACAACGGTGTTCATTGACAAAATAGAACTGATTTTATTTTTTGGGAAGGGGGGTGAAGGGGGTATGTAACTGGAGGTTCAGCTTCTGTGTCCACAAACTTAACAGTCACTGGTTACCCTGCTCAGTCTGGAACCTTGCTTTCAAAGCCTCCCGGATGCACTCCACCACCATTCTGCACTTGCTCGGACGGTAGTTGAACAGTTCTTTTTCTGTGTCCAGGGCGCCAGTATAGGGCTTCATGAGCCAGGGCATTAGCGGGTAGGCTGGGTCCCCGAGGATCACTGTAGGCATCTGCACATCCACAAGAGTTGTTTTGGGGTCCGGGAAGTAAATACTTTCCTGCAGCCGTGTAAACAGACCAGAGTTCCTGAACACGCGAGCGTCATGAACCTTGCCCGGCCATCCGACGTTGATGTTGGTAAAACGTCCCCTATGGTCCACCAGTGCTTGCAGCACCATTGAAAAGTAGCCCTTTCTGTTAATGTACTGGCTGGCCTGGTGGTCCGGTCCCAGGATAGGGATGTGAGTCCCATCTATAGCCCCACCGCATTTTGGGAATCACATCGTGGCGAAACCATCTATGATGACCTGGCCGTTTCCCAGGGTCACTACCTTTGAGAGCAGTACCTTAACGATTGCGTTGGCTACTTGCATGACAACAACCCCCACGGTAGATTTGCCTACACCAAAGTGGTTCGCGACTGACCGGTAGCTGTCCGGCGTTGCAAGCTTCCAGAGGGCTATGGCCACTCGCTTCTGGACAGTCAGGGCTGCTCGCATCCGGGTGTCCTTGCGCTTCAGGGCAGGGGACAGCAACTCACAAAGTTCGAGGAAAGTCCCCTTTCGCATGCGAAAGTTTCGCAGCCACTGGGATTCGTCCCAGACCTGCAGCACTATGAGGTCCCACCAGTCCGTGCTTGTTTCCCGGGCCCAGAATCGCCATTCCACGATATCCACATGACCCATTGCCAACGTGATGTCCTGGGCGCTGGGGCTCGTGGTTTCTGACAGCTCTGTGCTACTCTCCGACTTCAGGCTCTCACGGCGGTGCCGTAGCCTCCTCGCCCGATTTCTCTGCATCTGCCTCAGGGAAAGGTGTATGATAAGCTGCGAGGTGTTGAGAACGGCCACAACTGCAGCGATGGTTGCAGTGGGATCCATGCTCGCAGTGCTGTGGCGTCCGCGCTGTCACTGATCAGAAAAGTGCGCGAACTGATTTCCCGCCGGCGCTTTCAGGCAGGGAGGTAGGGAGGTCGGTAGTGACGGACGGATGACGACAGTTACCCAAAAGCACCCTCTACACATTTTTTTACCCAGAAGGCATTGGCGGCTCGACCCATAATTCCAATGGGCAGCGGGGACTGCGGGAACTGTGGGATAGCTGCCCACAGTGCACCGCTTCCAATGTCGACGCTTGCCCCGTTAGTGTGGACTCACAAAGTCGAATTACTGTCCTTAGTGTGGACACACACGTTCGACTTTGCAATATCGATTCCACATATTCGATTTAAGTAAAATCGAACTACTCTCGTAGTGTAGACATACCCAAAGAAACGTACCATTATTATTATACTGTACTAGACATCTGGACATCATAGGAGCTACATGGGTTATCAGACCAGAGGTAAAATACTTTTAGCCATTTGAAAAGTGTGTGTGTTTATTTAAGTATACTTCTTTAAATGTACTTTTATACAGGTTTTCCGTTACTTTTCAAACTACTGATTAAAAAAGTCGTAGGGGTCACACATAAGTAAGATTTTCTGTAAAAAAAATTAAAATCAAGTGCCTGCCTGAAGCAAGACTTCTCTCAAATTTGAAAGTAAACTCACTGATAAAAGATAAGCATGCATTCAGCCTTTAGATGGAAAGGTGTTAGCTGTACTCATCATACATATAATTTATAGAATTACTAATTTATATAATTTGCAGTGATAGCAAATCCATTGCAATATTAATTAAAAGAAGCACAGCACCAACCCCTATAATTAGGCTGCCATTGTCCATTACAAAAAAATTCTTCTGACTTTTTTGGAACCACTCAATCTCCCATAGGACATTAAAATTTGGCAAGGGGATAATCTTCAGGCAGGCTGTGCTTGACTTTAACAAAAGTGAAGATGTCTTTTAGGTTCCAATCTAATAAAGTAAGGACACTTAAGCAACGACAGTAAAGAAACAACTTGAATGACAAAGCTAATCAGGTAACAACAAAATGGGTTAGAGAACAGTGCACAAATATTGACTGGAGCTGAGATTCATAAAAAGAAATCTCCTGTCCCATGAGTTAAAATGCTTGTCAGTGGGGGATTAGTATACTCTTGGGGAAAAAGAAGATCTCACTTTTAAGCAAATAGATAATTTTCCCTAAAAAGCTGGATGCATGTTTTATTATACAGTACCATTTAAAAACCTTTTTACTGGATGACTGGAAAAAGGCGAACGGAGTGCTCATCTTTAAAAAAGGGAAGGAGGAGGATCCGGGGAACTACAGGCCAGTCAGCCTCACCTCAGTCCCTGGAAAAATCATGGAGCAGGTCCTCAAGGAATCAATTATGATGCACTTAGAGGAGAGGAAATTGATCAGGAACAGTCAGCATGGATTCACCAAGGGCAAGTCATGCCTGACTAACCTAATTGCCTTCTATGACAAGATAACTGGCTCTGTGGATGAGGGGAAAGCAGTGGACGTGTTATTCCTTGACTTTAGCAAAGCTTTTGATATGGTCTCCCACAGTATTCTTGCCGGCAAGTTAAAGAAGTATGGACTGGATGAATGGACTATAAGGTGGATAGAAAGCTGGCTAGATCATCGGGCTCAACGGGTAGTGATCAATGGCTCCATTCTAGTTGGCAGCCGGTATCAAGCTGAGTGCCCCAAGGGTCGGTTTTGTTCAATATCTTCATTAATGATCTGGAGGATGGTGTGGACTGCACCCTCAGCAAGTTTGCAGATGACACTAAACTGGGAGGAGTGGTAGATACGCTGGAGGGTAGGGATAGGATACAGGGGGACCTAGACAAATTAGAGGATTGGGCCAAAAGAAATCTGATGAGGCTCAACAAGGACAAGTGCAGAGTCCTGCACTTCGGACGGAAGAATCCCATGCACTACTACAGACTAGGGACCAAATGGCTAGGCAGCAGTTCTGCAGAGAAGGACCTAGGGATTACAGTGGATGAGAAGCTGGATATGAATCGACAGTGTGCCTTTGTTGCCAAGAAGGCTAACGGCATTTTGGGCTGTATAAGTAGGGGCATTGACAGCAGATCGAGGGATGTGATCATCCCCCTCTATTCAACATTGGTGAGGACTTATCTGGAGTAGTGTGTCCAGTTTTGGGCCCCACACTACAAGAAGGATGTGGAAAAATTGGAAAGAGTCCAGCGGAGGGCAACAAAAATGATTAGGGAGCTGGAGCACGCGACTTACGAGGAGAGGCTGAAGGAACTGGCATTGTTTAGTCTGCAGAAGAGAAGAATGAGGGGGGATTTAATAGCTGCTTTCAACTATCTGAAAGGGGGTTCCAAAGGGGATGGATCTAGACTGTTCTCAGTGGTACCTGATGACAGAACAAGGAGTAATGGTCTCAAGTTGCAGTGGGGGAGATTTAGGTTGGATATTAGGAAAAACTTTTTCACTAGGAGGGTGGTGAAGCAGTGGAATGGGTTACCTAGGGAGGTGGTGGAATCTCCTTCCTTAGAGGTTTTTAAGGTCAGGCTTGACAAAGCCCTGGCTGGGATGATTTAGTTGGGGATTGGTCCTGCTTTGAGCAGGGGGTTGGACTAGATGACCTCCTGAGGTCTCTTCCAACCCTGAAATTCTATGATTCTATACCTTCCACATCTTCAGGGGAAGCTGCCTTCTTTTGTCTCCTTCCCCTTGTTCATTTGCACTCATCCCTAAAATTTGGGCCAGCAAGAAAAACTGGCCAAACTCACCATCACACCTTCGTCTTCACTGCAATATTAAGAATCAACAGGAGTTGCCATGATGTAAGCAGGGGCTGAATGGAGACTGGCTGTTGGCCACTCACTGGCTGCTCTACCTGCTCCACTCTTGTCCATATACTTTTGGAAGTCCACAACAGGAGAAGGCAGGCTGGCTGAACTTCCCCAGCTGTAGAGCTCTGAAGATGCACTGAAGCAAAGTTCCCTACTGCCAATATTAAAGAGGATGAAAGCAGCTCTGTTTCCACCTTTTGATGGTGCCCATCAGTACACTTTTTGCTGTACAGAAAACTAGTCTGTGCATGTGCTAATTGCCTTCCTTAGCTGTGCATTTTTTACAAATTTAGTGGAAAACCAGTCTTTAAAACGTACTGCATATCTTCAAGACTGTAATTTTTAAAAGGCTTATAACTTAATCAACACAAAACCAAATTTCAGTGGAACAAAGGCATTTCTCTTTAATGTGAGCTATTTCCATACAACAATTCAACTTCCTACCATTTTTACTGTTGAAAGTAATCAAAATAATATTCCAGTGTTTTTGTTTTGTTTTTTAATTTTGTTTTTCCACTCTCAAAAGTGGCTGAATCATTTTTTGCTCAGACTTTCCCCAAAATATTTACTTTAAGGCAAAGATTGAGCTTGAAAAATTTAATCCCAAAAGGTGAAATTCAAGATGATATAAGCAACTGAAAGCAGTTACAAAGCTATGGCAGTCACCACTCCCACTATACTGGAAGAGACTTTATGCACTATCCAAATTTTAGATTAAAACCCAGCCTAATTCTGGGTTTTACTGGAACAAATAAGCTCTTTATATAGCTGCATCAGCAAAAGGACAAACCTGAGACATGTTCCTGGGAAATATTAGAATGAATTTAAGTTAAGTTGTTTCAGTGTTCAGGAAATAATCACTAAATAAAAAGGTTTAAGATGTACTTGCATATATTAAGAATAAGGGCTAGTGACCCATTTTAAAGTAAGTGCAACTTCAACAGTCATTTTTTAAAAATCTTGGCCTTAAAGATTACCTGTTATTTTGTTCACTTTTGTACTCTAATTTATTAGTTTACTAGCAGTTAGCTAACTTAAAGAAACTGAAAAACAGCTCTACTGAACATACAAATCTAAGTACATTTCCACATGTCTGATACCTACCTTGCTGTACTGTAAGCTGGCAAGGATGACATTTTCCCACATGGCACACCTGGGCACAGTTATGCCTACCACAATTTAAAGTATTCCCACATACATTAGAACAATGAATTGTGGTGGATTGGCCGCAGCGAACTGAATGACTGTAGATAAATATGATACTGTAGTTAGTATAGTATCTTTTAGCTGGATTTAAGTATTTCACATATATATATATATTCCAATATATGCTGCAACATTCAAAGTAAACAAGTTCTATTTGTTAATGACAGATACATAATTCTGTTCAGGAATAATGCTGTGGCCTTAGACTCTTCTTACATCGCAACATAAAGAAAAGTGTTTGACGTCACACTAACTGAGTGTAATGTAGTATTTAAAATGCAGAATATGATTTTGCACTTGATTCGATATTCCGGGGGGGAAACAGTGCATTTATTACCTTAAGATATTTGAATTTCTTTTAAGTGTGGCCTTACTGTGAATTTGCTGAGTTTATAATGCTTGGTTTTGGGATAGTTACAACATCCCTGCGTAGCCTAAATATTTGCTAAGTAAAGAATAGGCATAAGTTAAGGCAGTAAAACAATGAGCCTACATGTCTACATCCTGTAAGACATTAGCTTGAGCAGTTAGCATAAGGCTTTGAGGCCCATGGCCTAAGCAAGAGCAAGTTACCAGACGGTTACTCTGAGTTTTGAGGGAACTGGTAAAGGTGTGTTTACAGGGGAAGTTCGTACAAAATGATACCAGGTAACTGCAAGAACATTGAACTGATACTAGGCTTGGATATTTTAGGATTAAATTTTGGCAAATGCTTAACTGCAAGTTTGCCTTGACAATGACTTAACAAATATGGTAATAAGCTAAAATCATTAATATAGTAACCTATAGAGTAAGGACACCCCACATTATTAAGGTGAAGAAATACAAATAAGGAAGAGTAGAGAAACCCTTACTGAATATGCATTAGGCATAGTGGTGTCAGCATAGCATATTATAAAAGTTGCATACCAGTCTATGTGCTTAGAGAGGGAGAGTTGTAGCCCTTGGGACGTGCCATGATTACGGCCACTGGTGATGGTGATGAGAAAGATAAGGACTAACATTGCAGGTTGTTCTGCAAGGGATAGTGTAAGTATATGGATGTTCAGATGTACATTCCATCAACTTTGCTGGGTTAGCATGTTGGTGACTTTGTGAACTGTACTAATCAAGCTATTACAAATCCAGAAGGGTTTTCCTGCATGTGAATGTTGAAATTGTGCACATCAGGGTTCCCAACTGAACAGTAATTTTAATACTAGGCCTGATCTTGGGACAAGAACCTACAAACTTCAGAACGTTAACTAGAAATTCTTAAATAATCAATATAATTAATACACAATCTATCAGGCAACATCTGTAATTTTTTGTTACTCTTAAATTAGATACATTCTCTAAGCTTTAACTTTTTGTCTGGGATATATACAAAGGTTAGTAATGCTAATATTATAGTGTCCTAGTTGTAAAATCCACTGATTACAGAATTCTAGATGCACTGCTTTTGCACAATTTGGTAACTGACTTTACTCTTTCAGTCATCTTGAATCCATATCCTATGCCCAGATGAATGGTCATGTGTATAATCTTTTTTTAAAAATGGCTAAGTATAGTACCACAGGAGCAAGTTGCAGGCTGGACAACTTGAAAATTGAAAGAGTACAGCATGTCAGAACAACAAATGAAATGGATCTGGAATTCTGAGTGTAAAACAGTATTTCCAATACTGTTTATAACTTCCCAGTGAAATTAATGTCGCTATAGCAAATGTGAGTGAATTACACATCCTCTTCCAGATTAGCCTGCTAACAAGCTGATCTCAAACCATGACTATAACTGTATCCGCAGAATGGCAGCTGTTTTTAATCTTTTTTTACATCTCAAAAATAACCACTTTTAAATCATGTTTGCATATGCACCCCATGTTCTGGATGCTGAGATGATAGTCTGAGAATGCTAAACTTTACATGACTATATATGCTGACATAAATAGTGCAAAAAACAGTGATCTGGTATCATGAAATCCAGGACTGAGCATATCCTTCCTAACCTTTAGTACCAAGCTGGAATAAAATTCCTTCCATATTTCACCCTGTGGAATAGGTTCAATAGCATTTTGTGAGAAGGAAGTGGATTTCCTGCAGTTCCCCCCGGCCTCCAAATTCTGCAGTATTCAAGAGCTATCTCAAGCGGGACAATTTGGTAAGACTTTCAAAACGAATTTTGTAGCTTTGGACACAGGAACGTAGCACTAGAAGAGACTTCCTGGGTCACCAAGTCCAGTCCCCCACGATCAGAGGTAACCCCTTCATGTAAGTTTATGAATGGGATTATCAAGCTCCTCCTTAAAACTAATTAAGTGCTTTGCCCCCCACTACTCCTTTTGAAAGGCTGTTCCAGAATCACACTCCTCTGATGGTTAGAAACCTTCTAATTTCCAGCCTAAATTTATTCATGACCAGTATATACCCATTATTTCTTGTACCAAATTGCCACTGGCTTAAACAGCTCTTCTCCCACCTTGGTGTTTATGCTCTATAAATGCATCAGGGTGTAATCATACGCGCCCTCCTCCCCCCATTTTGCTAGGCTAAACAAGCCAAGCTCTTTTAGTCTCCTCCGATAAGATAGGCTCTCCATTCCCCTTCTCATCTTTCTTGAACATGGGGAGCCAGAATTACACATAGTATTCCAGATGAGGTAATAATTCTTTAGAAATACCTCATCTGATACACCCTAGGATTGCATTTGCCATTTTTATGGCTGCATCATGCTGATGGCTCAGCCATTCTGCAATCAAACTAATATACCCAGGTCTTTCTCTTAATCTTTTGTTTCCAACTGATGAGCCCCCCAACTTATAACAGGAATTCTTATTTGCTCAACAATGTTGAACATCTATATATCCAAGATTATTATAGACCAATGGGGAGATACTGAGCGCTCTTGAACTTATGTCTATAAATATTGGCTGGTTTGTTGCCTGTTGTCTTCCTCTCCCCTCTATGAGAGAAAAAGGTAAAGGGATGATTGAAATGTGACATTGTTTTCCTTAATAAGATCAGGTACCATCTCCCCCAAAAGCTTCCCATCTTTATATATTAGGTTCTCATGCTTTTTCCAAAGATCAGGCACTGTCAGCCATCTATATCTGCAGCATCTACCATGGAGGCAATTGTGCTTGCTGGAGCATCACATTCTTTAAAAAGTATATTTGCACTTAGTGCTGAACTAGCTCCAAACTTTCACAGATGGGGTTTTAAAAAATCTGCATGTTTCTTCTAGGATGGGAAAGTTTTTTGTTGTTGTTTTTTTTTTTTTTTTTTAAATATAAAGAGCATGAACAGGTATTTGATTACACAGAACTCATTCATTTATATTACAGGTAGTTTGCTAAAAGTACTTATGTATCTTCCTACCCACCCAGCACTTGGAAAAACAGTCTATGGATGTTGCCCTTCGACATGGCACCACTAACACCAGACAAAGAAAAACCAGAGGACTTCAACCTCGAGTTTCTACAAATCATAGATAATTTAAGAAAAAAAAATTCCTCTCAACAGGAGGCAATTCAATACCAGACCTCATTCTGATCGAGAGAAATGGTCACTGAACTAAAATTTGGTGGCTGCCTAGTGCAAGTTGTGATGCTTTCAGGCCAGATGCCAGCTCTTGCCCAGGCTGCAGGCATTAGCTAAGAACTGACAACCTCGTAGCTGGAGAGCAGACCAGGTCACCTATATGTTAGTTTTGTTCAAAATAGGTATTAGTCTTATAAGAATATATTTAGTATTTAGACTCTATGAAATGCTTGTATGTTGCTACATATAGAAATCTCACTTATAATATCTATATCCCATGTTATAAGGTAATATTGAAATGTTTGCTCTGTAACTGTAAACCCCACCTCCTCCCCACACCAGTCAGGTGAGAAACATTACCAAGTTTGAAATACTAGTTTGTCACAAGAGGTGTTATCTACTGCCCCACAGACCCCAGACAAATCATTGTGGAACATGAGAGGACAAATACTTTTTTGATTGCTCCCCCCACACCCATAAAGAGGAGATATGCATGTGAACTCGTCCCATCATCTTGAACTCTGGGTGAAGGGAATAAAAATCCCTGACAAGAAGATATTGCATCTTTTTGTCTATTTGAACGGGGGGGGGGGGGGGGGAGAGAGAGAGAGAGAGACAGACAGACAGACAGACTCTAAACTGAAGCCAGAGATCCCCAAGAGCCTCCTGGGTCTGCTCTGAAAGACACTTTGAATTGACAGATCACTACAACTCTGTCACTCTGAGGAGTTGGATAATAACTCGTGTGTGTGTATGGTGGCTTGCTTTAACTTGTAAATAATTCTCTTATTCCTTTTTTCCTAGTTAATAAACCTTTAGATAGTATCCATGTTAAGACTGTTATAATGATCCAGGAGTTCACATTTGTTACTGGTTTGGTGAAATCTAATTATAGAACATCAACAGTTTGGGGTTTCTGCCCTTTTTTGACAGTCTGCACTGAGGCAAGCACTCACAGTCATGAGCCCCTCCAGGCAGGGTGACACAAGTGATCAGGACCTTATTACATCTGCTTTGTGAAAACACAATGCAGTCCCACAGAGTAATAAGGATATTATACCTACAAACAAGGAGAATGCTTCAAAGGGTTTGAAAGCTAAAAGCTAAATATAATTATGAACAAAATTAATTGCGAACACAAAAATGTTAATAGACATATGAATAAAAGTTTGGAATTCTTTCAGAACACCTTATTAAATGTCCCAAAGCCATAAATCTATCGTGGAAAAATGCTAATACAAAACCAATTTGGAAATGTGAAAGCAGCAATTAAAAAAAATAATAATGAGGAAACCAATCTAGAACAAATGGAAAAAGGGGGAGGCTCATAGCAATAACATGTTTGAATTTAAGAAATTTAGGCAATTAATAAGGGGATTTTAAACGCTATCAGTGAAGTACCTATGGCCATTTTGGTTAGAGTTTTGTGGTTAACAATAAGGAAGCATAGGAAGCATTTTTAAATGCTTCAGGAAGTAAATGGTCATAGTGGTCCTTTCTGTCTGACACTATTAAACTTCCATGTGGAAGATGCAAGGAGATGTTTCTTTGGGTATAAGTTACTTTAGGTACTGTCAGGATAGTAATGAGGATGTTTTTACACATCCTTCAGCCAGTCAATGATGTGCTGGAATGAAATGAATACTATCACCCCAGCCACAAAAAGATAGGTCAAGATATTCCATAATTTTTACCTTGAGTCCTTAGTGGTTTCAAATGTAAATAGGATTATCCTAGTGTATCTAGTCCATTCACAGTGGGGAAAAAAAATCATGTTCATAGATTCCAAGGCCAAAAGGGACCATTGTGATAATCAGGCTATAGATTCTCCAAAATAACTCCCAGGGCATATCTTTTAGAAAAGCAACTGAAATTGATTTAAAAATGGTCAGTGATTGAGAATCCACCACAACCCTTGCTAAATTGCTCCAGTGATTAACTACCTTCACTGTTAAAAATTTATGCCCCATTTTCAGTCTAAATTTGTCTAGCTTCAATTGGATCATGTTATACCTTTCTCTGTTAGACTGAAAGGCCCATTATTAAATATTTGTTCCCCAAGTAAGTACTTACAGATTGTATTATCAAGTCACCACTCAACCTTCTCTTTGTTGAGCAACCTCACTGAGGACAGGGCTTTGTTCTCATTAGTCCATATGGAGGTATGGGTTGTGTCACAATAATCCTCCAGCTGATTTGGGTCATCAAATTAACTAAACACGCTGATGAAACATCGCTATAATTTCATATAGTAGATTGAGACTGACAGCAGATGTGTGACAGAATTTGAATAGATGTCCATTTGGTTGCACTGAAACTGTCAGCACCAGCTCCTGACAGATTTGGAGCAAGAGGTGCCATGCATATTTGAAGCATAGGAGACAGGCTTTGTGCCAGGACAGTGATTTGACCAGCTAGAGATGAAGTGTCTGTGTCACCAATACAAAGTTGTGAGGTAATAGTCATCAGATTGCATGAGATAAAGCTGAGGCAGGGATTCAGAGGTCTGTATTAGTAAACACCGTCAGAACTGGAGTCTTTGAAAAGTCAATAGTAAAAATCAAGGTTAGTAGAGGTATGGCTGAACCAACAGATCCACTTTTCACAGTGGCAGCAGCTGTGAAAGGGCATTCACCTAACGTTAGAGGTGAAAAACATTAGACACAATAGAAGGTTGTTGTACTTGCTCTGAAGATATATAGTGCCCACTGGAATTCTAAAGCTACAGGACTTTCAGTCATGAACTAACTACAGAACCAAGATTTGGGCTTCATTATGATTTTTACACTACTACTGAAATGCCAGAGTATATATTAACATCTGTCTAATTCTTATTTCGCAAACACAAACTTTAAAAAAAAAAAACCCTAAAAACTCTTGTATAAATTTTGTTTCTCACCCAGAGACAAGATCTTAGTAATGCGATTTTGTTAAAATACGGCACTAATTGAATTTTTTAAAATTGGAAATACATTTTTTGCCTCTACTGGAATTTTAATTTTAAAGACTTGTTTATAGGGTTTAGAGCAGTGGTTCTCAAACTGTGGGTCAGAACCCCAAAGTGGGTTGCGACCCTGTTTGAATAGGGTTGCCTGGGCTGGCTTAGATTTGTCAGGGCCCAGGGCGGAAGCCCAAGTCCAAACCCCACCAACCTGGGGCCAAAGCCTGAGGGCTTCAGCCCTGGGCAGTGGGGCTCAGGTTACAGTCCCCCCTGCCTGTGGCTGAAATCCTTGGGCTTCAGCTTTGCCCCTCCAGGGTAGTGGGGCTCAGGCTTTAGCTCCCCCCCACCCACCCAGGGCAGCAGGACTCAGGTGGGCTCAGGCTTCGGTCCCCCCTCCTGGGGGTCATGTAGTAATTTTTGTTGTCAGAAGGGGGTCGCGGTGCAATGAAGTTTGAGAACCCCTGGTTTAGAGCAACATGTTTACATCAACTAAAAATTATCTCAATCATTTACCTATTACAAATAACATTTAAGAATACTATAACAATTAGATTTTTTTTTTTTTTAATATATCAGTTTCAGTTTCCATTCCCTGTTTCTGTGGATCTCATACAAAAAAAAGGAAAAAGAATTAAAAAAATATATGAAAATGTAATTGTAAAAATGACAAATTACCAGGATGACTCTATTTCAGATATTACATCTGTCCCTATTTAGATTTTTTTTTAAAGAACAGAGTAGATTTCAAATATATTGCATCTAGTTTTCAGCGAAGTTGGCAGAAATAGCTTTGGACATTCCCAATACACAGACTGGAAGTATACCTCAAAGAATGGAAATTTATTACAACCTGTATTTATAAAATTTCCTATTTTTGTTTGTAAAAAAAATAATCAAAATAATCTCACCTTGTTCGCCCACATTCACATGTTTTTGTCATAAAGGCAGGGCATGATGGGCAAGGACCTGGATGGCAGAGGCTTAAAAATGAAAACATTTTAATAAGTCACAAAAAATATATGGTATCTTTATTTTTAAACTTGTTTCACTAGTCAGAGAAAAAGTTTCTACAGTCTGCAGCATTATAAAAGGCTTGTAAATTTAAAACACAACAGTACATTATCAGAACATTTGTATATTAATATTTTTTCCTAAAGTGTTTTACAAAGTTATATTTACACTAACAAAAACTTAGTGACAATTCAGGATCTACACCACTCACCCAAATCCTTGAGAGCATGGAAATAAGTTAAAGGCAAGGTCTCCAGTATTCTTTGCCACCTTCACATCAATTACAACATTGTTGATGATACACTCCTGGACTCTAGCAAAAGATGTGCCTACCTTTCAAATCTTCAAACCTGCTCTTCTGTGACACTAACCCTCTAAACTTTTTAGGCATTTGGCATATATATTAATAACATTTTCTTTCAGACGCCACAGTTGTTTTTAACTCTCACTAACATTTATCTCTGGGTATGTGTGTAATGCCAACAGACCGTCGGTGGGCAGGATTGAACCTGGAATCTCTGAAGCTTAGTGTATGAGCCTCTACTGCATGAGTTAAAAGCCAGATGGCTATTAGCTAAGGCTGTAGCAGACTCAACAATCTCTAGCTGGGCTAGGTACCACTAGAAGGGACAGAGTGCCACACCCAAGCAGGCATGGGTAACGTGTACACTGGAATTGAAGGGGAGAGGTGATTTCAGACTGTGTAAAAATACCTAGTCTAGCTTTAATCTAACTCACTCATAGCATGGATAAAAATAGCAGTGAAACCATGGCAGCACAGGCTGTACAAGCCCACCTGGGACCCTGGGTATATTCTCACGTTCCTAGCATGCAATTAAGCTCTTGCCACCATGGCATCACTGCTATTTTTAGCTGTGCTAGCTAGATTAAAGCTTGTGTGGGTATGCCTACACAAGCTGCAATCACACCTTTGATTGGAGTGTAGGCATACCCTTTGTGAAATCTGTCTTTAACTTAAAGGCTCTATCATTTAGCTTAAAGAGTAGTAGCTGATTCTTTTAAATCCAGAAGTCCAGGGCTCTTTTCATACAGATGTCCTGACTAGGGGCATCATTACACAATAACAAGTTACTAGAGGAGGACAAAAAGCCATGCTGTGTCATTGTAGATTGTACACTCGCTTTGACAGGGAACCTCTCTCATTCTGAACTCCAGATGTCCATAGCACTTTAAATCCTATAAGTAGGCTTGAAAGAATTAGATTTTTATCTGTAAATTTCAGTAAATATTGACTTCACTGTACTCACACAAACCGATGAAAAAATATTTCCATCATAATAATTGAAATTTACTGAGACATTTACAGTAAAAAAATGCTGCTTGAGAACTTTGATTTAATATTTATTGTATATATGTTGACATGTGATTGTGACAATTTGTGTTTGAATTTCAACACCTACTGTCATTAAATAATTATTGTTGACCCATCCCCCATTGTCTGACCCTCCCATAATTTCCTGCAACGGTGAAAATTTAAATAAAATAAAAATAAAAAATAGAATGCTTTAAAACCATAATTTTGCACAACCGTGACAATTTAAAATTAATAAAAATAAAAAATGCTTAAAAACAAAAAATCAAATTCAGCCAAGCCTACCTGTGTCTGTGGGGATTGAAGCAGGGATCTCGGAATCTAAAAGCATGAATCTCTAGTGCTTGAGCTACAGAACCAGGTGCAGACTCAAGCTACTAATTGTGGTCTAGTCCCTAAAAGTCACTAAAAACTACACTCTGTTAGGGTGGGTTACCACATGGTCTTCTAAAGTTCTCTAATATATCTGGTGCACCATGTCCTCCTAATCCCTCTGCCATTGTAGAGATAATGCTAATGCTATAATTATAGCTTGTGTCCTCAGCAACACTCTGTCAACATTAACTCCCATGCTAACCATTATATGTCATCAGTAACAATGACAACCTTGAATAGTAACACTATGTCAATATCAATATTCAAGATAACTTTTATATTTAAATTTTAAAAACATGTTGCAATCTTTAGCAAGCATTTTTCTAATGTATTCAGAGAAAAGTATAACAACTTAAAACATCAGATAATAGGAAAAATTTAGTCACATGGCATATTTTAAAAACAGTCATAACTAACCTTTTTGTTTGTTTTATAACAATACAATGTTAGAATTAGAAATTAAAACCACAAAGGTAAGGAAATGCAAAAGCTCAATGTCTCAGTGACATTAACTGATCTCCAATGCACATATATGTTTCTGATTAGCAATTAGACTCTTAAACACTCACCCTTAACTGGAACCCACTTAGACTGACAATTCCTCATGAACCAAGGTCGCTGCTCTCCAGGGGAGGAGAAACTCTTGGGAGACTAAGAAAGGCTATGGTAATAGGGGATATAGGAATATATTGGGTATAAGGTGACCAAGAAAACAGTTTGGAAACTTGCCTGCCTGTGAAAAGGCTGTGGATATCACAAGAAACCTATATGGACTTCTGATGATTGCTGTGGAGAAGTCTATGGTCATGTTACACACTGGTACCAACCATGCAGGAGAAAGATCCTGGAAGTTAAATTTAGCCTACTAGGAAGAAGGTTTACATCCAAGGCCTCTGTAGAAACCTTCTCTGAAATGCTTTCAAGTCCATGCCTGGTTCCAACTAGGCACAGAGAACTTTAGGGTCTCAATGCATGGTTGACAAGATAGTGTAAAAGAGGACAAGTTTAAGTTTACTAGGCACTTGGGAAGATTTTGTGGAAGGGGAAGCCTATACAGAAGGGATGGAGGCTCCACTTTAATTAAAATGAAACCAGATTGCGAGCACGTAAAATAAGATATTGGAGGAGTGTTTAAATTAAGAGGTGGGGGAAAGCTGACAGGAGTTAAGGAACACATCGATGGACAATTGCATCTGTATATCCAGTAAAGAATAGGAAGCAAAATTACAACTGAACTAGAGGATAAGGACAGGACAAGAACACATGAAATTTCAGTAAAATCATCAAGCGGTCAGATTAGGCAGTTAAAACAGGTGCTTGGTAAAAAAAAAATAAAAATAAAAATGATAGACAAATTTCTGTTCACAAACATGAGACGCTAAAGCAAAAATTAAAAGAACAAGAATATCTTACACTGGCAAATGATAGCTGGCATTGTGGAAATACGCTGGAATGACAAAAATCAGTGGGATACCATAATACCTGGTTACAACACAGTAAAAGACAGACTAGGCCAAATAGATGAGGGAGCAATATTTAAAGGATTTCCTAGAATGTTACCTGTGTTCTTGGGGAACCAGGGCACAGTATCCAGCATGTCTGACTCATTAAAGACCTCTCCCCCCCCCCCCCCCCCCCCCCAGCCTCTCTGCTTGAACCAAATCTGCATCAGAAGAAAGACTTACAAAAAGCAATGAAAAGACAGTGGGAGACATACCTAAACCCCTGGGTTAAGGATGACAGGATTAAGGAAACTCCCCTAGCCTTATTTGCATTGAAGATGGGACAAGGAAGCATCCCCATTAGCATACAGAATGGAGAACAGAGGTTCCAAGGCAAGAACCACATGGAACTCTGGGACCAGAAAAGAAGGGAAGCACTGCATGATGGGGAATCTCTGCTCCAGATGTTAATGAACCCATGCCTACACACACACACACACACACACACACACACACACACAGCTCAGTAATTATCAGACCAATTCTAGTAATAAATCCTTTATTGGTATCCAAAATAGCGAAGCTCCCTCCAAGAAACACCGCCCAAAACCAGGAATGATCAGCTCCCATGGTAGAGCCTGAATAAAACAACTTTGGTATACTCCCTTGTTTACGCATAAACAAATCTTGAACCATTGTTGTTTCTCTACAAAAAACCCTACCTATGCTCAAGTAAGTGTTCTGATGCCTGGATCCAAAATCTACATCAGTTCCATTGGGACTTCATCTTCTCCTGACTGATCGTGCTGCGAGCTCTGCCTGACTCCAGCACTCCAGACCCTCAGCTACCACCACCACCACCTGGGACCCCTGATCGATTCAAGCTTCACAGAGTGGCAAGAACCCAGCTCTCTCTCTCTCTCTCTCTCTCGGTATAGCCTTCTAACCCTGACTTGTGTGATCAGTTACAGTTTTGTACACCTGACTTTTATAATCAAATTTAAGTTAGATTTACTATTATAACTGTTTTGTTTGTTTGGCTCCCCTATGGTTACCACCTGGCAATAAATAACTTTCATGATTAAGCTGGTTGCTTCTCTCTCTCCCCCCCTCTCCCCACCATCGTGGGTGTTTTTTGGTTTCCTGATTTGCTCTGCAGCAACACTCCTTGTACCTAAGCTAAAAGATCCCTGCAGCGCCCAAAAATCCTGTGGAGTTTACTCATCAAGTGGGTTACTACCACAACAATTGTAACGTGAAAGTGGGGCTAGAGACGTGCTGAACCTGGGACATATGAGGGTGGCATCTCAGAAGTGCTGCTCGACCCAGTCTGCTGAGTCCAGGGGCATATGAGGGTGGCAGATTGAAAGTGCTGCTCGACACAGCCTGCTCAAGCATGCTCTATTCTGGTGCGGGGCCCATGGCATATGAGGGTGATAGCTTGGACGTGCTGTTTGACCCAGGCTGGTGAGTCCCAGGGCCTATGAGGGTGACAGCTTGGAGGTGCTGCTCAAACCAGCCTACTGAGTCCAAGGACATATAAGGTGTCAGCTTGGGAGTGCTGATTAACCAGGTCCTCTCAGACACAGTCTGTTAATGTGTGTTCTCGTCTGATTCTGGGGCTGGAAGAACCCAGCCCTGGGGAACCTAGTTCCTGCAGGATAGCTCCATTGGGAGGGAACTTGCAGCAGGGAGAAGTAGAGCTCCATATGAGAACACAAGTGACACAGCCAGTACATTGATAGAAGTACAGAACCCCCCACCACCCAAAGAGTAACCCTAACAAATGAGCATCCCCCAAAGTAACAGGCAAAGCTGGTAAGAAGAATAATCAGTGTTTCCAGCTCTTGAGGTCCTAAAGCCCCAGCTACTAGCATCATGTGATTACATTAGGAAAGAGAGAAATGGCCACAATTGATCAGACTCAAGGTCCACCTAGACCAGTACCATCTCTGACAGTGGCAAGTGCCAGATGTCTTAAAGGAAGGTGTAAGAACCTCCCAGGAGGCAGAAATTAGATAGTCTACCCCCGACATTAGCTCTCATTCTAATATCTCATAGTTAGATTGTTTTAAATCCTGAAGCATGAGGTCTAATATCCCTTCCAAAATATGTTACCTTTCATTACAACAACTCTATATATCCTAGTTAGCAAGATTCAAAAAGAGATTGGATATTTATATGGTTAACAAGAAGATACAGAGTTGTAATGAAAGGTGACATTTTTGAAGGGATATTAGAGAAAGAGGGATATTAGAGAAAGGGGTATTAGAGATGGAGACCAAGAAATTATCAAGATTCAAAATGAGATTGGACATCTATATGGTTAATTTCTTGGCCTTCACAATTTCATATGGCAATAAGTTCCACAGTCTAATTATGTACTCTGTAAAAAAAGTATTTCTTCAATCAGTTTTGAATTTGCCACCTTTTAATTTAATTAAAGGTCCCCTTATTCTTAAAGGGACAGAACAGAAGATCCTGATCTACCTTCTCTGTATCATTTATTATTTTATACATATCATTTGTCCTCTCTTATTAGTCTCCTTTCTAAGGTAAACAATCCCAAAGCCTTTCACTCTCTTCGTATGAAAGTTTTTCCATGTCCCAAATCATTCTAATTATTCTCATGCTCTCCTCTACAAACATGGGGGTTAGAAATTTACTTTTTAAAATGAAAGCTGAGATTCTCAGGTAAAGAGAAGGTCATTGCTGAGAAGCTAAATGACTTTTTTGCACCATTCTTCACTGGAGAGGAGGTTGGGCAGATACCTATCTCAGACATGCTCTTTTCTGGTAATAAAGAAGAGGCACCAGCAGAGACTATGTTAGAAGAGAGGGAGAGACTGCCGAGACTCATCAAGCCCTCGGATCGCTACCCCTTCCTGCTTCTCCATGTGGGCACCAATGATACTGCCAAAAATGACCTTGAGCGGATCACTGCAGACTACGTGGCTCTGGGAAGAAGGATAAAGGAGTTTGAGGCGCAAGTGGTGTTCTCGTCCATCCTCCCTGTGCAAGGAAACGGCCTGGGTAGAGACCGTTGAATCGTGGAAGTCAACGAATGGCTACGCAGGTGGTGTCGGAGAGAAGGCTTTGGATTCTTCGACCATGGGATGGTGTTCAAAGGAGGAGGAGTGCTAGGCAGAGACGGGCTCCACCTAACAAAGAGAGGGAAGAGCATCTTCGCCAGCAGGCTGGCTAACCTAGTGAGGAGGGCTTTAAACTAGGTTCACCGGGGGAAAGAGACCAAAGCCCTGAGGTAAGTGGGGAAATGGGATCCTGGGAGGAAGCACAAGCAGGAGAGAGCAAGAGGGGAGGACTCCTGTCTCATACTGAGAAAGAGGGACGATCGATGAGTTATCTTAAGTGCCTATACACAAATGCAAGAAGCCTGGGAAACAAGCAGGGAGAACTGGAAGTCCTGGCACAGTCAGGGAACTATGATGCGATTGGAATAACAGAGACTTGGTGGGATAACTCACATGACTGGAGTACTGTCATGGATGGATATAAACTGTTCAGGAAGGACAGGCAGGGCAGAAAAGGTGGGGGAGTTCCATTGTATGTAAGAGAGGAGTATGACTGCTCAGAGCTCCGGTATGAAACTGCAGAAAAACCTGAGAGTCTCTGGATAAAGTTGAGAAGTGTGAGCAACAAGGGTGATGTCGTGGTGGGAGTCTGCTATAGACCACCAGACCAGGGGGATGAGGTGGACGAGGCTTTCTTCTGGCAACTAGCAGGCCCTGGTTCTCATGGGAGACTTTAATCACCCTGATATCTGCTGGGAGAGCAATACAGCGGTGCACAGACAATGAAGGAAGTTTTTGGAAAGTGTAGGGGACAATTTCCTGGTGCAAGTGCTGGAGGAACCAACTAGGGGCAGAGCTTTTCTTGACCTGCTGCTCACAAACAGGGAAGAATTAGTAGGGGAAGCAAAAGTGGATGGGAACCTGGGAGGCAGTGACCATGAGATGGTCGAGTTCAGGATCCTGACACAAGGAAGAAAGGAGAGCAGTAGAATACGGACCCTGGACTTCAGAAAAGCAGACTTTGACTCCCTCAGGGAACAGATGGGCAGGATCCCCTGGGAGAATAACATGAAGGGCAAAGGGGTCCAGGAGAGCTGGCTGTATTTTAAAGAATCCTTATTGCGGTTGAAGGAACAAACCATCCCGATGTGTAGAAAGAATAGTAAATATGGCAGGCGACTAGCTTGGCTAAACAGTGAAATCCTTGCTGATCTTAAACGCAAAAAAGAAGCTTACAAGAAGTGGAAGATTGGACAAATGACCAGGGAGGAGTATAAAAATATTGCTCAGGCATGCAGGAGTGAAATCAGGAAGGCCAAATCACACTTGGAGTTGCAGCTAGCAAGAGATGTTAAGAGTAACAAGAAGGGTTTCTTCAGGTATGTTAGCAACAAGAAGAAAGTCAAGGAAAGTGTGGGCCCCTTACTGAATGAGGGAAGCAACCTAGTGACCGAGGATGTGGAAAAAGCTAATGTACTCCATGATTTTTTTGCCTCTGTCTTCACGAACAAGGTCAGCTCCCAGACTAGTGCACTGAGCAGCACAGTATGGGGAGAAGGTGACCAGCCCTCTGTGGAGAAAGAAGTGGTTCGGGACTATTTAGAAAAACTGGACGTGCACAAGTCCATGGGGCCGGATGCGCTGCATCCGAGGGTGCTAAAGGAGTTGGTGGATGAGATTGCAGGGCCATTAGCCATTATTTTTGAAAACTCATGGCGATTGGGGGAGGTCCCGGATGACTGGAAAAAGGCTAATGTAGTGCCCATCTTTAAAAAAGGGAAGGAGGAGGATCCGGGGAACTACAGGCCAGTCAGCCTCACCTCAGTCCCTGGAAAAATCATGGAGCAGGTCCTCAAGGAATCAATTTTGAAACACTTAGAGGAGAGGAAAGTGATCAGGAACAGTCAGCATGGATTCACCAAGGGCAAGTCATGCCTGACTAACCTAATTGCCTTCTATGATGAGATAACTGGCTCTGTGGATGAGGGGAAAGCAGTGGATGTGTTATTCCTTGACTTTAGCAAAGCTTTTGATACGGTCTCCCACAGTATTCTTGCAGCCAAGTTAAAGAAGTATGGGCTGGATGAATGGACTGTAAGGTGGATAGAAAGCTGGCTAGATCGTCGGGCTCAACGGGTAGTGATCAATGGCTCCATGTCTAGTTGGCAGCTGGTTTCAAGCGGAGTGCCCCAAGGGTCAGTCCTGGGGCCGGTTTTGTTTAATATCTTCATTAATGATCTGGAGGATGGTGTGGACTGCACTCTCAGCAAGTTTGCAGATGACACTAAACTGGGAGGAGTGGTACATACACTAGAGGGTAGGGATCGGATACAGAGGGACCTAGACAAATTAGAGGATTGGGCCAAAAAAAACCTGATGAGGTTCAACAAGGACAAGTGCAGAGTCCTGCACTTAGGACGGAAGAATCCCATGCACTGCTACAGACTAGGGACCGAATGGCTGGGTAGCAGTTCTGCAGAAAAGGACCTAGGGGTCACAGTGGACGAGAAGCTGGATATGAGTCAACAGTGTGCTCTTGTTGCCAAGAAGGCTAACGGCATTTTGGGCTGTATAAGTAGGGGCATTGCCAGCAGATCGAGGAACGTGATCGTTCCCCTTTATTCGACATTGGTGAGGCCTCATCTGGAATACTGTGTCCAGTTTTGGGCCCCACACTACAAGAAGGATGTGGAAAAATTGGAAAGTCCAGCGGAGGGCAACAAAAATGATTAGGGGTCTGGAGCACATGACTCATGAGGAGAGGCTGAGGGAACTGGGATTGTTTAGTCTCCAGAAGAGAAGAATGAGGGGGGATTTGATAGCTGCTTTCAACTACCTGAGGGGGGGTTCCAAAGAGGATGGAGCTCGGCTGTTCTCAGTGATGGCAGATGACAGAACAAGGAGCAATGGTCTCAAGTTGTAGTGGGGGAGGTCTAGGTTGGATATTAGGAAAAACTTTTTCACTAGGAGGGTGGTGAAGCACTGGAATGCGTTACCTAGGGAGGTGGTGGAGTCTCCTTCTTTGGAGGTTTTTAAGGCCCGGCTTGACAAAGCCCTGGCTGGGATGATTTAGTTGGAAATTGGTCCTGTTTTGAGCAGGGGGTTGGACTAGATGACCTCCTGAGGTCCCTTCCAACCCTGATATTCTATTCTAATTGGCTGAGCCTTAATCAGTGGGTGGGGCATTCACCCAGGCCAGGTCTTTATAAAGCAGCACACAAGCGACCAGGGAGCTTTTGCGACCAGGGGCTGCTAACAGGGAGTTTCGAAGGGGAGCAGGAAGGGAGCACGTGTCCTTGCCGGTTCTATCTTATACCGTTTATTCCCCTTAAAACCTATAAACCAAACTACATTCAAAACTTCTTGCTTTAAACAACCCCTTCATTAACTAGGAGACAATGCAGGCAGAAGCCCAGCTGCAGAGTAGGGGCTATCCAGTTTATTGCACTGAGTGTAGCATGTATGATTACCTGCCCTGTGGGCGGGTGGCGTATGTGTGCATTCGGTGCAAGGAGCTCCTGGCCCTCGGAGACCACGTACCAACTTTGGAGGCAAGGGTGGCAGAACTGGAGAAGCTAAGGGAGGCAGAGAGGTATGTTGATGAGGCTTTCCGGGACACTGTAGAATTGTCCCACCTCCGGTCAGACAGCCCCTGCGCTGTTGAGGAGGATGAAAGGTCCAGGGAAGCAGAGCAGTCAATGGGAGCAGAGGGAAATCATCCCATAGTTGGGACCCTCCTTCCAGACGGTGCTGGGGTTGCCTCTCGCACTGAGGTTACCTCTCCGGGGGAGGGAACTCCAGTTGCTAGGAAAAGGCAGGTATTAGTATTGGGAGATTCGATCATTAGAAACGTAGATAGCTGGGTTTGTGATGACCGGGAGAACCATATGGTGACTTGCCTGCCTGGTGCGAAGGTTGCAGATCTCTCGAGGCATCTAGACAGACTTATGTGTAGTGCTGGGGAGGAGCCGGTGGTCGTGGTACATGTAGGTACCAATGACATACGGAAGGGTAGGAGAGATGTCCTGGAGGCCAAATTTAGGCTGCTAGGGAAGAGACTGAAATCCAGGACCTCTATGGTGGCATTCTCAGAAATGCTCCCAGTTCCATGCGCAGGGCCAGGTAGGCAGGCAGAGCTTCAGAGTCTCAATGCGTGGATGAGACGATGGTGTAGAGAGGAGGGGTTTACATTCATTAGGAACTGGGGAAACTTCTAGAATGGGGGGAGCCTATACAGGAAGGATGGGCTCCACCTAAACCGAAGTGGAACCGGACTGCTGGCACTAAACATTAAAAAGGTTGTAGAGCAGTTTTTAAACTAGGGGATGGGGGAAAGCCGACTGCTGCAGAGGAGCATGTGGATCGGACAGAGACTTCTCTTAGGGGAGAGTCTAATGATAGAGAATCTCCAGGTCATAGTCAGGAGCAGAGGATGGAAGAGGATAAAGTAGGGGCCAGATCAGATGATAAACACTTTCATAAAAAAGAATCTGACACATCAGAAAAGGGCAGACAAATAAAGAGTGACAAGTTTTTAAAGTGCTTGTACACAAATGCTAGAAGTCTAAATAATAAGATGGGTGAACTACAGTGCCTTGTGATAAAGGAGGATATTGATATAATAGGCATCACAGAAACCTGGTGGACTGACAGCAAGCAATGGGACACAATCATTCCGGGGTACAAAATATATCGGAAGGACAGAACAGGTCGTGCGAGGGGGGAGTGGCACTATATGTGAAAGAAAATGTAGAATCAAATGAAGTAAAAATCTTAAACAAATCCGCATGTTCCATAGAATCTCTATGGATAGAAATTTCATGCTCTAATAAGAATATAACATTAGGGATCTATTATCGACCACCTGACCGGGACAGTGATAGTGATGATGAAATGCTAAGGGAAATTAGAGAGGCTATCAAAATTAAGAACTCAATAATAGTGGAGGATTTCAATTATCCCCATATTGACTGGGAACATTTCACTTCAGGACGAAATGCAGAGATAAAATTTCTCGATACTTTAAATGACTGCTTCATGGAGCAGCTGGTACGGGAACCCACAAGGGGAGAGGCAACTCTAGATTTAGTCCTGAAGGGAGCGCAGGAGTTGGTCCAAGAGGTAACTATAGCAGGACCGCTTGGAAATAGTGACCATAATACAATAGCATTCAACATCCCCGTGGTGGGAAGAACATCTCAACAGCCCAACACTGTGGCATTTAATTTCAAAAGGGGGAACTATGCAAAAATGAGGGGGTTAGTTAAACAGAAGTTAAAAGGTACAGTGACTAAAGTGAAATCCCTGCAAGCTGCATGGGCGCTTTTTAAAGACACCATAATAGAGGCCCAACTTAAATGTATACCCCAAATTAAGAAACACAGTAAAAGAATTAAAAAAGAGCCACCGTGGCTTAACAACCATGTAAAAGAAGCAGTGAGAGAGAAAGAGACTTCCTTTAAAAAGTGGAAGTCAAATCCTAGTGAGGCAAATAGAAAGGAGCATAAACACTGCCAAATTAAGTGCAAGAATGTAATAAGAAAAGCCAAAGAGGAGTTTGAAGAACGGCTAGCTAAAAACTCCAAAGGTAATAACAAAATGTTTTTTAAGTACATCAGAAGCAGGAAGCCTGCTAAACAACCAGTGGGGCCCCTTGATGATCGAGATAAAAAAGGAGCGCTTAAAGACGATAAAGTAATTGCAGAGAAACTAAATGGATTCTTTGCTTCAGTCTTCACAGCTGAGGATGTTAGGGAGATTCCCAAACCTGAGCTGGCTTTTGTAGATGACAAATCTGAGGAATTGTCACGGATTGAAGTGTCACAAGAGGTGGTTTTGGAATTCATTGATAAACTTAACATTAACAAGTCACTGGGACCAAATGGTTCTGAAAGAACTCAAATGTGAAGTTGCGGAATTGTTAACTAAGGTTTGTAACCTGTCCTTTAAATCAGCTTCTGTACCCAATGACTGGAAGTTAGCTATTGTAACGCCAATATTTAAAAAGGGCTCTAGAGGTGATCCCGGCAATTACAGACCGGTAAGTCTAACGTCTGTACCGGGCAAATTAGTCAAAACAATAGTTAAGAATAAAATTGTCCGACACATAGAAAAACAAACTGTTGAGCAATAGTCAACATGGTTTCTGTAAAGGGAAATCGTGTCTTACTAATCTATTAGAATTCTTTGAAGGCGTCAACAAACATGTGGACAAGGAGGATCCAGTGGATATAGTGTACTTAGATTTCCAGAAAGCCTTTGACAAGGTCCCTCACCAAAGGCTCTTATGTAAATTAAGCTGCCATGGGATAAAAGGGAAAGTCCTTTCATGGATTGAGAACTGGTTAAAAGACCGGGAACAAAGGGTAGGAATTAATGGTAAATTCTCAGAATGGAGAGGGGTAACTAGTGGTGTTCCCCAAAGGTCAGTCCTCGGACAGATCCTATTCAACTTATTCATAATGATCTGGAGAAAGAGGTAAACAGTGAGGTGGCAAAGTTTGCAGATGATACTAAACTGCTAAAGATAGTTAAGACCAAAGCAGACTGTGAAGAACTTCAAAAAGATCTCACAAAACTAAGTGATTGGGCAACAAAATGGCAAATGAAATTTAATGTGGATAAATGTAAAGTAATGCACATTGGAAAAAATAACCCCAACTATACATACAATATGATGGGGGCTAATTTAGCTACAAGAAGTCAGGAAAAAGATCTTGGAGTCATCGTGGATAGTTCTCTGAAAATGTCCACGCAGTGTGCAGAGGCAGTCAAAAAAGCAAACAGGATGTTAGGAATCATTAAAAAGGGGATAGAGAATAAGACTGAGAATATATTATTGCCCTTATATAAATCGATGGTACGCCCACATCTCGAATACTGAGTACAGATGTGGTCTCCTCATCTCAAAAAAGATATACTGGCACTAGAAAAGGTTCAGAAAAGGGCAACTAAAATGATTAAGGGTTTGGAACGGGTCCCATATGAGGAGAGATTAAAGAGGCTAGGACTCTTCAGCTTGGAAAAGAGGAGACTAAGGGGGGATATGATAGAGGTATATAAAATCATGAGTGATGTGGAGAAAGTGGATAAGGAAAAGTTATTTACTTATTCCCATAATACAAGAACTAGGGGTCATCAAATGAAGTTAATAGGCAGCAGGTTTAAAACAAATAAAAGGAAGTTCTTCTTCATGCAGCGCACAGTCAACTTGTGGAACTCTTTACCTGAGGAGGTTGTGAAGGCTAGGACTATAACAGAGTTTAAAAGAGAACTGGATAAATTCATGGTGGTTAAGTCCATTAATGGCTATTAGCCAGGACGGGTAAGGAATGGTGTCCCTAGCCTCTGTCTGTCAGAGGGTGGAGATGGATGGCAGGAGAGAGATCACTTGATCATTGCCTGTTAGGTTCACTCCCTCTGGGGCACCTGGCATTGGCCACTGTCGGTAGACAGGATACTGGGCTAGATGGACCTTTGGTCTGACCCAGTACGGCCTTTCTTATGTTCTTAAGAAAAGGTGCTCGAACAAACTGATAATTTAAAAAGCAATACGTCACCAGGCCCAATGCCGGGGGGTGCGCGTGTGTGTATGAGAGTGAGAGACACAGACAGAGAGACACACACCGTGTGTGTGTGTGTGTGTGTGTGTGTGTGTGTGTGTGTGTGTGTGTG
>NW_020664931.1:114080-165678 GCF_002925995.2 Terrapene triunguis
GTGTGTGTGTGTGTGTGTGTGTGTGTGTGTGTGTGTGTGTGTGTGTGTGAGAGAGAGAGAGAGAGAGAGAGAGAGAGAGACACACCATGTGTGTGTGTGAGTGTGAGAGACACACACCATGTGTGTGTGTGAGTGTGAGAGACACACGCGCATTGCCCCTTTAAGTAAACTGACCCCACTCTAAGTACACTGCCTTTTTAAGTAGATCAGCAACTTGAGACAGCAGCTGCTGCTCACAAGCTCCCTCCGTCCTGAGCCTTGTCGTGTCCTCCCCTCCCCCCACTCTGTGGCGATGGGGTACGGGGAGGGGGACACCCTGACATCAGCACCCCTCCACCCCCTGCACAGCAAGCAGGAGGCTCCTGGGAGCAGCTCCAAGGCAGAGGCTAGGAGCAACACATGGCAGTGGGGGGAGGGACACCTGAACTGCCCGGGAATTGATAGCCTGCTGGGTGGCTGCCGCACAGGGAACTTAGGGGAGCTGATGGGGGGCTGCCAGTCCACCCTGGTTCCACGCCCCCACCAGCTGGCTCCAATGGGCTGCTCTTCCTGCAAGCAGTGGACAAAGCAGGCAGCTGTCAAACAACGTTATAAGGGAGCATTGAGCAACTTTAAACGAGCGTGTTCTCTAATAGATCAGCGACATAACAAAGAAACAACGTTAACAGAGACGACATTAAGTGAGGAGTTACTGTATATAAAAATATAAAAATCAAGAATAAAAGAAATCCTAGAGATTTCCTAGAAGTTCAGTACTAGGTGAGACGTTAAAAAAAAAAAAAAAATTGTCAACAAAGATGTAGAAAAGGCTTAAAGCAGCCTGCATTATTTGGTAAATTGGGTTCATTTAAGGAACATGTATTTTAATACACCAAAATACAAGGCCCTATACAGCGAAGAACAAAGAGTGCAAGTCACACTTATTAGATTGGTGACTGTATCCTGGAAAGCAGGGACTCAAAAGTGATTTAAGGGTTATGGTAAATAACACACTGAACATGCACTCCCCACTGCAATGCTAAAGAGAGCTAAATACAATCCTTGGATGTATAAAGAAGGGGAAATATCAAGAAGTAGAGTGAGGATACTACCTCTGTACACACAACTGTGGTGAGACCATTACTGGAATGGTATGTCCAGTCCTGGTGTCCACACTACATGGTGTCCTCAACTACAAGATATGAGCTTGATGCAGAATTCCACCCAGTAATTCATATGACCTGTACTATGCAGGAAGTCAGGCTAGATGATCATAATGGTCCCTTCTGGTCTTACAAATGTATGAATTTGTACAAAACTAGGTATACACTGCTAAAAAGGTGGGGAACATATTTGATTTAATAATGAAAACCTAAACAAAGCTACTTAGTTTGCATTTCTATATAAACATATATTAATTTTCCTTGTTTTTATTATTTATTATTTCTACTTTAAATGCCCGAATAAGGATTAGGGATCCATTGTGCCAGGTACCATACAAACACGTAGAAAGAAAAATCCTTGACCCAGAAATTTACAATCTAAAAAGACAAGATAAACAAACAATATTAGACAGACAACCACTAACAAGTTTTAAATATTTGAGGCGACACTGGGTGCACATTTGGTTTTATTCTCTTCTTCCCCATTAGGTGTTTCTCTGAAAGTTTTTGAAACTAATGTGTTCAAGCTGGATCAGTTCCCATTATACAGAAATACCACAATGCTTTTAACTGGTTTCCTTTCCATCTTCTGAGAAGAACTCATATTACATCTGTATTGACATATATGGATATTGGGGGATGGGGAGGTGTTTTAGCCATGTGTTCTCAAATAAATACAAGCAAACTATGAACATAATGATGTTATATATAACAGAAATATTTAATGTATTTTTAGTTCTTGATGTTATTTGAGATTTATTTTAGTTTTACTTGCAAGGTCACTTAAAGGGATATCATGCATTTGGAAAATCACATTTCCATCTGATGTTTTGCACTCACTATTGTTATAAGTAACCCTTAAGATTACCACAACTGAGACAGACTAAAGAAAAATGTATTTAATCAACGTATTTACTTTATTCATAAGGTGCTGCTAAATGTAGCATCAATATGACTGTTTTGATGATGGTGCATGCCTTTCCTTGGGCTCAGCCAGAGCAGATCTACTAGTAGCAGCAGCAGCAAAGCTGAAACTAAAAAAGCAGCAGGCATTCTGGGCCTGCCCAATTGACCCTTTTAAATATCCTTACCTTTTAAAAAAGAAGTTTTAGGAAATACTATTTAAGGGTTGTTCTGGGAGAACATTTTAAAGTCAGTCAATATAAAAAAAGATTCAATTCAACTTGACAATATCCCTATAGCACACTAACTTGCAAGAGACAATAGATACTTTCATACATTTTAAGGCCAGAACGAAGCATTATGATCTAGTTTGACCTCCTGATTAACAGGCCATAGAACTCCACACAGTAAATTCTGCATGAAGCCCATAACTTCTGTTTGAGAAGCCACACAGCAAGTCAGTGGCCAAGGTGAGACTAGAACCTACGTCTCTTGATGTCCAGTCCAGCACCTGACCCACTGACCATCTTTCCTCTCTTTAAGGGGAAACAAACCTGCAGCTACTACTGATCATTGTATTACTAAGCTAGAAAATGCCTTTTTCAAAGCAGTTTTAGAAAGTGGGGAAATTATAGATTTACCTACCACATTTATCTTTACAACAGTAAAGGGGCACACAATGGTCAACATTTTTAAGTGTAGGTTTTTTTTTTAATAAAACAGGGTGCACAATCTTTGATCTTGGCGGCAATACCTAAATTTAAAAGATATTATTTGACTAGACTGGCCCAAAAACTAACCAATCCTAAAAATTTGATTTTATTTTTCATTCCCAATACAAAAAACATATCAGTTCTATGAAAGATGGGCTGTTATACTTAAAATCCAAAATTTTCAGCCATAAGCACAAGCCTTTAAACAAAGATTAAAATTTCTAAAAATTTCTACACTTGTTATATCTGGTTACACTGTAATTTTATTTCTTTTACAATGAGATCAGAATTGAAAATGCATTTATTATTTCCCCTCTCTATAAAACAGAGTGAAGAGGAACAATAAGTGCCACTGTACTAATTTCCACGCTTCTCCTGAAAAATATACTTGATCTGGTGATGTATAAAAAGTAATATATTTTATGCTCAGAATTAAAGACATTGAAAAAAAGTTTAAATTTTTACACTTTCCTAAAGGAACCTGAAAAATGTCTAACAAATAGTACCTGGCATTAGTCACTGAAAGCCTGAAACTTTTTCCATACTGGTAAAGAAAACCACATTCCATAATAATCAATTTCATACAAATCTTTTGTTCATTCATGAAATAGCCATCAAAACAGTGGTTTTAAGAATTAAGTGACCGACAAATTGAAAGAAAAATACAAATATCTGTTTCCACAGCTTTCACAAATGCTTGTAGATCACTACAAAACATTCTGAAACACTCTTACTTACATATTACAAGAGTGGGGACAGTCCTGACCTGGTCTTCTTTTTCTACAAAGCTCTCCACAGCTATGTGGAATTTCATTTCTATTCCATTCAGGGTTGTTTACCTTACCTAAAAAGCAAGACAAAACAAAAAATCAGATGCAGAAACAGCCCCATTGTATACTTCAATACAATAATGAACTTAAAAGTAAACATACTGAGAGTGATGAGGGAGGGACCATCTTGGACTTTGAGGTGTCACTTTTAGTGAGGTGATATTCCAAATTTTTTAGAAAATAGGAGGCAACTTTTCCAAGACAGGCTGATTTTAAGAAGTGGAAGCTTACTGAAGCTGCTCAGAAGTTTGAAAATTTAGTGTAAGTCTCAAACATATGAATCAGTGGTCAGAATACTGGTAAGATATCTAAAGGTATGCAGTTAATTCATTTATCTCATGATTCTGCAATGTTCTGTGCATGAGCCTACATATGGTAGAGATCTAGGCTCTGGATCTACACAGGAAAGCTGCACCTGTTTAACTTAAATCTTTTCTTAAACTGACATAATTAAAACTAGTGCAAGCCCCTGTGTGAACACTTATTTCAGTTTAATTTAATCCCATTTCCAATCAACTTAACCTAAACCAATAAAGCCACTCTTATACCAAAATAAGAGTGTCCAAACAGGAGTCTGAATTGGTTTAACTATATTGGTTTAAATTCACACGTTAGAAAAGTTGCACCAATATAACATATGTAGGGAAAGGCCTACAATAGCTGTAATTACCTGTACCTTAGAACAAGGTATGCTAGCGGTTTTCTAGATTATTTTTTTCCTACTAAATGTCTTCATATCAATACTGATTCCAAAACATTCCTAATAAAGGTTTTGTTTTAACATTTATCTAAATATTTGTTATATATAATTTTTATATAGGAATCAAACGTCACATAAGTCAGGCGGTTATCTTCCAGTATCATTAACAAAGTAGCCATGAAAGAGAGCTTTTGGGGATGTAAGGAAAGATTCTTCAACAGTATTAGAACTTATTAATTAAGGAATACCAACTGTAAATATGAAATACACTCACCACAAAAACAGGTATAAGTAGTAGGAACTTGTGTTGAAGCATTTTGACAAGCAGGACATCTCCAGCCACTATTGCCATCTGTAAATAAATAAATATACAAGAACTTAAAATATGTTTAAGACAGATGATAAACAATTTAGAATAGTGGCACAAGACAGCAAACTTTTTTCAGATTTTACTAATTTCACCATTTCAAGTAATACTATACTATACCACCTTATAGAAATCTGATTTTGTAATGTGTCACATTCTGTTTAATAAATTAGTGCTATAGAAAAATCAGTGACTCATTTTAAATAAAATAAGAATGAACAGATAGATCTCAAAATAGAATTGCTAATTCAAGATCATGAATGAGTGGTAGTGTTCTTACGGGGGTCCCGCAGGGATTGGTTCTCAGCTCAATGTTACTCTATTTTTATCAATTAACTGGAAGAAAATATAAACTCATTGCCAGTAAAGCTTGCAGATAAAACAAAGATTGGTGGGGTGGTAAATACCAATGGGGACAACATATTACCAAGTGATCTGGATCACCATTATGATGGATGCAATCAAACTACATTTTAAATACAATCAAACAAAGTCATATATTTAGGGACACAGGTTACATGCCATGCTTACAGGATGGCAGCTTGTATTCTAGAAAGCAGTACTGAAGAGGACTTGAGGTCAGAGTAATCAATTGAACATGAATTCCTAACATAGCAATGTGTCAAAATGAGCTAACATGATCACTGGATGTATAAATAGGATAGTATATAAGAAAGGTAGTAATCCCAGTATGTAATATTGGTGAGACCATTATGGGAAAAACTGTATCCAGTTCTGGTGGCCACACTTCAAAAAAAGATGTTGAAAAACTGGAGAGGGTTCAAAGAAGAACCACAAGTATGGATATGTGGTGTGAAAAAATACTTTATAATTAGCAATGGAGTTCAATACATCAGTTTATTGAAGTAAAGGTTAGCAGATTACTTGGAAACATTTTATAAGCACCTACATAGAGACAAACCGCTTAATTGTAAAGGGCTCTTTAGCAGCTAAAGTATAACTAGATTCAGCTGGTCTGAGAAAGATGCATGGGCAATGATACTTTTGTGGGGAAACAAGCAGCAATATGGTCTTCTGAACTCAGTCATCTCCAATAGCTAAGTGGACTGAGTGTCATGTGACTGCGATATGGGCAACACCCTGAGTGGTAAGCAATATCACAGAACATAGGGCCCAATTGTAGTAGGTCACAGAGCAGAAGAAATACCCGAAGGATTCAGTCCTTGTATGAGACTGAGTGCTTCCATGATAACATGAAGGGTGTGAATGAAGGAAAACCAAGAGAAAGACTTCAAAACCTTTCATCCAAAAGCCACATTGGACAAACACCACATCTATTTTATAGTGCTTAAGATGAGCACTGAAAGGCAGAAAGACACACAGCAAATTCCCTGAATTAAGCTCTGTGCTGTTCTAGCCAGCAACTAGCCAAAGGTTGGTCTGAGTGAGACCTCACAGAAGGGGGATCTTTTATGAACACTTCGTAGTCCTGTAAAGGTTCTTGAATATATCTGCCTAGAAATAGTGGATATGGATGCTTAGTGCCCTTTCTTATATTCCCCATATAATCCTAAACTCTGACTCAGTTGTGCAAGCAGCACACAAGGAGGATTGCTCAACTCTGTGACTCAGCTAGGCCCCCCAGTACATGTCTGAGCCAGTATTTCTCCAGGCACATGGAGTGAGGGTATAAAATAAGGGACAGTGGCATCATGAGACCACCTCTCTCCATTTACACTGAAGACAACAAGAACACTGCGAAGACAAAAGACTGTGAACTGAGAAGACTGGTCCCAGACTGAGAAGGAAATTCAGCCTGTGTATAAACATATAACCTACCTGCTACATTCAGTGGGATGAGGAAAACTGTTTGATTCAACTCTCGCTTAGTCTAAAAGTTTAGGATTTAGAATTCATGTTTACTTTTTCTTTTCTAAAGGTAACTATCTCTAACCTTTATGCCTACCACTTACAATCACTTGAAATCTATCTTTCTGTAGTTAATAAACTTCTTTTAATGTTTTATCCTTACCAGTGAGTTTGTCTAAAGTGCTTGGGGAATCTGCTCAGTTTACAAAGGCTAGTGAACATCTACTTTCCTTTGACGAAGTGGCGAACTAATTAATGAGCTTGCATGTTAAAGAGAAGGTCTTGAGCAGTGTAAGATGGTATATTTCTGGGGTGCAAGCATAGGTGTTGGAACTAGGGGTGCTGGCCAAATCCCCTGACTTGAAGTGGTTTCCATCATATACAGGGTTTACAGTTTGGTTGAATGGATCTCAGAAACCCCACTATGTAAATTGTTCCAGCACCCCTGGGTGCAAGGTTAGTGGCTTGGGAGATTTGCTGATGTTTCCCTGTGCATAGTTCATGAACGGCTTGGAGAACATTCATGCAACTTAGCTGGGTGTGCCTCTGCATGGTGATGGCTGAGTAATAACAGCACCTGGAGGGGTTTGCTGCTTGTCACTAGCAAAGCACCGCGAAAGAACTCAGGCTGGAGAGTTATGGGTGCATAGCAGTCCCACAGTTCCAGGTTGTACTCAGGGGTCCCATCACATACACCTTCTGCGTAAGGTGAAGGTATCAATACTACATGAGACGACTTCCCGGAATCTGGTATTGTATAGAATCCTTTTCCTGTACTATATCATTATTGGCTTACACCAGTAAACCTGACTAACATTGGTTATTTCATCTCTTGACTATATTTCATAAGGAACCAAAACGTGGTTAAGCAATTTACTATACAATTTAACAACAAGCTACACCTGACATCGACCACACTCACTTTACCTGGAATATATGCAGATAATAAATGCATAGATAACTGTCAGTAGCAAGCTGGATATGAAAGCACTCTTTCTATTAAAACACCTGTGCCCTGCTAATTACATAATTTACACAACTATACATTAAATTGATGCATAGTAGATCCTGAAGACTCACATGCAGCTCTTCCCTTTGCTCACACACAGAAGGTGCAAAACATATAACCACAACTCCATCAAACAACTCAAAGTTAACCACAGGTCCTCATATCACCAACACAACTTTACCAAGCAGAGCCTACTACTGCCTCCACCATTTCATATAGGTACACCTGACACACTGACTACACCTGGAACGTACATAAATAAATTACCACTGGCTGTTGCCATCTCCAGGGGAATAGAAAATGGCAAGACCAACCTTTTCACAGAATCATAGAATATCAGGTTTGGAAGGGACCTCAGGAGGTCATCTAGTCCAACCCCCTGCTCAAAGCAGGACCAATCCCCAGACAGATTTTTGCCACAGATCCCTAAATGGCCCCCTCAAGGATTGAACTCACAACTCTGGGTTTAGCAGGCCAATGCTCAAACCACTAAGCATTGAGCACTGTGAAACGGCTGTAAAAGGATGTGAACTATGGGGTTGGCAAAGTAAAGATGTGTGATGTTCGATGGTTTGGATGTTCTCACCTCAGTCATACAAAGGGGAGTCTGATTTTCCACTTGTGCATCAAGTAGCTGCATCTTCCATGGTTTGTTCAGATGCAGTTCAATGTGGTACAAAGTCTGCATGGCAGGTTAAAACCAAGAGGGCAGCTTGTTGGGTCAGTAAGGATGTGCTTGTTTGGAAGGTAGATGAGGTCCAGAACTTTGCCATTCCCTGGCCGGATCCAAAAAGACATGAGGTGGACATGTGTGGTCAATAAATTTTGCAATTTCAGGCATTGTTGGGGTATGTTATCCATAACCTACTGGATGGGAAGTTCTGGCTACTCTTTGGCACATTTAAGTTCTCTTCCTGTGGCTATATCTCGGCAGATAGCAAACATCAAACCTCAAGCTAATACAGAAAGCCATGGTAGAGACGTTGATTTTAAAAGTTCCCGTAATGATTCGCATGTTCTGATTTAGCTGCCAAGCCACAAGTTGGATTAATCAGATTCTTGTCTGCACCGGTGCACAGTACTCTGCAAATAGTACACTAGGGCCAAGACTGATGTTTGTAACACCGAGGCAGTTGATCCACAGCTTGTTCCCACTAACTTTTGAATAATGTTGAAGCGAGTCTTCGTGTTAGAGGCTACTTTCTTGAGGTGATCATGAAAGGTAAGTCTACGGTCAAGGATGACACCAAGATATGTTAGCTTTGGGTCATAACGCACAGTTTTGCCACACAACTCCACAGTTAGAGCATTTGTGTGATTCTATTGTCAAGGTGGAAAGTAGCGACTACTGATTTGCTCAGATTTGGTCTCTGCTTCCACTTCTGGAAGTACTCCTCCATGATCTTATGGTCAGATGTAAGGTTCACTTCAAGTTCTTTAAAACTATGGGCCTGAGTTGCAAGTGCCAAATCATCAGCATACACAAACTTCTGCGCTATCATTTCAGGCATATCACTGGTGTATTCATTGAAGAGTGTCGGAGCAAATACAGAGCCTTGTGGTGACCCATTATTCAAAATGCATGGCCTGCTGGTTTGACTTCCGAAGTACATCCACAAACTTTGGCTGCTAAGCATAGCATTCTGCAGCCTGAGAATCCACACACAGGGGATCACTTCGGCCAGTTTCAAGTAGCAGACCATCCTTCCAAACTGCGCCTTATGCTGCTGACAGATCGATAAAAGCAGTACTGGTCTTGAATTTTCATGGGAATCCAGCCTCAATGTTTGTAGCAAGAGCCAGGACCTGATCACAGCAACTTCTTGGTGGTCAAAAACCAACTTGCTCCTTGAGTAGGCTGGCAACCACAGTGGGCCCAATTCAGTTAAAAAAAAAATCATACTGGTCTATAAATATGCGGGGCTGAACCTTAAGTGATTAGCAATTGAATCAGCTGATTGTATACAATATAACTATATTATAAAAGTGTACAGAGTAAGGTCTTTTCTGAAAGCTAATGACACACTGGTGATTTATGTCCTTCTGAAACATATATATTAGCACTATCTGAGGAGATACAGAAACTTAATGATATTATGCTTTAAAGTCTGTGGCCAAACAGGGAGAAACAGGTTGCCTCCCAAACAGGAGAGAAGGCACCTATTTACCTGGCTCCAGTGCTATTAAGCAAAGTGAGAACAAAAACAATGGAAGCCCCATTTACACAGATATCAGCAAGGGGATGGGAAGTCCACAGGAAGGGAAAAACAAGATGAGGCCATCCTGCCTCTTGAAACAAACTCATTGAACTTTGGAAGACTGAAGCAAGAAGAGAAGCTGTTTTTCGCGACCATAACTAGATAGAAAGGAACAGCTCCAAAAGATGGGTCCTTCAGTTGGGGGGGGGGGGGTTTGAAGTATCTAGAAACTGAATACAGATGAGAACCCATCTTAGACTAAGATCTTTCACCCAAGACGACAAGGTAAGCCAACCCTTGTGCTTCTGGGGAAGGTCCTTGTACTAGAAAGAGAGAGCGTGAAACATGAGACCTGAATTAAAGTAGAAGCTTGGCCCTGCTGTTATGAAGCAAAGTTATCAAAGGTCAGGTTGTAAGCAGAAGTCAGGCCCTGTTATAAAACATGCCTGCTTGCAAGTTCACAGAACTTGGCAAAACCAGGGCTGGTATTGCAAAAACACACACAGTCCTAAGAAGTGATAGGCGCAGGACACTCACGCAAACACATTCCATAAGGGTGGTAACAGAACACCGCGATACCAGGTGTGGTACAAACTCGCTCCCCAAAGATAACAGGAAAACACTGACCCCTCCTAAAGATAATGTTGTATGACAGTGAGATGGATAGAGATGTTTTGATCGAATCAACATGTATAAGGTAAACCATGGTAACTAACTATGTCAGACGGGCAGACTGGAGCACTGTCATGGATGGGCATAAACTGTTCAGGAAGGACAGGTGGGGGAGAAACGTGGAGGAGTTGCACTGTATGTAAGAGAACAGTATGATTGCTCAGAGCTCCAGTATGAAACTGGAGAAAAGCCTGTTGAGAGTCTTTGGATTAATCTTAGAGGTGAGAGCAACAAGGGTGATGTCATGGTGGGTGTCTGCTATAGACCACCAGACCAGGAGGATGAGGTAGACAAGGCTTTCTTTGGACAACTAACAGAAGTTTCCAGATCACAGGCCCTGGTTCTCATGGGGGACTTCAATCACCCTGATATCTGCTGGGAGAGCAATACAGCAGTGCACAGACAATCCAGGAAGTTTTTGGAGAGTGTTGGGGATAACTTCCTGGTGCAAATGCTGGAGGAACCAACTAGGGACAGTGTGACGTTATTGACATGAACTGTGACCATATAAATCATTGTTGCAACCAAGGTCCTATAGTTGCATCAAATCTTGTACGAAGGAGATCAAATAAGGTATCTATGAGAAGGTTGTAATTTGCTGGTTATGATTATGCTGTCTGTACGTGTGTATCATTTTTGTATGTGAAGTTATGAATATGGCCTATGTACTTATATCTCAATGTGTTTGATTCTAAGTAGCATTAGTGAAGCATTTGGTCAGCTTCTTGAAAAAGAATTCTTCAGATTAAGTGCCCAATCAAGAAACACTTAACTGACAATGGACCTTGGGAGACTCCAATCCACATCTGAGGAGCCTTCCTGGAGACATTCACAGTAGCATGTGACCAATGGCTGCCACTTGCAAACTGAGTCATGCATGGACATGTGACTTGCCCATGTGATTCCAAACTCCATTTTGCCGCCGTGATTTTCCACAGTAAGAACAAAGGGGTGTCCTTCCACAGGGCAGAGGATATAAAGGCCGTGGAAACCCCTCCATTTTCTCTTCAATCCTGCTTCTGACCTCTGGCGGAACTGTGCTTGAAACTCAAGCTCTGAACAAAGGACTGAATGACCCATCCAAGCTGGGATGTTTGTATTCTAGAGACTTGATTGGTTTAAATCAGCAGTAATTCCATCAAACTTGAAAGAAGCCTGAACTAAGAACTTTGCAATTGTTGTATGTATTTGATTCCATTTAACCAATTTTAACTCTCATCTATATTTCTTTCTTTTTATGAATAAACATTTAGATTTTAGATTCTAAAGAATTGGCAACAGCCTGATTTGTGGGTAAGATCTGACTGGTTTATTGATGTGGGTCTGGGGCTTGGTCCTTTGGGATTGGGAGAACCTTTTTTCTTTTACTGGGGTATTGGTTTTCATAACCGTTCATCCCAATGAGTGGCGCTGGTGGTGATACTGGGAAACTGTAGTGTCTGAGGGAATTGCTTGTATGACTTCTAGTTAGCCAGTGGGGTAAAACCGAAGTCCTCTCTGTTTGGCTGGTTTGGTGCCTTAGTAGTGAAGAATCCCCAGCTTTAGGCTGTGACTGCCCTGCTCTAAGCAATTTGTCCTGAATTGATACTCTCAGTAGTGTCCCGCCAAAGGCTGCTTTGTTAGAGGCCGTGCTCCTCTTAACCTGCTGCTCACAAACAGGGCAGAATTCGTAGGGGAAATAGAAGTGGGTGGCAACCTAGGCAGCAGTGACAATGAGATGGTCGAGTTCAGGATCCTGACAAAAGGAAGAAAGGAGAGCAGCAGAATACGTACCCTGGACTTCAGAAAAACAGACTTTGACTCCCTCAGGGAACTAATTGGCAGGATTCCCCGGGAGGCTAATATGAGGGGGAAAGGAGTCCAGGAGAGCTGGCTGTGGTTTAAAGAAGCCTTATTGAGGGTGCAGGAACAAACCATCCCGATATGCAGAAAGTATAGCAAATATGGCAGGAGATCAGCTTGGCTTAACAGATAAATCTTCCGTGAGCTTAAACACAAAAAGGAAGCTTATAAGAAGTGGGAAATTGGACAGATGACTAGGGAGGAGTATAAAAATATTGCTCAAGCATACAGGGGTGTAATCAGGAAGGCCAAAGCACAATTGGAGTTGCAGCTAGCAAGGCATATGAAGGGTAACAAGAAGGGTTTCTACAGGTATGTTAGCAACAAGAAGGTGGTCAGGGAAAGTGTGGGACCCTTACTGAATGGGGGAGGCAACCCAGTGACAGATGATGTGGAAAAAGCTGAAATACTCAATGCTTTTTTTACCTCGGTCTTCACAGACAAGGTCAGCTCCCAGACTGCTGGACTGGGACGTACATTATGGAGAGGAGGTGAGCAGCCCTCAGTGGTGAAAGAACAGGTTAAGGACTATTGAGAAAAGCTGGACATGCACAAGTCCATGGGGCCGGATGCAATGAATCTGAGGGTGCTGAGGGAATTGGCTAATGTGATTGCAGACCCATTGGCCATTATCTTTGAAAACTCGTGGCGATCGGGGGAGGTCCAGGACGACTGGAAAAAGAAATATAGTGCCCTTTTTAAAAAAAGGGAAGAAGGAGAATCCGGGGAACTTCCAACCTCACCTTGGTTCCTGGAAAAATCAGAGCAGATCTTCAAGGAATCCATTTTGAAGCACTTGGAGGAGAGGAAAGTGATCAGGAACAGCCAACATGGATCACCAAGGGCAAGTCATGCCTGACCAACATGATTGTCTTCTATGATGAGATAACTGGCTCTGTGGATATGGGGAAAGCAGTGCACGTGATATACCTTGACTTTAGCAAAGCTTTTGATACGGTCTCCTACAGTATTCTTGCCAGCAAGTTAAAGAAGTATGGCTTGGATGAATGGACTATAAGGTGGATAGAAAGCTGGCTACATCATCAGGTTCAACAGGTAGTGATCAACGGCTCGATGTCTAGTCAGCAGCCGGTATCAAGCGGTATCTGGATGATGGGATGGATTGTACCCTCAGCAAGTTCGCAGATGACACTAAGCTGGGGGAGAGGCAGATACGCTGGAGAGTAGGGACAGGGTCCACAGTAACCTAGACAAATTGGAGGATTGGGCCAAAAGAAATCTGATGAGGTTCAACAAGGACAAGTGCAGTGTCCTGCAATTAGGACGGAAGAATCCCATACATTGCTACATGCTGGGGATCAACTGGGTAAGCAGCAGTTGTGCAGGACCTGGGGACTACAGTGGACGAGAAGCTGGATAGGAGTCAACAGTGTGCTCTTGTTGCCAAGAAGGCAAATGGCATATTGGGCTTCATTAGCAGGAGCCTTGCCAGCAGATCAAGGGAAGTGATTATTCCCCTCTATTCGGCACTGGTGAGGCCACATCTGGAGTATTACATCCACTTTTGGGCCTCGCACTACAGAAAGGATGTGGACAAATTGGAGAGAGTCCAGCAGAGGGTAAAGAAAATGATTAGGGGGCTGGGGCACATGACTTATGAGGAGAGGCTGAAGGAACTGGGCTTATTTACGCTGCAGAAAGGACAGTTACCTGTTCCGTAACTGGCGTTCTTCGAGACGTGTTGCTCCTGTCTATTCCACAGTAGGTGTGCGTGCTCGCCATGTGCACTGGTGCTGGAGGTTTTTCCCTTAGCAGCATCCGTAGTGGGGGAGCACCGCTGCAACCCCTGGAGTGGCGCCGACATATCGTGCTATAAAGGGGGCTGCGTGCTCCCCCCACCCTCAGTTCCTTCTTGCCAGACAACTCCGACAGAGGGGAAGGAGGGTGGGATGTGGAATAGACAGGAGCAACACATCTTGAAAAATACCGGTTACGGAACGGTAACTGTCCTTTCTTCTTCGAGTGATTGCTCCTGTGTATTCCATAGTAGGTGACTCCAAGCTATACCTGACGGAGGTGGGTAGGAGTTCTAAATGATAAAGGTTACGGGTTACCCGGGCGGAACACCGCCCTACCAAACCCGGCGTCGTCCCTTGCTTGGGAGACGATCGCATAGTGCGATGCAAAAGTATGGACAGAGGACCATGTAGCAGCCCTGCAGATGTCCTGAATAGGGACACGAGCCACATAGCCCAAATGGGCTCTCGTCGAATGCGCCTTAACAATAGAAGGTGGGGGAACCCCAGTCATAACACGTGCGTATGCACGAGGTGATCCAGCGGGAAATCCGCTGGGTGGAAACCGGTTGCCCTCTCGTGCTCGGCCATAGCAATGAAAAACTGAGGGGATGCCCGAAATGGCCTTGTTTGATCTAAGTAAAAGGCCAGCGCCCTACGCACATCTAGCATGTGTAGGCGTCGTTCCTCATTGGAGGAATGGGGCTTAGGACACAGGACTGGCAAGAAAATGTCCTGGTCCATATGAAACACCGAGACCATCTTCGGCAGGAAGGACGGGTGCGGGCGGAGCTGTACCTTCCCCTTATGGAAGACAGTGTACGGGGATTCCGAGGTCAGCGCCCTAAGCTCCGAAACCCTGCGGGCTGAAGTGATAGCCACCAAAAACGCCACTTTCTCAGATAAGTGGGACCAGGAACAAGTGGCCAAGGGCTCAAAGGGAGGTCCCGTGAGGCGTGACAGTACCAGGTTCAGGTCCCAAGGGGGAACCGGGGGTCTAGCATAAGGGAATGCTCTGTCCAAACCCTTTAAAAACCTGGAAGTCATGTGGTGGGAGAACACTGACTGTCCCGCCACCAGAGGGTGAAAGGCCGAAATGGCCGCCAGGTGCACCCTGATCGAGGAGGGAGCTAGCCCTTGGGTCCTAAGGGACAGGAGGTAGTCCAGGACCAGCTGGAGATGAGCGGACGCGGGGGAGGAACCTCTCTCCCTCGCCCATGAGGAGAACCGATACCACTTAGCCAGGTAGGTCCTCCATGTGGACGGCTTCCTGCTTTCAAGCAGGACCGGTCTAACAGCCTCGGTACACCTCCCCTCCTCCGCATCTAGCCACGGAGCAGCCACGCCGTCAGGTGGAGCGGGGCCAGATTGGGATGGAGGAGACGACCTCCCTCCTGGGAGAGGAGGTCCGGGCAGAGCGGCAGCCTGCGAGGGGGGGCCGCCAAGAGTTGCAGTAGGGTCCCGTACCAATGTTGACAGGCCCAATCCAGGGCTATCAGGATAATTCTCGCCCCGTCTGACTTCACCTTTGTAGGACCCTGCCTATGAGGGGGAAGGACGGGAAGGCGTACATCAGGGGCCCCAACCAATCGAGCAGGAACGCGTCCGTCATGGCCCCATCGCCTTCTATCACCCTGGAGCAGAACCTGGGACACAGGCGGTTCTGGGCAGTGGCGAATAGGTCCACCCGGGGAGTGCCCCACTGAAGGAAAATCCATTCTGCCACCTCCCTGTACAGGGACCACTCGTGTTGATGTGAGAACACCCTGCTCAAGCGATCTGCGAGCGTGTTGCTCTCGCCGGGTAGGTGGAACGCTCGGAGGAGGATGTTGTGGGCTATACAGAACTCCCACAGGAATTGGGTTTCCTGGCATCAGGCCCTGGAGTGCGTGCCCTCTTGCCTTTTGATGTAATACATTGCGGTGGTGTTGTCCGTGAGGACTCTGACCACCTTCCCTTGTAAGTGCTGGCGAAAGGCCAGGCACGCCAGGTGCACAGCCCTGAGTTCCCTGACATTTATGTGCAGGGTCAGTTCCTTGGGTGACCACATACCCTGGGTCCAGACATCCCCCATGTGGGCTCCCCAGCCCAGGTCCAAGGCATCTGACACTAGCTCTAGTGAGAGAGGGGGGTCTCGGAAGGGGATACCCCGGAGCATGTTGCTTGGGAGGGACCACCATTGGAGGTCTGCAACCACCGTTGGCGGCACCGTGACAACCTTGTCCAGACCGTCCCTGGCCTGGGAATAGCGGGAGGCCAACCAGAGTTGGAGGGGCCTCATCCAGAGCCTGGCGTGTCGCACCACTGTGGTGCATGCTGCCATGTGGCCGAGGATTTGAAGGCATACCCGAGCCGTGGTTACCGGGAAGGCCGTGACCGAGGCGACGAGGCCTTTGAGTGCCTCAAACCTGTCCCTTGGAAGGGAGGCCGTGGCCGCCTGGGAATCCAGCAGTGCTCCTATGAATTCTATGCGCTGGACAGGAACTAACGTGGATTTCTCCTCGTTTACCACTAGGCCCAGAGCGGAGCAGGTGCGTACCAAGAGGGATATTTGCTGCTGCACCTGGGACCGGGACCTGCCCTTGAGCAGCCAATCGTCCAGGTAGGGAAAGACCTGCAGCCCTCTCCTCCTGAGATGGGCCGCTACCACCGCCATACATTTGGTGAAGACCCTGGGGGCCGTCGAGAGGCCAAAGGGAAGGACTGTAAACTGGTAGTGGTCCTGACCCACCAGGAAACGGAGGTAGCGCCTGTGACCCTCTAAAATGTGGATGTGGAAGTAGGCATCCTGAAGGTCCGGCGCTGCAAACCAATACCCCAGGTCTAGAGAGGGAATAATAGAGGCTAGGGACATCATGCGGAATTTGTAGCTAACCAAGAACTGGTTGAGCTTCCGCAGATTGAGGATGGGCCGAAGCCCGCCCTTCGCCTTCGGGATGAAGAAATACCTGGAATAGAATCCCTTGCCCCGGAATTCCCAAGGTACCCTCTCCACGGCTCCCAGGGAGAGGAGGCGCTGTACCTTCTGACCTAGGAGGAGCGCATGTTCCGAGTCCTCCGCCAACTTCCTGGCCGGAGGGCAATTGGGAGGGGGCGAAACAAACTGCAACCTGTACCCCAGGGATATAGTGTTGAGGACCCAGCAGTCCGTAGTGATATGGAACCATTGCAAACAGAAGGCAGGTAAACGATTTGCAAACCTTAACTTTATTAACTGGGGGGGGTTAACCTGGCAACAGGCCCGGTGACCCCCTGCAAGCAGTCAAAAACGCTGCTTCCCTGGCCTCCTGGCCATAGAGGGCCCCGGATGAGGGGCCGAACGGGATTGGCGTTGTGACCGGCGCCTCTGCTCCCGCTGCTTCTTAGGCAGGGGCTCATATCTACCCCGAGCCTGTGGAGCGGAGGTGTGAGGCCTGGGCTTGTCCTTGGCCGGCGGGACGTACAAGCCCAGCGTCTGCAGGGTAGTACGGGAGTCTTTCATTCCATGCAGACGTGTGTCTGTTTGATCTGCAAACAGGGCCCGACCATTGAACGGCAGGTCCTGCATGATCAACTGGGACTCAGCCGATAGGCCAGAGAGCGAAAGCCAGGACGCCCTTCTCATGGAAATCGCCGCGGCCATCGAACGAGCAGCCGTGTCCGCCGCATCGGAGGCCACCTGGAGCGCCGCTTTAGCCGCCGCCGCACCCTCATCAACAAGAGCCCGGAACTCCTTCCTGTCCTTCTCGTGGAGGGAGGGCTCAAACTTGGGAAGGGACCCCACAAGTTAAAATCATATCTGCTCAAGAGTGCCTGGTGGTTGGCCATTCTGAGCTGAAAGCTGGCAGACGAATAAACCTTTCTCCAAAAGGAATCCAGCCTGCAAGCGTCTTTGTCCTTAGGGGTAGGAGCGGGTTGGCCATGTCTCTCTCGGTGGTTCACCGACTCCTCCACTAGAGAGTTCGGAGTTGGGTGGGAGTATAAGTACTCGTGCCTCACTAATGTGAGCCTCGCCCAGACAGCGAAGACATTGAGTGTGTGGATCGCTTCTGGGCATAGAATTGCGACAAGAGTCGCACGACTTGAAGCCTGGGCCACGGGGCATGCCCCGAGCCCAGCACTAACAGAGAAAGTTCAACAAGTAACTTCAGGGAAAGCTGGATACCACTAAGGCTAGAAATGCTGCAGCAAAGCTGGAGCACAAGTTCTGACTACCTTCACTGGCGGCAAGAAGGAACTGAGGGTGGGGGGAGCACGCAGCCCCCTTTATAGTGCCATATGTCGGCGCCACTCCAGGGGTCGCAGCGGTGCTCCCCCACTACGGATGCTGCTAAGGGAAAAACTTCCGGCACCGGTGCACGTGGCGAGCACACACACCTACTGTGGCATACACAGGAGCAATCACTCGAAGAAGAGAAGAGTGAGAAGGGATTTGATAGCAGCCTTCAAGTACATGAAGGGGGGTTCCAAAGAGGATGGAGCTAGGTTGTTCTCAGTGGTGGCAGACGACAGAACAGGGAGCAATGGTCTCAAGTTGCAGTGGGGGAGGTTTAGGTTGGATATTAGGAAAAGCTATTTCACTAGGAGGGTGGTGAAGCACTAGAATGGGTTACCTAGGGAGGTGGTGGAATCTCCATCCTTAGAGGTTTTTAAGGCCTGGCTTGACAAAGCCCTGGCTGGGATGATTTAGTTGGGATTGGTCCTGCTTTGCGCACGGGGTTGGACTAGATGACCTCCTGAGGTTTCTTCCAACCCTAATCGTCTATGATACGTAACTTGTTTGTATCAGTGTATAAAGAGGGGTTTAAGAGGGAGTGTCTTTGGCTAGTCAAGATGGGGAATGGAAAGTTCCACCATTCACTTGAGCTGAGCCCATTGCAATGGGCATACATATGTTAGTGTACCGGTAACCATTGAGCAATGGCATTAGGACTGTGCTTCGTTGACAAACCTGGCCAAGTGCTTTCTCTCCTGAAACGGGTCTATGGTCTTTTGGGCAATTTTATCAAGGTCTGCTGTGTCAGCTATCTGCGCAGAGTTGAGGCAGCACACAGAAAGAACACACACACACACACACACACAGCCAACGACTAACTACAGTTCTGACTGAGGGAAAGTCTGTCATGGCTAGGAAGAATGATGATTGGTGAGAGAAACCATCTTGAACAAACCCTGAACCCTGCTAAATGAAGTTTTAGACTCAGATGTGTATTTTCACTTTTATTTGCTTGTGACCCTAACTTTCTCTTATACCTGAACTCACTTAAAATCCTAGCTTCTTTTGTTAATAAATTTGTTTTACTTTTAATCTAAAGCACCAGTACTGTATTTGAATTAAAGTGAATGTGGAAAGCTGCCAGGCTGTGTGTCTTTAGAGGAACAAACAAACCCTATTATTTCTCTGAACTGTCCAGGAGAGGGGTGGACACTACAGAGCACGCAGTTTTTGGAAAAATTCATGATTGGAAGTGTGTTGGGGTCACCCTGCAAGTAGTACCCAAGGCTGGTGGAGACCAGGAAGAGCATATTTGGTGTGCTGCTGATGCCAGAGCTGCTAAACCAGAGCTGTTCAGCCCACAGACACTTAGGCTGTTACCTGCATGCTGACAGGTTGGTTGTGAGCATCCTAGGCTCGGAAATACAGCAGCAAAGCATTGAGAGGCATCCCATGGTACAGGGTCACTGGTGTGGATTGCACCCCAAACCCCATAACCCCTCCCCCTTCGAGAAAGCATTCACATGTCTAATTTCTTCCGTCCAAAGACTTCTGTGGATGCAGGGTGATTGGGGTCCACGGGCAGGGCTGGAGTGCATGATGTTTGGCACAACTGGGATGGTGGGGTGGCTGGGGTGCACTGGCAGAGTTGGGGTGCACAATGGTTGAGGTGCACTGGCAGAGTTGGGGGATGCAGGGAGTTGGGGTGCATGGTAGGTGGCACAGCTGTGTGTGCAGGATGTTTGCGGTCCACTGGCATAGCTGGGAGATGCAGGGGGGTTGAAGTGCACTGGCAGAGTTGGGGGGTGCGATGCCTCCCTCACCTAAACTCCCAACATCTCTCGCCTCCCCTTAACATACATTCACATTTATCCTCCTCCCTAAACTCCCCCACCGTTCCCTCACCTCTCCACCCCCTAGTACTCCTTCCCTCCCAGGAAGCATTCACATGTCTAACCCCCCCCAATAAAATAGTATGATTACATTCCCCCAAATAAAGCTGCCTCCATCACTCACAAATGGTAGTAATGTCCAGCCACTCAGTTCAAAACTCCTTTTGTCTTAGATGAGGGCTTGTGATTAATTTTACCTTAGTTTAGTTAATTGAAGGGTGAGTTCAAAGCCATCAGTGGTGATTTCAGTCATCAAATTCAACAAGGCATGTGATTCTACCAGTGATTAGTACTTCTTCATTTAACAGCACAAGGAAGCAGAAGGAAGGTGGGAGGTGGGGTTTGGGGGGAAAGCCCCATAACTCATGAATCCCAGAGTCAAATGACCTCAAATTTGGATCACTAACAAACACTACACTGCACTCCATGAGGCACCCCAAATTTTGAAGCAATCCAATTAAACATTCAGATTTTAGACAGCTTACAAGCTTTGAGCTTTAAAACATATAAAATGACAAGAATAGAAACCGTCTAGCTATTTTTCTGTATTGGTGTGTGCGCAGTGCAGAAAATGCACATTTTAATTTTCTCAGGCTGGCATCACTATGTTGGGTAAATCTTGGCAGCTTATTAGTGGATGAAAATGGAGTCAAACAGTTTGATCTCAACTGCTAAGCGAAAAAAAACCCCATCCATAAGTTTCTTTAAAAATGGCTATTTTTTTCAGGGTTCATATTGCCAGAACAGTACATACACGACTCCAATATGGGTGACTAACCCTACCCTGCACCTCCCTGACGCACATCAAATTTCAAATAAATCCAACTAAGTACATCAATTCTAGAGAACTTAGAATAAGGCAACCGTCAAACAGATGTCTTAATGCAACTGTAACTATAGCAGTACTGGCATGCCATTATCATTCACTCACACACACACACACACACACACTCTCTCTCTGCCCCCCGCCCCGCTGGAAGTTCATTCAGCCAAAAGTATAGAAAAATAACAGAGCTGTAATGTGAAGAACCATAACATGTGCCCATTTCCGATTTACAGCTTGGTTTACTCGGAGGCAGTTGTACTAATCAACTTAAATGAATAGGTAATTTAGGACTAGAATTTCTCTTCTTGCACATATCATGAAAAATGTGAACTTCTCTGTACATCTGATAATGATAAAAATACCTACCTTCGGCTTGTGATGCTGGTGATCTTGCCCACTTCTTAATGCAGTTCAGATGAAACACATGATAACAATTCTGACAGCTCCATACCGGGGCTATTGTTCGGATCACCTCACAGCACACCATACACTCATATTTCTCTGTGGTCAGCTGCTCTATCAGAGAACCTGAAAAGAAAATTCAATATGTACACACCTAAATTAATCAAGACAATATACACAAGTTATACACACTAAAAATAGCACCAAAATATGCTACACTTTAAATGCAATTTTAGAATTTATTTCTCCCTGTGGATGTAATGAAAAGCTTTTTCCTCGGTTAGAAAAGCTGAAAGATTCCAATCCAAAAATTTGATACAAATGTTCAACTATCTTGTGTGTCAGTCTCTTAAATTTGGGCAAAAGCAATAATAAATTGTTCAGGTGTTTCCTTTAAACCTATCAGTGATTCTTACCTGACAGAAGAGAAAATTTAGCTTTTTTCTACTATTTACAAAGAATACCGCAAAATGTACATCACTATACAAATCTCAAAGTGAATGAAGTTAAAATCCTGTACCTGTGCATTATTTACAGACCAGTTGAATAATGCAGTACTGGGAACACGCAGAAGACTTCATACTCCACGCACAAGAGGAAGCACTTTCTAACTGGCTGTTTTAGGAGCAGAGTTGTGGGCCCCAGACAGAGCCACATTCAAATACTCTAGGCCAAAGGGATGGTTGCCATAATATGGGACCATTTTAGTATGCAAAGTAGCATCAAAGACTACCCTGAAAACAAAGAGGGAAGTGCACCTTAAACACAAGGTGGAAGAAACTAAAAACAGATGGTGGGAAAAGTCTGAAAATACATTAAGGTGTGCAAATATAGTTAGGGCAGCCAAACAACCTTAATTCTGCCCTATAGCTATACCATGGGAGTGGGGGGAGGAGAGGAGAAGAAGAAAAACAAACAAACAAGTGCCTCTTTAGAAGTCAGTTTAATCTGAGTCCACAAAACCTAAAATACCTTAATCATAGTTGACTGGTTTTGCACTGTGTCACTACAGGGTGCATTTAAGGTTTCTCCTGAAGGACAATTTAATATTTTTAAGTTATGAAAAAATGAGGAAAAATGACCACTAAGCCTAAAAGAAATATTACAATGCTGCCAATGCACAGAATTTTAATATGGGAAGTTTGAAAAGTTGGTGATAGGGCAATAGTTAGTGTAATTTGGGTTCCCTAGCACATACATGCTACTTTCACGTTCCCTTCTGGCTTGATGACGGGATCCGGTGCAATGGTGGCTTTTGAAGACATTTAGGATAAATGGTCATTTTTTACTTTTATTTGTCAAGTTACCTGGCACAAAAAAAATTTCCCTTCCAAAATGACCATCTCCCACAGTCCTCAATGGGACTGATGCCACATCCTGCCCTTGGGGATGATGGTGGAATCAAGATGCTCAGTCCCACTGGGAACAGTGAAAGAGAGATCCCTTTCAAAAGGGCCACCAAACACCACAATGGCTTCAATCTTATTAAGACTTCTTTTCCTCTTAAGTATTTTTATGTGGTTGTGCAGAACACTGGCTCGTGTATGTTGGGGTACCATCTAATAGTTGGTCTGCTTTAGAGGAGGACAGTCTGCTGCTGCAAGGCCACATTTACACTACAAACTTTGGTTGACTTAAGTTATGTCAGCATAAAGCCACTGCAGTTAGAGTATGGCTGCTTGGGTTGGTTCTACACATCCTCACCAGCAGTGCCCATCCCAACACAAACTTCGGTGTACGAGAGGTACACCTAGGTACTCTGCATCACCCTCCAGTAAAATACCTTTTGATAAATTGTTGCAACATGTTATGGGGTACACACAAGCTGCATGGGGGTTAGGGAGGCTGAGGGCAAGAGTCAAGTTGACATCATGTAACTTTCTCCATCCCATAATACCATCCCTATTCCATAGTTTTTCAGCTTTTTAAAAATACCACAAACCCACTGTGACGGGATCCCTGGGGCACAACCTGGAACTGGGGTACCACTGTGCCCCCTTAACTCTCCAGCCTCGGCTGTCTCTCACAATGCTTTGCTAGTGACAAGCAGTCAACCCCTCTAGGCGCTGCTATCACTCAGCACAACAGCATGTCGAGGATCACATTCAGCTAGATTTCGTGAATGCTCCCAAAGCCACTCACAAATCACACAGAAAAAGGCACCAATCAATTTCCCCCATCACCTCAGCCTTGCACCCCAGAGCTGTACTGTCTTGCCCTGGTCAGTGTAAGTTTATTACCCAGTCTGCCCCTCCCTCAATGGGGAGGACATACACCAGCCTTTGTAACCTGAGCTGAGATTTCCCCAAGCACCTCAACCAAAATACAGTTTTAGGTAAAATATAAAACAGATGTATTTACTACAGAAAGATTGTAAGTGATAATAAGTGGTAGGTATAACAGGTCAGAAAAAGTTACCAAAGAAAAATAAAAGGTAAGCACACAATCTAAGGGCTGGTCCACACTACCCGCCTAATTCGGCGGGTAGAGATCGATCTTCTGGGATCGATTTATCGCGTCTCATCTGGACGCGATAGATCGATCCCAGAAGCGCTCCCCCGTCGACTGCGGAACTCCTGCTCGCCGAGAGGAGGAAGTGCTGTCGACGGGGGAGCCTGCCTGCGCCGCGTGGACCCGAAGTAGGTACTTTTAGTTCGATATAGGAAACGTCGACTTCAGCTACGCTATTCTCGTAGCTGAAGTTGCGTTTCCTATATCGATCCCCCGCCCCAGTGTGGACCAGCCCTTAGTCTCAAACCTTATTACACAAGGCAGTATTTAGATCAAGCATTTTTCTCACCCCACTGGATGTTACAGTTCTTAATACACAGACTTCTCTCTCTCAAACCTGGGACCAGTCTCCTCAGTTGAAGTCTTTGTCTTCTCAGCATTCTTGTTTCCAGCATAGGTGGGGGAGGAGAAAGGCAAATGCATGATGCTACTGTCCCTTATTTTATACCCTCAGTCCACCTGCCTGGAAAATACTAGCCCAAACACATCCTGGTGGGCTTTGCTGAGTCACAGGGTTGAGTGATTCCCCTGGTGTGGTCTTGTGCAACTGTGATTGAATTGTAAAAAAAAACTTTTATTACAACTCCCCTGCTAATTAACTGTCGTTGAACACCCTCCTGGGCAGGGATTACATCCTTTATATGTCACTAGCAAATTTACAGCATATTTCAGAAACAACCATACAGCAAAGTCTCATAACTTGATGCACACTAACAATATACGTATTTTGACAGTATGGGTTTCAGCAGATCATGACCTTTCATAAGGTATCTTACATGACATGCTTTGTATGAAATATATCATAATTATGCAACGTGTGAATATGGGAGTTCCAGGGTGGTGCTTGGAGGTAAAGTGTGCCACACCCGCACACACAGCACTTTTTTCTGGCCCTCGCCCTCCAGTGGATGAACACCAGAATAAGAGCTGCATTGACAGTTAAGAAGTAAGTGGCAATCACACAGTGGAATCTTGCAAAGCTGGATTGCTACCAGTCAATGGGAAATCTTTTGGAGTTGGAAAATCCACAGCAGAGGCTGTTACCACACCAGCGTATACCGCGATTTAGCAGATCCTGTTACACAGGACAGCAATTCTAGGAAAAATGCAGGGCATCGTGGATGGATTTGCAGCAATGGAGTTCCCAAACTGTGTTGGGGTGATAGATGGTGTACACATCCCTAATTTGGCACCAATCCACCTTGACAGAGTACATCAACAGACATGGCTCCTTTTCTGTGGTTCTGCAAATGTTGGTGGATCATGGGGAATACTTCACAGATATCAACATGGGCTGGTCAAGGAAGGTATGGGATGTGCACATCTTTAAGAACAACAGGACTGCTCACAGGAAGCTGCAGGCAGGGTCATGCTTTTCCAACCAGCATATTTCATTGGCGATGCTGAAATGGCAATAGTGGTGAAGCCTCATGAAGCCTTACCCTGGCTACCCTGACACACCAAAGTTTCAACTACCAGCTCAGTAGGTGCAGAATGACATTTGAATGTGCTTTCAGCAGACTGAAGGGATGCTGGCAGTGTTTACTCACTAGATTAGATCACAGTGAGAAAAATATCCCCCTGGTTATAGCTGCCTTTTGTATCTTGCATATCTGTTGAGCAAAGGGGGGAAAAATGCCACTGGGGTAGAGGGCAGAGATGGAGTGACTGTCTGATTACTTTCAGCAGGCAGACACAAGGACCATTAAAGATCTCATTGAGGATCTATGTGGCTGAAGGAGCACTTTAACCGTCACCCACAGTAATGTGCTGTGCTGTTCCTGGCCTGCAGTTTTAGAGGCTGTTAGGAATTGTGTACCATTTATGAACATCACATGGTCTTTTAATGCATCTATGAATTTTGCCATGTTTGCTGTACATTTGTAATTAACACTTTTTTTTTTAACTGTACCTATGAATTCAGTGGTCCTGTACATTTACAAGTAGTAGATGCTTTGAGTAGAACTAGGCATCCTGGAGTACATGCTGTGAAGTAATAAAGATGGATTTATTTTCAAAAAATAAGAAGACAAAAAGTACAATTAAAAACAAACAAAATTCAAACTTCTAAAATAAATTATCAGAACAGAACTTTAAAATCAGAACAGTAGAAAACATTCCTGTCCATTTCAGTCCATTTTGGCTACACATACGCTGACCTGAGAGAGCCAGGGGGATGTACCCTGTTTCCCCAAAAATAAGACATCCCCCGAAAATAAGACCTACTTCCAGTTTTGCCTCTCGCTGTAATATAAGACATCCCCCGAAAATAAGACCTCCGCGATAATAAGGCCACCCCGGAATATAAGGCCCCGAAGCTCCAGGAAAAATAAGACCTCCCCTGAAAATAAGACCTAGCGCATCTTTGGGAGCAAAAATTAATATAAGACACTGTCTTATTTTTGGGGAAACACGGTATGTGAAGTTCTGGTTGTCCTTACTGTCCCCAGGCATGGAGTAACAGGGGTAGGGATTCAGCCCATGATGCCACCTGGAATGTTGAGAGGTTGTAAGGGAATGTAGTGGGTTAGCAGTGGGTCCTTCCCCTCTGGGTCAGTGGAAGGCCACTCCACCTCACTACATCAGTGGGCATCACCCACAGTCAGGGATTTAGCAGAGTAAACAGTCTAGGGCTCTGGCCCCTAGGCAAGGCAGAGCTGCAAGGATGTATGGCTCGGGCCTTTGTCAGGGCAGAGCACCAAACAGTCTAAAAGCTTCCGGCCCTCAAGCAAGGCAGGGCAATGAGCAGTGTGTGATCTCTGGCCCTTAGGCAGGGGCAGAGACGCAATTAGTCTCAGGACTGGGTACCAAACAGTCTCGGGCCTCAGGAGGGGTTTCTCTGACCTCTGAGATGGGGCAGAGCAGTAGGCAGTCTATTGCCTGACATCTTGGCTCAGGTAGATGGCAGACAAATGCAGGCCTCGTGGCCTAAGGTGGGGAGGCTGCCACCCCGTGATGGGGGGCAAGGGAACCCAGGCCCACCCAACGGCCCTACAGAGTGTTCCACCAGTGGGTCAGCGGGGAATCCAGCCGCAACATGCTGATCAGGTTTTTGGCAGCAATGCAGACAGACTGGGTCAGCTGTCCCTGGGCCACCTCCTCTCCTTGGGGTGGATCTGGATTCGTGGGGGTACTCCATTTCCTCAGGGTAGATGCTGGGATTGCCACTAGCTGACTCCTCAGTGCCTCGGTCAGCTAGCAGCTCTGGCCAGTCCTCAGCTCAGTGGGGTTCCTGTATGGTTTCCAGCATCAGGAAAGGGTGGGGTGGGAGGCGTCCGTCTCCTCTGGTGTCTGCAGCACAATTGAGCTCTAGGACCTGCCCTTTATACTTCCTGTCTTGCCTCCTGACTTCCAGTGGGAGGGATGGGCACAGCTTGGCTCCACACACCTGGGCTCAGAGTGTGGTCCTGCCCACTCTGGCTCAGTGGGAGGCCACTCCACCTCACTACAGGGAGGTGCTAAAATGGAAGTGAGATCATGATTGTTGGACCTGTAGGTCAACAAGAGTCTGCAGCATTTGTGTTTCCTGACTAAAAAGACTCATGTCCCGGTGCATCTCCATCTCCTTTTCCCACTGGGACCTCTGGGCTTTTCTACACAGTCTGCCACATTCGCATAGCAGGGCCCCCATTCACAGTCCAGTGCAGCACTAGCTTGGAGGATCTCAATGAACCTATCCTCCACAGTCCCCTTCTTTCTCGTTCTCATCAGGGTCAGGCATTCCATGGTGTGGAAGGGGTACCCCACAGGGCCCCAACAGCAGTAGCTACAGATAAAACAGACAATGTATCTTTGGATTTACAGTCACAATGGAAAGTGAAAAATAAATTTCAGAACCCCATTCTCTTAATCCCATAAATATTTTTAATAAAACCATGCTTGTTGACACTTCAGCTTTGAAGTGCCTCTGCACAGTCTAGCTCCCCAGTCCCAGGCATTGGGAATATGGCCCACCAAGGGCATAGAAGCTGGGGGGAAGGGGTGGGGAGAAATGAGGAAGGAATTTTTCCATTATATGAAACATCAGCCTTTATTTCCATGTGTACGAACATAGGGCAATAATACTGTGGCACTAATTTTCCACAGGCAGTAGTTATTTTAGCTGATGTCTCACTCCTGAGGGTAACAAAGGCACAGAAAGCATAGTTGCTACTGATGTCCCAAAGCTGTCCAGACCCATATGCCACTAGCCTGTGAATTGCAATGGTGCCAGGCGAAGTCATCACAGAGTGGCATGGGAAAGTGACCTACCATTGAGGAGTAAATAAGGCAGCCACTCCTAGAAACCTTCAGGAGAGGACTGCAGAGTACATCTATGAAGCCTTCATGAAGATTTCTTTGCATCTTCCTGGGAACATTCCTATGAACTGCTCTGCATGCCACCCCCACATCCTCCCTCTCCCCCCGCCCACCTAACCATACAGGGGATTGAGAAGCAGACAACTATCTGGTTGTTATATTGCTACCTCGTCTCATACAAGTAAAACAATTAAAGGCAATACCTGTGTCTGGCTAACTTCATCAGGTTCCTCTGTGCTCAGCTGGCAGGACTTGCTAGTCCGCGGTGGAGTAGTGAAAGTACATGGCTCGCAGCACAGCTGGATTCCCCTACAACATCTCCCACCTCCACCTCACTGTTGATCACATGGGTCTCTATATCAGGCTCCTCCAAGATATCCACGGTGGTCTGCAGATGCTGGTGGGTTCTCTGCCAAGTATTGCATGCAACTCATGGTAAAAACGACAGGTGTGCAGCTTGGCATCAGCTCAACTGTCGGCCTCCATGGCCTTGTAGAACACCTGCTGCAGCATCTTTGCTTTCATGCGGCACTGCTGCTGATACCTGCATCTGCTATGCAATATTTTCATTCATGTTTCTATGACTATTCCATAGCTCTGCCTACACAGCCTCTTCTCCCCATACATCTAGGAGATCCAATACCTCATGTCTACTACAAGCAGACACACATGAAGCCGGCATGGTTGGTTGAGCAGCTGTACACAATGAGGGAGAGCTGCCAAAGTGGGAAATCAGGAAAAGGCATTTTAAAAAATTGGTGAGGGTTTAAAAGGTGGGGAGACATGGCTTCTGGTCTCTGTGACACCTGGGCAGTGGAGTTCACAATTGTGACCAGAGTGATCATTGTGGGACAGCTGCTGAAGGACTGTTAGGGTCAAGATAGGTCACACAGCATTTACAGTCGCTCTGCATCAACCACAGTACGTCAAGCATGGCTCAATGCCATTTGGGCAGGGGTGTTATGTCGCCCTAACAGGGGCACTTACATAGGCAGCAATCAAATCTGAGTGTAGACATAGACACATGTAAGTCGATGCAAGGTGACATCCAACCTATCTTTGTAGTGTAGGCCAGGCCTGAGTGAAGGAGCTATTTCTTTAGATGAAAAATAGAAATCAGTGCTGTGGTTTTGGAGGGTGGTCTGTCCCCTCCACATATGTTTGAGTTCCAAAGCCTGGAACCGAAGACTTTTCACAAGTTCCACCATAGAGTCTGAACACTGTGTTGGTGATCTTCTCATTGATGTTCAGTGCCACACCTTTCCACTCCACTGTTCCAAAACTAAGGCCTAACAGCTTTTTTTGTATTTCCAATATTACATATTTGTGGTACCATATGCTTGATCTCAGAAAGGGGAGTCCAGCAATAGGAGTTTCATTTTACTCATCCCTTAATTAGCTCCTCTCTGTGTGCAACAAAACATTAGAAAACGTTTGCAACTTTGACAATAATTTCATTTAAGGATACTCCAGCTTTAGAACACTTGTTCAAATCACTTTACATTTTCCCCACAATTCTACTCTTGTCCCTGACGTGATCTCCATTTTGAAGTCTGATTTACAAAAGATGCAAAATTCAGCTTTAAACACCACCTGTGGAAAGGCTGCCACCTTTCTATAATGAAGTGGGAATTATGGAAAATCACCAGACACATAGCAAACAGATGCATTTAAATATAATCCAGGTATGTTAAGTATCCTTTGCATCCTTTGAAACAGACCCTGTGAGGTGTTGAGCAACTCCTGTGAAATGCCAACCATCTTCAACTAACTTCAATAGCAGTTGAAATTGTTCATCTCACAGGACCAGACCTTTAATTTGGAGGTCTAAACCAGTCCAAGAAACTTACCTGTATGAGTTTCCTTGTTCCTTGGTACATCACTCTGCTTTTTCCAATACTGAGTCCAATTGCAGTGAAGGGAGGCTGTGTGTCCCACCTGTAGGTGAAGCTGTCTTCCACCACATTTGACTGATTCCCTTAATTGGTGAGCTTGTGTTATGCTGGTCAAGTTTTGATCATTGTTGTGAACACCTGATTCTTTGCTCCTCTCGCTAATTTTATCTTTTGGAGCGTAAGTAAGAGGAGGTTTCTTAACTTCTTTTGTATTTTTACTGCGGTGAGTATCTTGTTTTTTCTGGATTTCTTTACCAAACTGGGGTTTACTCCACATGGACTTCCTGGGGTATTTCTTGTTCACAAATGGATATCTTTTTTGTTCATCACTATTGCCAGCATATCCATCGAACAATGCTTTGGCAACAGATGCTTCTGAAGAGTCAGACTGAGTCAGATCCAGAGATTGTATGTTTTTAAACATATCATCCTTCTGTTTAGATGTCACTCTCTTATCCCGCTCATGTAATTGCTTCCCTTTCTCTTTGAGACCTCTTCCAGGTGCAGGCATCAAGTGTGTTTTCTTTGGTTTTGCCCCTCTATTATCTGCACCAGATACCTCCTTGTCACTCTCTGAAGAGCAAAAGTCATTGTATTCTTTAGGCTTGACTCTCCACCTTGGTACTAATGTGGTATCTAAAATTGTCATGTCTTTTGTACCATCAGTAGATGATTGCCTTATCCGGTTTCTAGTATATGTCCTATCACTTCTAGATCTCTGCCATCGCTGACTCTGAAAACTATGATTCTTATGAGGTTTACTGGTACCACCATGCTGGAGAAAATCTTGCTGGCTACAGTACTGGCTTTCTGGACTATAAAAGCTGGGTTGCTTTGTGGAAGAGCTTTCATAGTCTGTGCCTCTATCAGAAGATTGACTAGGAAGTGGTAGAGTATCATTTCTGTTCTGATTCCTATTGGATTCTAATCTACTCAGACTTCTCCAATTTACATCAGGAGTCTCGCTCTCTCTGGGAATGAAATCAGCTGCATCCGGATTGAAGTTTAATACACCTAAAAAGTAAAACAAAACAAAAAGGTTGCTGAAGTTCAGAACTGCGTAAGTATTAAAATTCCTCTAATGATGTACCACAGCAAAATCTACTGCATACACAATGGGCCGAATAGTGCAGCTGCTCCAAACACTAAATTGCAGAATAAGGACCAACATCCAGGAGTTCAATTTTTTCAGGGAATTTTCATTGCTTATATGAAAAATAGTTATTTTCAGGCATGTTAAATTTGTTCTGTGAGTAAAAATTTCACTAGGAAGAAAATTCTGCAGTCTTCTGAGTGCAGTGTCCTTTAGCTAGCCAAGTAAAATATCACATTTAAAGACTTATCACAAGAAACCCTTTGCATTCCTGAAACCTCCTTTCTTCACCCCCATGACCTCCATTCTTTATGTGACTGTCCCCTCTTTTCCCTATCCATTGTCCCATTTTGGACACTCACACCACCTCCTCACACATACCCTCTCTACTCCCACCCAACCTCACTTTGGCATTCTTCCCCACCCCCCCATGTCCTCCTCTTCTCATCAACTTCCTTTCCCCCATGCCCCCTTTTTCCTACCCTCTCTTGTTCCTCCTCTCTACCCCATTTGTTGATTCTTCTCCCCACTCTTCCTGCCTGCCAGGTCCTGGTTCCTGGACTAAGGTGGGAGCGTAGTAATAAAAAAATGTCCTTTTCCTTAGTAGTATGAGGCCCAGCAGCAGTGGCAATAAGGGGGAAGTCTGGAAAGAAGGTTCTTCTGATCCCAGTGCTGGGAGACTGGTGACAGCAGAAATGGAGTGAGGTGAGGAAAGAGACAAAGGGTGACTCATGTAGGCGGGGAGCACTGGGAAGGAGCCTCTCCTAAGCCAAAGCTGAGGGGCATTTGTGGCACTACTGCTAAGGGAGGTAGGGTAGGGGCTAAGATGTTATCTCCCTCTTCCACTCCACCCACTTTTATTTTAGCTCCCTCCCAACCCTTTTATACTGTGGTAGAGCTATAGGCAGATTCCTTTGTTAATTTCCACAGGAGCTGTGGGTCCTTTGGGCAGGCAATATGTTTGCCACTCCTGTCTTATATGATGAAGAGATAGTAGCTTCTCTACAGTTCAAGTTGCAGCCATCTTCTATCAGAGATAGGGCTGCCAAGTGATTAAAAAAATTAACTGTGATAAAAAAAATGAATCACGATTAATCGTGCTGTGAAACAATAGAATACCATTTATATAAACATTTTTGGATGTTTTTCACATTTTCAAATATATTGATTTCAATTACAACACAGATTACGAAGTGCACACTACTCACTTTATATTTTTATTAAAAATATTTGCACTGTAAAAATGATAAACAAAAGAAATTGTATTTTTCAGTTCACCTCAAATACCGAAGTGCAATCTCTTTACCGTGAAAGCACAACTTCCAAATGTAATTTTTTTTGTTACATAACTACACTCAAAAACAAAACAATGTAAAACTTTAGAGCCTACAAGTGCACTCAGTCCTACTTCTTGTTCAGACAATCGCTCAAACAAGTTTGTTTACATTTGCAGGAAATAATGCTGCCCACTTCTTGTTTTCAATGTCACCTGAAAGTGAGAACAGGCGTTCACATGGCACTGTTGTAGCCAGCGTTGGAAAATATTTACCTGCCAGATGTGCTAAACATTCATATGTCCCTTCATGCTTCACCCACCATTCCAGAGGACATGTCCATGCTGATGATGGGTTCTGCTCGATAACGATCCAAAGCAGTGCAGACCAATGTATGTTCATTTTCATCATTTCAGTCAGATGCCACCAGCAGAAGGTTGATTTTCTTTTTTGGTGGTTTGGGTTCTGTATTTTCCGCATTGGAGTGCTGCTCTTTTAAGACTTCTGAAAGCATGCTTCACACCCCATCCTGATCAGCTTTTGGAAAGCACCTCAGATTCTTAAATCTTGGGTCGAGTGCTGTAGCTATCTTTAGAAATCTCACATTGGTACCTTCTATGTGTTTTGTCAAACCTGCAGTGAAAGTGTTCTTAAAACAAACAACATGCTGGGTCATCATCCAAGACTGCTATAACATGAAATATATGGCAGAATGCAGGTGTAAAACAGAGCAGGAGACATACAATTCTCCCCCAAGGAGTTCAGTCACAAATTTAATTAATGAGCGTCATCAGCATGGAAGCATGTCCTCTGGAATGGTGGCCAAAGCATGAAGGGGCATATGAATGTTTAGCATATCTGGAACATAAATACCTTGCAATGCTGGCTACGAAAGTGCCATGCAAACCTCTGTTCTCACTTTCAGATGACACTGTAAGTAAGAAGCGAGCTGCATTATCTCCTGTAAACACAAACAAACTTGTTTCTCTTAGCGATTGGTTGAACAAGAAGTAGGACTGAGTGAACGTGTAGGCTCTGAAGTTTTACATGGTTTTGTTTTTGAGTGTAGTTATGTAACAAACAAAAAAAATCTACATTTGTAAGTTGCACTTTCATGATAAAGAGATTGCACTACGGTACTTGTATAAGGTGAACTGAAAAACACTTTCTTTTGTTTATCATTTTTACAGTGCAAATATTTGTAATAAAAATAATATAAAGTGAGTACTGTACACTTTATATTGTGTTGTAATTGAAATCAATATATTTGAAAATGTAGAAGACATCCAAAATATTAGAGTACCAATTGAAATTTATTAAACAGTGCGATTAATTTTTTTGAGTTAATTGCATGATTTGACTGCGACTAACTGACAGCCCTAATCAGAGACATATTTCAGTCACACTAACTCTTGCTTAGAAGACTGGTTTAGTCAGAAAATTGCTAAATTTATTCTGAAGGCAAAAGGGAATGTTTTTAAGAAGTACGAAGAAAACTCAAATTGTTTGATAATGTTGCAGGTCATTAAGAACTTAGCCTAAAGTAAAAAATTCAAATCTGGGTGTCATTTGACTTTTTTATGTATCTCCTTGAAAACTCATGCAGCTGCTTTATTCATTGAAGAAATTAGGTTGTGATTAAATAAGGTTATTAACTATTTTTGTGGTGAGTGGTTTGGGGTGTAATAGGCAAAATACTGATTTTCAATCCATGGAATTTTTTGTCATTGAATCCACTGGCGCAAGAGTGTGTAAAATATTTGCACGAGCATATTGCAGCTTAGAACGTTTAAAAAGTCCTTCCATTGCTAAACAGATAAGTAGTAAAGACAAGTGGCAGAAAAGGGATGTATTCTAAAGCTGTGGGTCCTGTCTTCTAATTCCATGTCTGCAGGTGTATGCACTTAGTTATGGAAAGATAACCTCTACACAGTTGAGGTTGACGCAAGGGTCATGTAAGGATGATTTTTAATTTCCTTTAACCCACCCTCCAGCGCAAAAAAAATGCCATACGTACTATGACACAGAGGCAGGTGATCAAAATGGCCAGTGTCCCAGAAATTTACAGTTTAAACATTTCAGATACACAAACTCTGCCTAATCTACTTTCTTTTATGAAAGACCTGAAAGAAAAGATGGCACAAAGTTCCTTACTATAGTTTTCAGCTAATGAAGTATACTAACTTACTCCCCCACTCGCCTTGTGAAAGAGGTAAATCTACGGGTTTGTTTTTAAACACACACGTTTGAGAATATTTAAAGTTAGGTAACATTTGTAGGAGTTGTTAGAGTTGCTAAGTCATGCTTTACTCTAAAATGAAAACATCAGCTTCTTATGATTTAGGATAAAACAAGCTTGTATATTTTTAAAACTTAGCAAACTGCAAGCCTTTCATTTTTAAAAAGCATTCCTTACTACAATTCCTTTCTGCCAGAGGCTGGGAATGAGTGACAGGGAATAGATCACTTGATGACTGCCTGTTCTGTTTATTCCCTCTGGTGCACCTGGCATTGGCCACTGTCGGAGGACAGGATGCTGGGCTGGATAGACCTTAGGTCTGACCCAGTATGGCCATTCTTCTATTCTTAATATGTTTATGTCAACTATAATACACTTTGTATGCATAAATACAAAGATAATTTTTAAACATGATCATTTCTTAAGCGGTAATCAGCTATTCAAACCAGGTATATTAAATAAATGGCATGCTCAGAAAAACAAGAAGATCATTAAAAAGGAATACTTTTTACAGTGACCTAAACCAGGGGTTCTCAACCTTTTTCTTTCTGAGGCCACCGCAACATGCTATAAAAATTCCACACCCCACCTGTGCCACAACAACTGTTTTTCTGCATATCCAGTAGATTAAAAGCCAGGGCTGGTGGTAGGGGGTAGCAAGCAGGGCAGTTGCCCAGGTCCCCAAGAAGCTAAGTTGCTTGGGCTTTGGCGTCAGCCCCAGCCCCGGGCAGCGGGGCCTGGGCTTCAGCTCTCTGCCCTGGGTCCCAACAAGTCTAACGCCAGCCCTACTCTCTGGTTTATTTTGGCGGAGATCCTGATATCTGCTCATGGCCTTCCGGGGGACTCCTGACCATTTATTGAGAACTGCTGACCTAGACACATCCTTGTTAGCACTAAGGGTCAAGCCATGAAATCCAACAAAATTCATGATTCTACTACATGAACTGATTATATATACACTCATTAGCTAAAAGCACTAAAAACATCCCATTGACCTGATATATGAATTCAGCTAAATTTCTACAAGGTGTGCTCTTACAATGAAACTCTCTAAGATTGGATTAAAACCCTTTGAAGCTTAAATAAAAAACAACCAACCAACCAATGGAAACAAGAGCAACAACATCGAAAAGATTCTTTAAAGGTGGCAGGGGTGGTCCATGCTTAAGATTTGTTATTTGGCCAAATCCTATAACCCTCGAATTAGTCAAAGGGAGAGAAGCTTCTTTGAAAGCTGCAGCAATCCAAAGCGAAAACTTCAACTGCAGCAGATTGTAACATTGGCAACTATACAAAAGACATCTCGCAACAACAGAACAAAACCTCAGCCCAGCACTATTCCTGCAAACTTTAGCTGATGAGATAAAGTCCTGCATAAGCACTAACAGTCAGACTGCGACAAAGTTAACCTTTCTGTAGGCTGCCCCTCCTGAGACCCTTTTCCAGTCCCCCATGTAACACCCCTCTCAAGTGACAAGCCTGTGCCTTCACTTCTGAGGCAGGACCATGTGATCCAACCACTCTCTGACTTGGTCTCTGGTTGCCAACCATGACATTTAGCAGGCCCAACAGGTTTGGCACCTGCAAGAGTTTTCTTTTAGGAGCCTGCCAACAGTAACAGCACGCAGTTACTTAAGCCAGGACGGATTAAAAAACAAAAAAAAAAATTATTTAAATTAGATGTTTTCCTTTTCTTTAAATCTGAAATTATGACAATTTAAATTAAGGCCTAAATTTATTATAATCTATTAAAATAATGCACATAAATGAAATATGTGCTGCACCAACGAGTCCTCCTCACATTTTAAAGGAATTGCAGGGTGCTGCTGTTTTAATTATATTCAGAATCAGGAGAAAACATCAAACTTTAAGGACAACCCAATTTCATAAATGTCAGCATCATGTACTACATTAACTATATTATTTTCACTCTTTACAGTGGAGCAAGTGCTGGTATTTACATTTTTCCAAATATAACTACTTTCAATTTTGTTGTGCAGAAAAGCTTTTACCTTAAATTATTTTTGATTTCATATTAGCTAGCAGGTGCAGGGAGAATGAATCAACTAGTCCAAGAAGAAAACAAATTTAAGAAGCCAGTTTGGAATTGAAAAACCAGGAAAGCTTGTTTTCCCCCTTCCAATCTATGAATAAAACCCAGGTAGTAGAGGATGGGATCTATTAACTCTAAAAATGTGAAGCACATGGGGCAAATTAACCTGCTTTTAGGCACTTCTGAAAATCCCACAAGGCACCTAATCTGCATATTTAGGTGCCTAAACACCTTTGAAAAATCTGGCCCATGATAACCAGAAACAATCTGTTAATTCACTAATTAGAGTTCCTATCAGTTTAAGATACAAAACATATTTTGTGTTTTGTTTTTTTTTTAAATGTACTCAGCATGTGACAGGGCTATTTCCTGCAATATCCTTAAAGGACTTTATTGTATTAAGTTTATGCATTTTTATGAGACGGGATTGTACATAACCACGTGAGGTGGTGGGGGTGGTGATGTGAGACCTGAGAGTTCAAAAAAACTATACTGAAAACCTGCCAAACAACTATGGACTTTTGGGACAATACCTGTTAAAATGGATTTCCTGGGGGAATCCCTGGGGACAGCTTAATGCAAATTCTCTAACTCTGCTTATCCAAAAACCCAGCCTTTAGAAGCTACCCAAGGTCATTCATTGTCTGATCTTGGCCTTTCTTTAACAGGTAATCAGCAAAGGCCTGAGCTGTACAAGGAGAAACAGCTCACGTGCCCAGCCTGGGTTCTGCTTCTGGATCTATAATAGAGATGAACTCGTAACCATGGGGAAAACCTATGATGGGTTTTTGAAGGACTAAAACCTACCAGAGCCCTAGGTTGGAGTTGGGATTATCAGATTTTTGGCATGCGTGTAGGTTCTTTTATTCTTTAATATGTTTTCAATGTAATTCTTGTACCTTAAGAATAAGCTGTAGTGCTATAGTGTAGACTTATTACGTGATGGAAAGGGTTGTATTTCCCCCCCCACCCCCCTATCGCTGTAGTAAATACACTTCCTTGAGAGGTGGTAGCAGTGTACACTGCGGGGGGTTAGGTTGACCTCAATACATCGCACAGGGCATGAATTTTTTCCAGAGGCTTGAGCAATGTAGCTTGGTTGACCTAAGTTTTAGGTGTAGACTCAGCTTGAATGTGCTTGCTTAGAAGAAACTGTATGATAACTCATAACTGTGGGCAATACATTGAAAAGAAAGCAAAGCACAGCGGCTGGCCTGTTTAGGCAGTCTGGCTTGCTATGGATATGACAGGATACAACAGGGAGCTGTGCAGTCTTAAAGTCCCCGGTCAATATGGAGCGAGATGTGGGTCTTCACCCAAGAGAGGTGACAGCTGGGAGCTAGCACCCTAAACTGGGCACTCTTGTTGGACCACAGACTGGGAATACAGGTGCAGCTGCCTGAAACCATGAAAACACATTTCAGGTAGTTTTATTTAACTAATAAACTATTTTAAAATGCTTGTTTTGTACATGTAATTGAATTCCAATTTTGATTCAAATGCAGCATGACACAAATTCCAAGTAAGAAGTTATCTAATAAATAAAAGTTGTGTCACACTATTTTCTAACAACTGTAAAAATTAAGAAGCTGAATAAAAACGTTATGCTATTCAATTGCTTAAATAAACATGTATAAATACAATGTCTCATGTCCTCCTGGTTAATAAGAAGTACCAAATTTAGTGTCAAGGTTATTGCAATGATTTGGGGAATCTGTCTATGTACAGCTTATGAATTCAGTGTGATTTTATGGATTGTCTGTATCCTTACATCTTAGAACTGTTTTTTACTGTGGCTATGTACACACTGCAGCTTCTCCTTGGGCTGCCATGGTGAAGAAGCTTGAGTATACTTATGACCCTACGAGCGATGCCGTCAGGAGTCCTGCACTCCTGGTAGGGCCACCCAAGGCGGTAAGGTCGAAGGCAAGATACCAGACAAAGCACAGCCCAACACAACACCTCAATGACAGAGCAGGCAGATAAAGCAGGATTACCTCTCAATGGCTGCAAAGGCAGATGAAGGCTGCAATGGAGAAGAAACCCACAGGGACCTCCTTGCCACCAGACACAGGTGCCTCTTCTGCTAAGATCTGTGTGGCTGCTGGTGTGCAACGGCTCCCCCACATTAAAGTACTCACGCACAAGCTTCTTTCACAGGAAGAACTTTCTCCCCACCCCACCCATAAAAGTCCTGCAGCGATGGGTGAGTGGCGATGGGGACAGGTGAAGTGATCACAAGGAGTCCCTAGTCACAGACCTACACACAGGTGGTAACCGCAAGATGGTCATCGTGTGCCTCCGGACTGGGCACAGCAGTCACAACTGAGCAGGCCTTTTTAGGAACCCCTCTGCTCATGTAATATGGGGAAAGGGCTAGAAAAGGTGCCCCAAACAAACTATCCCACCATACCCGACTGGATAACCGCATCCAGAAAGATCACTCCCAATGCGGTCGAAAACCAAAAATGTTTCTTGCAACTTGGAATGTCTGTACCCTAACTAGATGACCCAAAAAGTGAAAGACAAAAACATAGAACAGCAATTGTTGCCCAGGAACTCTCAAGGTACAACATCGACACTGCTGCTTTCAGTGAGACAAGATGTGCAGATGAACGCCACTTGAGGGAAGAGGGTGGTGGTTACACTTTCTTCTGGAAAGGAAAACCAGCAAGCGACAGGCAAATACAGTGTCGGTTTTGCAATCAAGAACCTTCTAGTCAACTGCCTGATTAAGTTCCCCGTTGGCATCAACGAGCACCTTAGGATCCTCTGTATCCAATTAGTCAATAAGTCATTTGACACCATCATCAGTGCATATGCACCAACATTTGACACTGAAGAAGAACAGAAAGAATCCTTCTACGCTGACCTTGATAAATTTCTGTCATCTATTCCAAAAACAGATAAGATAATCCTCTTAGGGGACTTTAACACAAGAGTTGGCCGAGATTCTAATGTATGGAGTAGCTCTATGAGAAAGGAGTGGGCAAGATCAATTCCAATGACATCCTTCTACTCAGCAAATGCGCAGAGCACAACCTTGTGATCACAAACACAAACTTCAGACAAAGCAACAAGTACAAAATAACTTGGCAACACCCCCGCTCAAAACAATGGCACCTCCTAGACCATGTCATTGTAAGAACACAGGAGCTAACAGATGTCCAAATCACCCACATCATGAGAGGAGCCAACAACTGCTGGACTGATCACCGCCTGGTGAGGTCAGTCATGTTCACTAAGATTGCATCAAAACATAGAAAGCAATCCAAACCATGCAGACAGCAATACAACATCCGAAGACTTCAATCCACAGTGCACCAAGAGAACTTCCAAGCACTCCTCAGTGAAAAACAGACCATATGCACCCCGGAAATGACAACACGAGTGTCAAAGAAGGATGGTCTGTTTTAGGGCTTCCCAATCATGAGGCTTATGAGGACTCCATCGGCCTTGTTACCCGTCTTCAAAGCAGTCCTGATGGCGGCAACAACATTGAGATCACAGCCCTTTTGGACCAGAAGAGAAAAGTTTCTGGGTCTGGCAAAACCATCCATCATCCAGTAAGAAGCAAAGCTCTTTCCATCAGCTCAAAGCTGAAGTTCAAAGGAGGATCCGAGAAATCAAAAACGACTGGTGGGAGGACAAAGCAAAAGAAATCCAAGCATTCGTTGACAGACATGATACGCAGAGCTTTTTTTGTGAGACAAAGACCTTTACGGACCAAGCTCATGTGGCCTCACACCACGAAGATACGAAGATGGTAGTATCCTTCTTAAAAATAATGAACCCATCAAAAAGCACTGGACGGAACACTATCAAAAGCTTCTAAAATCGAGAATAGACTGTGACTGATAACACCATCAACTCCATCATTCAGCACCCAATCCGGGAAACTCTTGCCAATCCACCAACAGCTGAGGAGGTCTGCAAAGCAATTAAGCAAATGAAGAATAATAAGACATCAGGTCCTGATGACATACCAGCTGAAGTACTGAAAGTGGGGGGAGAAACACTGACTAACAAGCTTCATTTGCTGCTGCTCAAAATCTGGAGCACCAAAGAAATCCCCACTGACTTATGTAACGCTAATATAGTAATCATTTTCAAAACGGGAGATAGTGCTGTCTGTGGCTACTATCGAGGCATTGCCCTCCTCTCCATTGCTGGGAAGATTCTTGCTAGAATCTTATTGAATCGCCTGCTCCCTCTTGCAGAGGAAGTACTTCCAGAGTCCCAGTGTGGCTTCAGACCATCAAGAGGCACCACCAATATGATTTTAGCAGCCAGGCAGATCCAGGAAAAATGTCAACAACACCAGGAGCTGTATATGGCCTTTATCGATCTGACCAAAGCCTTCAACTCTGTCAACCATGAGGCTCTGTAGAAAATTGTGTCAAAGTTTACTCATGTAAAAAGAGATCCCCTTCAATAATCCTGTTGTGGGTACAAAGTGGAGAGGAAAAGGGTGGTCAGTGTAACTGGATTAACGGTCACTTACTATACACAGACAGGACACACACTTCTTTGTGAAGGGCAAAGCACAGCAAGAAAAAAAAGCAATTTGAGAGTGAGGGCAAAGATTGATAAATCTGCACTAGAGTTATTCACATGGATATGAGGACCAGTTCCATGAACAGCAAGGCAGTGTGAACTCCTATGTATCTGTGGAGGGAAATCATGCATTTCCCCCATAATGTGATTGCAAGGTTTGAAAAATTGCTTTCTGAAATGTTTCAGACATACCAACTGAGGATTGGGGAAAGTATGTCTTAAAATTGGTATCTCTGCTAGATTTTTCAAAACTTTACTTTGGGTTTGGCAACCATCAGGATACGCAATGTAGTTACCTCTCCTTTACATTCATGTGTCATTCCTTTATTGCCATTATATGCTTAGAACTGTTTTTCAGGCATTAAATTGGAAGAATGTAAATTGTAGTTACTGTATAACTACAATAACCTTCCCTGTTTATCCACCATTTTGAGTCTGTACATGACATATGGCTCAGCCAAACATCTAGACTGACCCAGGAACTTCCATCTTAACTAGGAACAGCAGTTCATGCATCAAAAGGGAGAAAAGAGTAAAGGGAAAAGTCAAGATTTGGAAGCCAAGATGGATTTAAAAAAAAAAAAATTATATATAATATATGCGCGCATGATTTAGGAATTATTTTGGGGAAGTTTATGGCCTGCCTCATATAGGAGGTCAGATTAGATGATCACAGTGGTCCCTCCTCGTTTTAGAATCTATGAAAGTTTGGAAATTACAGAGGAACCAGATTAGAAGTGCTGGGCATGGCAGCTGTTGATAACATCAGGGAGGTAGGGAAAACTGTGAAGGCAGAGCAGAGTGGGAAGTGGCAAAGCAAGGACAAAAGGGGATACTTCCACTCCGCTCGTTTACCAAAACACTAATGGCAACATTCGTAACAATTCAGAAAACTCTCTCTAGCCTCAAAGCTTGAAAAAACAGCTCCAATTGTACATAGTATAATCAAAACTGTATATCTAGTATAGAAAGTTCTTTGTCAGTATTCTCCTCCTTCCTGACAAAATTTCAGCTGCCATCTCCACTGCCATGTCTGGATGCTGGGATCCCATGAAGATCTCAGCAACACCACTGACACACTGCAGTGCAGTTCTTCATCCCTCTGATCCACCAGTTTAACAGAGCAGTTATGTTTCTATTTCACCAACAGACTGCGTAAGTTGCCTCTGTCCTATCTAGTAGCACTTAGGGCATCTTGGAAGAGCAAGCACTAAGGATTCCGTATAGATCACCATAGAACAGATACATTTTCAGCCTCAAGCCAGAGCTGCTATTGTCATAGACCTTAAGCGTTTCTCTGCGCTGCTCAAAGTTATGAGATCCTATGCTGCTGTAGGACATCTGATTTGTGGAAAGAGGTTACTCATACCCTTCAGAAATCTTATTGTCGGATGGGAGAATACAGAATAACCATCTATCTTATGATGAAAGGTGGTGATGGCTGCGAGATGTACTTTTATGGAGCTTAGAGATAATTCTGACATTTTTAGGTGTAGGATTTAATGTAGCACAAGTGGTAGTAGAGAGGATATAGGAGTAATGTGCCTCAAGTCACACCAGAGCTGGAATCTCTTCCTCTTTGGAATATATGTGTGATGAGTAGTTTCCCGCTATGTAACAGCACAATCTTTGTATCCTCAGAGAAGGCCATTTCCAAGATTTGAAACCACTGAGGAGCCATGCCTTGAGTCAGAGAACCTGTATATTGGATGGATCTGGCCAGCATCCTGAAAGAGGAGATGAGGAACAGGCTGGAGAGTGATTGGCGGACAAATCACCAGTTGAGTAAAAGTATGAAATCATGTTTGTCTTGCCCAGATGAGAGCTATAAGTATAACCCAAGTGCTCTCTCTTCTTATCGTGAGCAGGACCTTGGATATTAGAGGAACTGGCAGAAAGTCATAGAAGAGACTTGTGTTCCAATGTAGGAGAAAGGCATCTCTGAGTGAGTGATGACCAAGCTGGCCCTGGAGCAGAACTGCAAGCACTCCTTTTTCTTGGTTGTGGTGAATAAACTTATCTTTGGGACTCCGCAATGTAGAAATATGCTGTGGAGAATGGAAGGTCTATTTCCCATTCGTAAGCCTGAGAAAAATTCCCTTGGAGAGTGTCCACTGCAGCGTTCTGTATGCCTGGGAGGTAAGCTGCTGAGATGTTGATATGGTGGCAAATGCACCAATTCCAGAGTTTCACTGCCCCACCACACAGGGAAGGTGATCTTGCTCCTCCCTCATGGTTTATGTGAAACATACATGAGATTTTTGACTATTGATCTCTATATGCTTGCCCCTGATGAGTGACAAGAAATATGAGCAGGCATTTCTGACAGCTCAGAGTTCTAGTAAGTTGAGATGATGTGTGAATTTGAGAGGGGAGCATTTGCCTTGAATAGTGTGGGTGTCCATGTTGGCTTCCCATCCAAATAGGGATGCATCTGTTGTCAGTATTAATGTTAGGGGTGGTTGAGTGAAGGGAACCCCTAAACAGATATTGTGAGGGTCTTTCCACCAGTCAAGGGAGTTTTTCACAGCTGAGGGCATCAACAGAAATTTGTTTCAGCTGTGTCTGCTTGGTACATATACTGTTCTGAGCCATCCTTGAAGGCAGCTCATGTGAAGTCTTGCATGATTTATTACAAAGGTGCCTGCTGCCATATGTCCCAGTAGATGAAGACCATTTCTGGCAGAGGTCTTAGGGCTGGCCTGGATCGTTGAGATTAAGTTGGCTAAGGTGTTGAATCTTTGTGACGGAAGGCATGCTTTGGCCGCTACCGCTTCCAGGTAGGCTCCTATGAATTCCAGATGTTGTACTAGCACTACTGTGGGCTTGTGGATATTTACCTATAGTCCCAGCTGAAGGAATAAGTCCATCGTCTTTTGTGTGGCCCTCAAATCGTCGAAGGAGTGTGCTTTGAGAAGCCAATCGTTTAGATATGGGAATATCATAATTCCTTTTGTGCGAAGGTGCACCGCTGCCACAGAAAGGACCTTTGAGAATACTCTTGGTGTGGATGATAGACCAAATGGGAGCATCTTGTATTGAAAGTGGTCCTGCACCAGATCGAACTGTAGAAACCTTCTACGGGATGGATGGATCGCGATATGCGTAAGTATCTTGTATGTCGAGGACCAAGAACCAGTTCCCTTGGTCCAGAGACGGGATTATTGCTGCAAGAGTAACCATCTTGAAGCTTTGTGTCATAACAGATCTCTTCAGCGATCTTAGATCCAGAATGGGTCTCCAACCACCATTCTTTTTTGGTATCAGGAAGTACTTGGCGTAGAAGTCCTTCCCTCTGTGTGAGTGGGAACTGGTTCTACAGACTAGTGACACACATGGCTATAAAGGGTTAAACAGCCTGCAAAATAAATAACCCTCAAAAAACCTATGGGGAGATAATGTTTGTGTTTTTGTGTATTTACCAGGGTGGATAAAAATCAATGATTTAAAAAAAAAAGGGGGGGGTATTTAAATCGGATTTTTGAGGAAAAACCCTATCTAAAGATAGTTTTAATTAGGATACATTATAGCTCAAAGATATCTCATCATGGAATAGGGATTATAAATTCTAATTCTATAGTATGAAACAATATATTCATGTAATGTTTAAGAAAAGTTTTGTAAATGAGTTCCAATAGTTTATGGATTTAGGGACCCAATCTTATGGGGTTTCAGGGGCTTCTATATAGATTATTTAGGTTAATCTTTCTATCTACCCAATGGGACTCAGTGCTCAGTCTAGAAGATACCATCAGAGGTGCTTAGTTTTGCAGTTCTCAAACTGTGGATTTGTGTCTCCAGAGATAACATGCTTGTTAACAGCAAAAATGTTTTTAAATAAATAAATAATATATAGAGAAGAGAAACAACAGACCTCAACCCTGTTGTCCCTCTGCAAATTTGTGTACACAGAGTCAATCCCTTACCTCTCTAAAAGTGCAAAGTTTGAAAAAGTTCAATGAATAGAAGATTGTTGGGGGCGGAATAGATCTGGACAAGGAGAAAAAGTCTGGAGAGAAGTGTGAGAAGGGAGGGACAGGCAGTAGAAACAAAAGTGAAACTGTTTGAGCAGCATATTCCAGAAGTCTTGAGGTCTTTGAGTGTAGCCTTCATTGATTTGAGATCTACCATACCATTCTCTCACTAGAAGGGAAAACCTGTAATGGCAGCAGGCCATAAAAGAGACCCAGTTTGGGAATATTTTAATGAAGTTCCTCTACCTGTGGGTAAGACAGGCATGTGTGCAAAATGCAAAAAGTGCAACAAAGAAATGCAAGGCCTGGTTGCCCGAATGAAACAACATTGTTTGGTCCTGCTTTGAGCAGGGGGTTGGACTAGATGACCTCCTGAGGTCCTTTCCAACCCTGATATTCTATGAACATCATGAGAAGTGTTCCTTCTCAGGAGGAAGCTGCGTTGAAGATGATGAAAGGAACATGTCTGAACATGCAGGATCTTCAGATTGGTAAACTTTTTTATTTCATACTACTTTCTTCATACTGCCTGTCTTCCTTCTGGACTATTCTTAAATGTTCATGTTTGAGCAAAAAAATATAGTTGTTACTCTATGGTACTATCATTTTAGATGGGGAGGGGGAGGCTCTGTGTGGCCCGCGACTGATTTTTTTGTGGGTCAGTGGGCCCCCGATAGAAAAACGGTTCTCCACTCCTGCTTTAAGGGAACTGTGTTGTTGGCTTCTTGGTTACCAGTAGGGTATTATAGAAGCTGTTTTGTGCTGGCTTAGTAAAATTTAAGTATTGGAATATCCACTGGCTTTGGGGATTGTCTGCCCCATTCTTTGCAGTTTACCCTAACTGAGTAACTTCAGTGCGGCTCCCCGGGACCCCGGTCACAACACCGAATATGTAAACACATTCCAGCAGGCCAGCACAAGAACACCCCAATCTAGCATACGATAAAATCATTTGATAAAAGTGATGAATTGTGATATTTTATCTGAAACATCAGGAGTAAAAAATACAAAGACAGGTGGTGAATAGGGATGTTTTGTCTGAAACATCAGGAGAAAAGTACAAGGGGAGGTAACAAACATGTCATGAAACATGTAAGGTGATACGTAAGTTGTTTATCCCAGATTGTTTGTCTCAGTCTACAAGGTTGGGATACCGCACTTTAACCCTTCATCTGGCCTAGGGTGCAGTGGAAAGTCCCACCAGTGACTGAACCGGTCCATTGTCATGGTAATACACGTGTTAGTATACCTGTAACCATTAAGCCGGAAAACCTGGTCGGGTGCCTTCACTAATAAACCAAGTCTTGTGGTCTTATTGGGCAGTTCGATCGGAGCCTGCTGTATGGGCTATCTGGGCAGAAAGAACCTCCACGCACAGCTGAACATCTGACCACAGCATGCAAAGCAGCAATGGGCAATTGCTTCTCTTCTGCCAGAGTACTCTTTTGTGGATGCCACTATTACTCATTCCATTTGACAACTATATGGAGCCACTTAGAAAAATCACAACACATGGTCTACAATGTCAATAGCATACAGGTAATGAACAGCATGTTCCTCACTTCTGATGCTAATAATGCTATCCTTCAGTTACCTCAATATCTGACAGAGATTAGCAAGGGGACAAAAACTGAAGGTAGGAAGACCTAGCTGCCACCATCACATCTCTGAGGGAGTCTACACTCAATAGTGAAGTCAGGCCATAAACTGGGGCTTCTTCTGAACAACTCATTAATTCTGGCCACGCACATCCACAACTTCCAAAAACACCTCCTTTCACCTGCAGTTAGCAAGAAGATGGTGCACCTACTGTTGTATGATGACCTCATGACAGTGATGCAGTAATACAGTTTGGAACTCACGGTAATAGACTGTAAATGTCTGACCTTAAAGAAAACTCTATCCAGTCCAAAACTCAGCAGCCCATCTCCGGAGCAGCACCAGCTGCCAGCAGTACATCACCCCCTGCTCATTCACTGGCACATAACAGAACCAGGTTAATTTCAAGATAGCCATCTTCACTTTTAAAGTCCTGCAAGGAACTGGACCAAGTTAAGAAAGTACCTTTCCCCAAGGCCTCTCTCAACAAATGAGTTACACAGGAACCATAAAACTGTCAACATTAAGGCTAAGTCTCATGAAAACAGGGGCTAGAGTTTTCTCAACAACTGATCCAAGACCAAGGAACCATATTCTGAAAGTGAGAATGATCACAAGACCCCACCACCTTCAGAACAAAATATAAGACTCACTACTTTAGCCTAGCCATTCCATAACAGCAGCAGCAACTGGGGAAAAAATAGAAGGAAGAAAGGAAGATCATATTCCCCATATGTATGTTGAAAAAAGTTTGTTTTTTCGCTAGCAACTCCTAGGGAGAATAGGGGGAAATGCAGTCCACTTGTTGGACCTTGTCTTACTACACTTCCCAGAGACATCTAATGTAAGAGCAACATTACAGTAGAATCATAGTTGGTTTTTCTCCCCCAAATACTGCTAACGATCAGAACGTGGATAAAGTGTTAGGCTACTTCAGATAAACACCCAATATACAAACTTTTGAATGTTAGCTTAAAGATCTTAATATTTTGAGCTTTACCTCCATCACCAGTCTTTCATTATATGACCATATGACACCAACCTAACTACTTACTCGCAACATAATATTAAATGTAAAGGGAGAGAAATAATAACTAATATTTTCAGAATCTACAATATAACTCTTCCATACAAAGCTTAAAAATAAGGCCTAATATGAAATAAAATAAGCTCACCCCACACATTCATAGGTTCCAAGACCAAAGGGACCACTGTGATCATCTAGTCTAACCTCCTGTATAACATAGGCAAGGCAATGTCGATAAAATTCCTAGAGCATATCTTTCAGAAAAGCATCCAATTTTATTTAAAAGTTGTCAGTGAAGGAGAATCGACACTAACCATTGTAACAATTACCTGCCCTGTTAAAAATATACATCTTATTTCCAGTCTGAAGTTGTCTAGCTTCAACTTCAGCCATTCAATTGTGTTATACCCATCTGTACCAGACTGAAAAGCCCAAGTTGCAAAGCAGTACTCCTGAGGGAATTCTGCACCAAAAAAATAAAAATTATGCACACAATATTTTAAAATTCTGCAAATTTAGTCAATAAATGGGGCTCCAGCATGGCAGAAGGGAGCATAGGCCACTGGCTGTATTGAGGTGGGAGATCACCCTGAAGCCCCAGGCTACAGGGACTTGGCCGTGAGGCTGCACCTGACCCTGACACAGGTCTGGGCCTGCCCCAGAAACACCCTGGGGCCCTGCCTCTCTGGACCAGGTGTGGTTGGGCTGGCTCAGCCTAGCAGGATCCAAGTGTGGAGGGGCTTAGTGTGGGGTGAGAGGTTTCTGTGTGGGGCAATCTGGGTGCAGGCAGCTCAGTGGGAGATCTGGAAGTACAGGGGTTCATTGGGGGGGGGTCCAGCTGCGGGGGCAAATGGGACTTGGCAGGGGACCCGGGAAAGGGGGGTGGGGGGGGGGGGGGGGGGGGGGGCTGGGGGTGGGGAGATGGGGCTCGGTGGGGGGCCTGGGTGCTGCAGAAGTAGGGCTTGATGAGGTGGGGGTCCTGGTGCAGCTGCTTAGGGCTCAGTGGAGGGGTCCAAGTGTAGAGGGGTAGGGCTTGTCAGGGTGAGAGTTCGATAGGTCTGCTTAACGAGGGAGCCCCAGCTGTTGCCGAGGAGACGCCACATGCTGGGCTCCCGCTTCCCCCGGCCATTACCCTATCCCCTTTTCTTCTCCATTCCCCTCCCCGGCTCTATTCCACCCTCCTTCTTTCCCTACATCCTCTCCCCACCCCCACCACTGGCACTCACTGTTGCACAGAAAACAGGAAGGCTCCCAGCATACAGAAGGGGAACACCACTGGCACTAGGACCTAAGAGGCAGCGTCCAGCTGCAGAGTCAGTGGCAGCCTCCTTCAGCTCGACAGATCTGGGCTTGCAGAAATGAGGGGGGGCAGTGGCATGTAACCCCATGCCTCACCTCTGTTGAGGGGGCAACCTCCCCCTGAAAAAAAACTGCACCCATGGTCGTTCCCTTTGCTTCCCTGTTGTTTTCTGCATGGAAGCACAGGAATTCCGGGGTGGGGGGTGTTTTCTGCAGACAGGCAGAATCCCCCCAGGAGTAAAAGCGGAGAGCTGGGCCCAGTCCCATGGGTCAGGATCTCCTGCTGTGTGGTGAGGATGAATCAGTCTCGCTCTGCAATACGCCCCCAACCTCTGGCCCACCCCCAGGGCCTGCTCCTCCCACCCACCACCTCACACACACTCCCTCATATAGATAAAATTCCCAGATAATAAAACAAATATTTAAAAATGAATTTTAGTGGCCTCCACTAATACCTTACTACTTACTAGATCTAGAAACAAATGTTTATCCCATCAGGAAGAGGGACTGCCTTATGCAGGAAGCTTGTTGTAAGAATAAGGCCTGAAGATTCCTGACTTTGAAATACTCAGTTTTATAATTGTGTTCCTGAACTTTTTGCATTTGTTTGTCTTTGCTTATATTATTACATGGTGAAATCATACTTTGTGCCCACCGATAGGATATTGGAGTACAGCAAAATTACAATTAATTTATCTTAGAAAAAAACCTCACTTTTTCCCCAAGTTGACTACAATTTTTATTAGGGAAAAAATGGCTGGCAGGAGCTGTGAAGCGAGCTCAAGGGCATAGAAATTGCTCTAGGAGACCAAATCACTGCCCCCCTATAGCTTTGCCAGGAACATTTCTTTCGCTCCCAGCGGCGGGGCGCAAGGCCCGGGGTGGAGGGGGGGGAAGGGCCCTGCCCGGAGCAGGGTGCTGCTTGCACAGATATAGGGAGGCGGCTTCGCTGGTGCCCGCGCGAACAAGCACCCCTGCCATGAGCTCGGGCCGCGTGCCAGCCGAGCTGGGATCCCGCCGGGGGGCGGTTCAGCTCCCAGACTCCGCTGCGGGCAGGTCCCTGAGCCGCAGTCCCTTCCCCGGGGAGCTCTGTCACAGCCAAGACCCGCGTGAGCCCTACCTGAGCCCGACTGCGCCTCCGCCATGCCGACCCCGCGCACGCGCCTAAGCAAACGCCCTCCCACCCCTGACAAGGAAACCCTCGGCGCCGCGTAGGCCACACCCACAACCCGGGGAGGAGGCAGGGCCAAGAGCGCGCGGCTAGGAGGCGGGGGCTGGCCTGGAGCCACTCTGGGAAGGGACCCTGCTAGCTGATCTTGCAAATTCCTACAGATAGCAGTTTGTCCCCTGCACTCATGGCAGGACAAAGTATTAGCTAGACCAGGGGTTCTCAAACTGGGGGATGGGACCCCTCGGGGGTCACGAGGTCATTACATGAGGGGTTGTGAGCTGTCAACCTCCATCCCAAACCCTGCTTGCCTCCAGCATTTATAATGGTGTTAAATATATTTAAAAGTGTGCTAATTTATTAGGGGGTTGCACTCAGAGGCTTGTGATGTGAAAGGGGTCACCAGTAAAAAAGTTTGAGACCCACTGATCTAGACCATTCCTGACATGTGTTTGTCCAACCCACTCTTAAAAATCTCCACTGATGGAGATTCCCTTCCTTAGGCAATTTATTCCAGTGCTTAACGACCCTGACAGTTAGGAAGTTTTTCCTAATGTCCAACCTAAACCTCCCTTGCTGCAATTTAAGCCCATTGCTTCTTGTCCTATTCTCCCTTTTCCTTGTAACAAGCTTTTATGTACTTGAAAACGGTTATCATGTTTCAGTCTTCCCTCATAGGTCATGTTTTCTAGACCTTTAATCTTCTTTGTTGCTCTTCTCTGGACTTTCTCCAATTTGTCCACATCTTTCCTGAAATGTGGCGCCCAGAACTGAACACAATACTCCAGTTGAGGCCTAGTTAGCACGGAATAGAGCGGAAGAATTACTTCTCGTGTCTTGCTTACGACACTCCTGCTAATACATCCCAGAATGATGTTCCCTTTTTTTGCAGCTATGTTACACTGTTGACTCATATTTAGCTTGTGGTCCACTATGACCCCCAGATCCCTTTCCGCACTACTGCTTCCTAGGAAGTCATTTGCTATTTTGTATGCATGCAACTGATTGTTTAGGAAGCTAAATGGAGTACTTTGCATTTGTCCTTATTGAATTTCATCCTATTTATTTCAGACCATTTCTCCAGTTTGTCCAGATCATTTTGAATTTTAACCCTATCCTCCAAAGCACTTGCAACCCCTCCCGGTTGGTATCGTCCACAAACTTTATAAGTGTACTCTCTATGCCATCAGGGCAGGCACCAGGCAACCAAGCACATGCTTGGGGCGGCGGGGGGAGCGCGGCGCAGCATTCCACGGGGGGGCGCTGCAGGGGGAGGGCGGGCTCCAGCGGCGCGGCGCTCAGCGGGGGGGTGGCGTGGGCGCGGCACTGGGG
>NW_020664931.1:166078-174633 GCF_002925995.2 Terrapene triunguis
GGGGCACTGCGCTCGGGGGGGGGTTCTGGTGGCGCTCGGCGGGGGGGCAGGCTCCGGCGGCGCGGCGCTCGGCAGGGGGGCGGCGCGGGGCGTGGCGCTCGGGGGGGGGGTCCGGCGGCGCAGCGCTCAGCGGGGGGGGGCTTGGGGGGCAGCGCTTTTTTTTGCTGCTTGGGGCAGCAAAAAAGTTAGAGCCGGCCCTGTATGCCATTATCTAAACCATTGATGAAGATACTGAACAGAAACGTATCCAGAACTGATCCCTGCAGGACCCCTGCAGGACCCCTTCCAGCATGACTGTGAACCACTGATAACTACTCTCTGGGAACGGTTTTTCAACCAGTTTTGCACCCACCTTATTATAACGCCATCTAGGTTGCATTTCCCCTAGTTTATGAGAAGATCATGCAACACAGTTTTATACCACGTCGACCACTTCCCCCCATCCACAAGGCTTGTTACCCTGTCAAAGAAAGCTATCAGGTTGGTCTGACACAATTTGTTCTTGACAAATCCATGCTGACTGTTACTTATCACCTTATTTTCTTCTAGAGGTATGCAAACTGATTGCTTAATTATTTGCTCCATTATCTTTCCAGGTACACAAGTTAAGCTGACTAGTCTGTAATTCCCTGGGTTGTCCTTATTTTCTTTTCTATAGATTGGCACTATAATTGCCCTTTTCTAGTCTTCTGGAATCTCTCCCGTCTTCCATGACTTTTTAAAGATAATTGCTAATGGCTCAGATATCTCCTCAGTCAGGCCCTGGTGACTTGAAGACATCTAATTTGTCTAAGTAATTTTTAACTTGTTCTTTTGCCTCTAATGCTACCTCATTTTCACTGGCATTCACTATGTTAGATGTCCAGTCACCACCAACCTTCTTGGAGAAAACTGAAACAAGGAAGTCATTAAGCACCTCTTCCATGTCCACATTTTCTATGATTGTTTTTTCCCCCTCATTGAGTAACAGGCTTACCCTGTCCTTTGTCTTCCTCTTGCTTCTAATGTATTTGTAGAATGTTTTCTTGTTACCCTTTATGTCTCTAGCTAGTTTGATCTCGTTTTGTGCATTGGCCTTTCTAATTTTGTTCCTACATACTTGTGTTGTTTGTTTATATTCATCTGTAGTGGGGCAGTAACCCCGCTCCTGCCCTGATGAGCTGAAAACAGCCCTGGAGAGGGCTGTGGTAGGGAACCTAGGCTGATTGGGGAAACAGCCTCAGCTGGGGCCACGCCCCAATCAGGCCGCAGCTGGCCCTATAAAAGGGCTGCTAGCCAGAGTTTAAGAGTCTCTCTCTGGATGTTGAGAGGGATGGGCCTGGCTGCTGAGATCTGACAAGGGTACCTAGAGTGGAGCAGGGCTGGGGGAAGGCCACAGGAGCTGGGGAGCTCCAGCCTGGAAAACACCCAGGCTGCAGGCCTTGCTAAAGGCCAAGAAGGTACAGGGGTTGCAGATGGGTAGCCCAAGGGTAGGCAGAGGCAGCAGGTCCAAACCCTCCTTGCCAATGATGAGTGGTAATTATACTGCAGTCTGCCCCAGGGATTGGGGGCTAGATGGTGACTGGCAGTAGCCCAAGTCTGAGGTGAGGTGGGGGTTGAGGGTTCCCTGGGGAGGGGAGACCTAGCGAGACTGTGGGGTACTGCCGGGGGCAGAACCCTAAGAGAAGGGGAGGTCTGGGAGGGACATGGTGGGGGGGCAGTGACAAGGCGAGATACCAGCCTGCAGAGGACACTCTGGAGGCTGGCAAGATAATTCCCTGGATGACCAGCAGGAGGCGCTGCAGCGGTGAGTCTCACCTCGCTACATCATCTTTTGTAATTTGACCTAGTTTCCACTTTTTGTAGGACTCTTTCTTGATTTTTAGATCATTGAAGATCTCCTGGTTAAGCTGTGGTAGTAGGATTTTGTTTGTATTTTGTATTACTTAGAATGAAGGATAAAGAATAATAATGTAGTATGTATTAAATATATTGATGTATGATTTGACCATATCCTGCCAGCCACCCTTTTTGAATAGCAGAAAGGAATGGCCTAATGGGCCATTGGTAGAGATGCATCAACCAGAATCTGTCTGGGCTGATTTAAAGGCAGTAACAGACCTCTTAGGCCTGGTCTACACTAGGAGGTTATGTCGAATTTAGCAGCGTTAAATCGAATTAACCCTGCACCCGTCCACACAACGAAGCTATTTAGTTTGACATAGAGGTCTCTTTAAATCGATTTCTGTACTCCTCCCTGACGAGGGGAGTAGCGCTAAATTCAACATGGCCATGTCGAATTAGGGTAGCTGTGGATGGAATTCGACGTTCATAGCTCCGGGAGCTATCCCACAGTGCACCACTCTGACGCTCTGGACAGCAGTCCGAGCTCGGATGCTCTGACCAGCCACACAGGAAAAGCCCCAGGAAAATTTGAATTCCTTTTCCTGTCTGGCCAGTTTGAATCTCATTTCCATCATGGCGAGCTCAGCAGCACTGGCAACGATGCAGAGCTCTCCAGCAGAGGTGACCATGCAATCGCAGAATAGAAAGAGGGCCCCAGCATGGACTGAGCGGGAAGTCTTGGATCTGATTTCTGTGTGGGGCGATGAGTCGGTGCTTTCGGAGCTGCGATCAAAAAAACGGAATGCGAAGATCTACGAGAAGATCTCCAAAGCCATGACGGAGAGAGGATACAGCCGGGATGCAACGCAGTGTCGTGTGAAAATCAAGGACCTGAGACAAGGCTACCAGAAGACCAAAGCGGCAAACGGACGCTCCGGATCCCAGCCCCAGACATGCCGTTTCTACGAGGCACTGCATTCCATTCTAGGTGCGGCCACCACCACTACCCCGCCACTGACCGTGGACTCTGACGATGGGGTATTGTCGACGGCTGCTTCCGCGAAGATGTTCGCGGACGGGGAAGATGAGGAAGGAGATGAGGAGGACGAGGCAGTCGACAGCGCATACAACGCTGATTTCCCCGACAACCAGGATCTCTTCATCACCCTCACGGAGATCCCTTACCAACCCTCCCAAGGCGTTAACCCTGACCCTGAATCAGGGGAAGGATCAGTCGGTAAGTGTTTTAAACATGTAAACATTTATTTTCATAGAATCATAGAATATCAGGGTTGGAAGAAACCTCAGGAGGTCATCTAGTCCAACCCCCTCCTCAAAGCAGGACCAATTCCCAACTAAATCATCCCAGCCAGGGCTTTGTCAAGCCGGGCCTTAAAAACCTCCAAGGAAGGAGATTCCACCACCTCCCTAGGTAACGCATTCCAGTGCTTCACCACCCTCCTAGTGAAATAGTGTTTCCTAATATCCAACCTGGACCTCCCCCACTGCAACTTGAGACCATTGCTCCTTGTTCTTTGATCAGAACAGGAATGGAATATTAACAATGGGTTACTTTGCCCTAGGCGCTTTACTTTTTAGTCCTTGCCAGTGCAACTACTGGAAAATTCTGTCAGTATGTCCGGGGATAGAGCAGAAATCCTCCTGGGACATCTCCACGAAGCTCTCCTGGAGGTAATTTGAAAGCCTTTGCATTAGGTTCCTGGGGAGAGCGGCCTTATTGTGTCCTCCATGGTAGGAAACTTTTCTGCGCCAGGCTAGCAGCAAGTACTCCGGGATCAGTGCCTCGCACAGCATGGCCGCATACGGCCCTGGTTTTTGCTGGCATTCACGCAGCATGCGGTCTTTCTCTGTGTCCGAAATCCTCATCAGAGTGATATCACTCATGGTGACCTGCTTTAAATTAGGGGAATGTTAGTATTGGGACTGATTGCCTGTTCCTTTACATAAATGTAACCGGCGGTTTACAGACACGCGGTGGAGGCGGGACAGGAGCAGCATACAGGGATCTTTCCCGGGGACAGCCGCGAGGGGGGTGGGACAGGGGCAGAGTTCATGCTGGCCGGATTGCCGGCAGCAGGAACTGGCCAACGCTAGGGGCATTGCTTTGAACGTGAAAGGAGGGCACTGCTATAAATTAAGTTTTCAGCAGCCAAAGGTCTACGGCTTACCATGTCCGCCTGCTACCCGAATTCCGCTGTCCTGCTCCACTTGTGTGATCTGTACTCCAAGACCCCAGGCACTGAATGGGAAGGCCGAAAATTCGACCTTGTCCTGAGTGCGCATGTGATAGGTACTGTGCATGGTCTTGTTCACAGAGAAAGACCATGTTCTTTGTTCACAAAAATATATCTTTGTGAGGAATTCACTCCCTTTTTCCCATCCCACAGCTGCGAGTGTCTCCCAACCTACCCCGGCATCCCCCTCCCAGAGGCTGGCGCAGATTAGGTGCCGAAAGAGAAGGACACGGGACGAGATGTTCTCCGAACTTATGGGCTGCTCCCGAGCCGAGGCAGCACAGCAGACCCAGTGGAGGGAGAACATGTCGCAATACCAGCGATCACACAGTGAACGGGAGGACAGGTGGCGGCAGGAAGACCAGCAGGCGACTCAAACACTGCTTGGACTAATGAGGGAGCAAATGGACACGCTCCGGCGCCTTGTAGATGTTCTGCAGGACCGGCGGCAGGAGGACAGAGCCCCCCTGCAGTCTATCTCTAACCGCCCTCCCCCGCCACAAAGTCCCATCCCCCCCTCACCCAAAGTCCCAAGAAGGAGGGGCGGCAGGGGCCGTGAAAACTCTCACTCCACCCCTGCAGACTGCTCAAGTACCAGACTGCTCTCATTCCCAAAGTTTTGATAAGTCCTTTCCTTCACTCCAAAAGCACCTCACCCAAGCCCCCGTCCCAGTGTCATCCCCTAACTGTGTAGTTGTTAATAAAAAATATGTTTCTGTTAATTACTGTTTCCGTCAGGTTCTTTTAGAGGAGAGTGTGTTTGAAGGGGGGAAAGGGGGTTGGTAATTGGAGAGGACAGTCACCTTTATCAGGGAACAGACACGGGGGCAGGTACAGCAGCAGGTCACACACACATTGCAGTCACTAGGCACCCTGGTCAGTCTGGGAGGTGGTTTTCATGTTCTGTGTGGGGGGGCTATGTGAGTTTGTGGCGGGGGAGGGCGGTTACAGATCTTATGCAGCAGTCCTTAGCCTGGATGACAGAGCCACGCAGCAGGGGATCTGTAACCATCCTCCCCCGCCACAAAGTCACATAGCCCCCACACACAGAGTCCCAAAAAGGAGAGGTGGCAGGCTCCGTTGAAACAACCAGTCCACCACTGCGGACCGCTCTAGGAGCAGGAGCCTGTCATTCCTCGAGTTTAGAAGCGTCCTTTCCATCACTACACCCGCTCCCCACCACAGTCTGCATCCCAGTTTCAACCCTTTACCACGAAACCCTTAATAAAGAAAACGGTGTTAATGAACAAAGTTCCATTTATTTTATTTTTAAAGGTGTGTTGGAAGGGGGGTAATGGGGTGAAGGGGGTATGTAACTGGAGAGGATAGTCAACATTAAGTGGGTAAAGAAATGGGGGCAGGTTCAGCTTCTCTTTAAACAAACTTAATAGTCACAGGTTACCCTGCTCACTGTGGAACCTAGCTTTCAAAGCCTCCTGGATGCACAGCGTGTCCCGCTGGGCTCTTCTAATCGCCCGGCTGTCTGGCTGGGCGTAATCAGCAGCCAGGCGATGTGCCTCAACCTCCCACCCCGCCATAAACGTCTCCCCCTTGCTCTCACAGAGATTGTGGCGCACACAGCAAGCTGCAATAACAATGGGGATATTGGTTTCGCTGAGATTAGAGCGAGTCAGTAAGCTTCTCCATCTCCCCTTGAGACGTCCAAAAGCACACTCCACCACCATTCTGCACATGCTCAGCCGGTAGTTGAAGAGTTCTTTTTCACTGTCCAGGGCGCCTGTATAGGGCTTCATGAGCCAGGGCATTAGCAGGTCGGCTGGGTCCCCAAGGATCACTATAGGCATCTCCACATCCCCAACAGTTATTTTGTGGTCTGGGAAGTAAATACCTTCCTGCAGCCAGCTAAACAGACCAGAGTCCCTGAAAACACGAGCGTCATGAACCTTGCCCGGCCATCCGACGTTGATGTTGGTAAAACATCCTCTATGGTCCACCAGTGCTTGCAGCACCATTGAAAAGTAGCCCTTTCTGTTAATGTACTGGCTGGCCTGGTGCTCCGGTCCCAGGATAGGGATGTGAGTTCCATCTATAGCCATCTATAGTTTGGGAATCCCATCACGGCGAAGCCATCTATGATGACCTGCACGTTTCCCAGGGTCACTACCTTTGAGAGCAGTAGCTCAACGATTGCGTTGGCTACTTGCATCACAGCAACCCCCACGGTAGATTTGCCCACGCCAAAGTGGTTCGCGACTGACCGGTAGCTGTCTGGCGTTGCAAGCTTCCAGAGGGCTATGGCCACTCGCTTCTGGACAGTCAGGGCTGCTTGCATCCGGGTGTCCTTGCGCTTCAGGGCAGGCGACAGCAACTCACAAAGTTCCAGGAAAGTTCCCTTACGCATGCGAAAGTTTCACAGCCACTGTGATTCATCCCAGACCTGCAGCACTATGCGGTCCCACCAGTCCGTGCTTGTTTCCCGGGCCCAGAATTGCCGTTCCACAGCATCAACATGACCCATTGCCACCATGATGTCCACGGCGCAGGGTCCCGTGCTTTGCGAGAGGTCTGTGCCACTCTCAGACTTAATGTCCTCACTGCGCTGCCGTAGCCTCCTCGCCCGATTTCTCAGCATCTGCCTCTGAAAAAGGTGGACGATAAGGTGCGAGGTGTTGACAACGGCCATAACTGCAGCGATGGTCGCAGCGGGCTCCATGCTCGCAGTGCTGTGGCGTCCGCGCTGTCACTCACCAGAAAAGTGTGCGAACTGATTGCCTGCCGGCGCTTTCAGGGAGGGAGGGCGGGAGTGACGGTTGAATGACGACAGTTACCCAAAACCACCCTCGACACATTTTTTTCCCCAGCAGGCATTGGGGGCTCGACCCAGAATTCCAATGGGCAGCGGGGACTGCGGGAACTATGGGATAGCTGTCCACAGTGCACCGCTTCCAATGTCGACTCTTGCCCCGTTAGTGTGGACTCACAAAGTCGAATTACTGTTCTTAGTGTGGATACACACGTTCAACTTTGTAATATCGGTTCCACTAATTCGATTTAAGTAAAATCGAACTACTCTCGTAGTGTAGACATACCCTTAGGGTCACCACTTTGTTGTTGGTTTAGCATTTTAAAATAAGTAAAAGAATGCAATGATTGTTTTTCTTTTGCATTGCAACTTGATGTTCCTGTTCAAAATGTTCTGTGTAAATTAATTCTGTTTTACATGTGAATGAGGAATGTCTGTATTAAGAGAAGTGTGAAGGCCATAACCGAACCAGATGTTCTAGGGAGGAACTGAAGACAGATGCAAGGGCGCCGGGAGGTTGCAACATGCCCCTATTGAAATGTCAGAGAAGGGCAGATTGACGACTCTAAAGATGAAACAGGGACCTATCAATGGGGACAAGAGAGCTGTGATCAAAATCAGCATGGGGTAACTCCTTGAGAGACCTGATGAAAGAACAAGATAAAGGATGAGAAGGACAAATTAAGAAAACAAGCACTCGTCAAACAGCTATTGATTACAGCATGATGGTGCAAAACTCATTGGTCTCAATGAAGGAAAATCACTATATAAGCAGGGTGCCTTGCCATGAAACTCTGGGTTCATCCTGCCAAGACAGAGCATCGTGTCACGACCGACAGAACCCGGCTCCTCCCTCCCTGTGATCAACCTAGCTGGGCATAGTAACTATAACATCAACTGGCAGGAGTGTGTGTGTGTGATTGAATCCATATGCTAATTGTTGTATTTCCAATAAATGCGGCGTATTGCCTTTTCCCCTGAAAAAGATCCTGTGTGCTTCTTATCAGCATAACAAAGCCAGGGTGGTCTCTTGCCATACTTCCTATCTTTCCCCACGCAGTGAGAGAGTTTGCTCTTGTGCCCTTAATAATGTCTCTTTGAAAAACTGCCAATGGTCTTCAATTGTTTTTCCCCTTAGACTTGCTTCCCATGGGATCTTGCCTACCAATTCCCTAAGTTTGCTAAAGTCTGTCTTCTTGAAATCCATTATCTTTATTTTGCTGTTTTCCCTCCTACCATTCCTTAGAATCATGAACTCTAGCATTTCATGATCAGTTCCACAGAGCTGACTTCCTCTTTCAAATTCTTAACCAGTTCCTTCTTATTTGTCAAAATCAAATCTAGAACAGCCTCTCCCCAGTAGCTTTCTCCACCTTCTGAAATAAAAAATGGTCTCCAATACATTCCAAGAATTTGTTGGATAATCTGTTCCCTGCTGGGTTTTTTTATCCCCCCCGCCTCTCTCTCAACAGATATCTGGGTAGTTTAAGTCCCCCAACCCCATCAAGAACATAAGGTTGTTCTTATTTGCTGACTTGTCCTAATTTGCTAAAAACTGCTATCTGATGTAGCTAATTCCTACAGATAGGTGTTTCACACACCCAATAGTGTAAAACTGCTATCTGTAGGCATTAACTACATCAGATAGCAGTTTTTAGCAAAAGTAGGACCAGGGCCGGCTCTGGCTTTTTGGCCGCCCCAAGCAAAAAAAA
>NW_020664931.1:174733-179457 GCF_002925995.2 Terrapene triunguis
GGGCGGGAGAGAGAGAGAAGGGGGCGGCCAGGGCTACAGCAGGGGCGCTGCCACGCGGCCCCTCCCGCTGCGCCGCCGCCTGCCGCGAGGGCTCTGCTCCGGTCGGCGGGGAGGAAAGGAAGAGGACTGCCCTGCAGGGCGCTCTGGTTCTCCGTGCCGCCGCCCCCTACAGGGCGGCCGGAGCGGAAAAAAAAAATAAAATAAAAAAAAAAAAGCGGCCATGCCGCCCTAGGATTGGGCGGAATGCCGCCTCCAACAATCTGCCACCCCAAGCACCAGCTTGCTCAGCTGGTGCCTGGAGCCGGCCCTGAGTAGGACCTGTCGCTGCTTCAGGTAGCACATTCCTACAGATAGTAGTTTCACACATCCTATAGTGTAAAACTGATAGTTGGAATGTGCTACCTGTAGCAGGGAGAAGTAGTGAATTGTTACTATTAGCAGTTACTGATACATATAGTTGTTCTTGTGTGCTGACTTGTCCTAATTTGCTTAAACTTGACAGTGGTGTGGGATGGAAGCATAAAGTGTTCAGCTTCCAAACGATCCTGCCTGGATTCGTTCTAGTGAGCCCCAGAAATGCGGAGGATAATTTAAACTTAGTTTCCTTAGCGTTTGCAATCTCTGACCATTACAGTTTATCAACTCAGCAAGCAGGCACAGGCAGCAATGCACTTGTCCTGTTGCCTTGACTGAGAGAGGTTTCTGATCAAAGGGAGCATAGATTCCAGCAAGCTCCTGGGGTACTATCTCATTGGAGATGAAAGGGCTTGTTCAGAAATAGATTTTGAAGTCTGTAGGGTAAAGATGAGCTAGATGGGTTTGTCTCCATGCAGCTATATTTTATTATCTGGGGGCTGAGTAGGAAGGAGAGAGAAGTATTTTGGGTATCCTATTTCCTTTACTGAGGACCATCTATGGTCACCTGAAATTTTTCCTGGCAGAAGCAGTTCCTATCTATTTATTACAGGGTCAGAATATGGCTGCCATCACACAGAGGCATTAGTGGTGGTGGAGGTGAGAAGAGAGCCAAACACTCCCATGCATGTGGAAGCCATAATTTTGCTGCTGCCTAAATACCTTGATGGCAAACAGGTAGGAGCACAAGGCACTGCCAGCTATAGTGACCACCCCAGAGGAGCCATGCACTGTGTGGAGTTTATGTTGCTACACCTATTCTATACTGGTGAGGGCAAACCACACTCCACAGTGCTCCTGGTGGCCCCAGGGCTTCCCCTGGTTTCCACCAGCACAAACACTGCTCCTATCACCATTACATGAAGATGCACCACCTTCTCTTCCTCCCCACCATTGCTCAAGCTTTAGAACCATAACTGAGCCTGCAGTTGGTAAAGTGCTCATGATCTCTATAAAACATGACATAGGATGATTATAACTGTTGCTAATGAGGAGCTCAAACTCAGACAAACCTTAGTGGAGAGGCAAAGCGTTCTTTTGAAAAACTGACATGGTGGTTTTGGTGAGGTGAATAGCTCTGTAGAGGTTCAGGCTTCTCCCATGAACAAATGAGCCAGCGAAGCAGCCTAGCAAAATAAACAAACCTACCCTGCTATTTACATTGGGAAGATAATTGATGCTGAATACTGCAGTTGACAGAATGTGATATAAACAAGTATCGCACAGAAAAAATATTTCACTACAGTTTTCCACAGAAATTGAGATTAGGGTAGGTGTTCAAAAATACAGGGGGAGGGAGAAGGACCGATGAGGTGTGAGACTGTTAAGGCAAAGGTGGGCTGAATGGCACCATAGTAAAAACTGAATATTTCATGACCATTTTATTAGATTTAACTCATGTTTTTAAATCATCCAACACATTAAATTTGGCTATACAAGCCTACTATGAAGCACTATATCTACAACCTTTTTGGTTTCTTGTTGTAATTTTGTACAACTCTTTTAATGAACTTCTCGAATGCAGTGCATTCATTTTTGGTGGCTTCTCATGTGTCAGAGGGTATGTCTACACTACGCGATTAATCCGAATTTAGATAATTCGAATTTGGGAAACAGGTTGTATAAATTCGATTGTATGCGGCCACACTAAGCACATTAATTCGGTGGTGTGCGTCCATGTACCGGGGCTAGCGTCGATTTCTGGAGCGTTGCACTGTGGGTAGCTATCCCATAGCTATCCCATAGTTCCCGCAGTCTCCCCTGCCCATTGGAATTCTGGGTTGAGATCCCAGTGCCTGATGGGACCAAAACATTGTCGCAGGTGGTTCTGGGTACAGCCTCACCCCTCCCTCCCTCCCCCCCTCCCTGCATGAAAGCAACGGACGGCAGACAACCATTTCGCGCCTTTTTTCCTGGGTGAACGCAGCAGACTCCATACCATGGCAAGCATGGAGCCCGCTCAGCTCAAGACAGCAGTCATGAACATTGTAAATACCTCGCGCCTTATCGTGCAGTTTATGCTGAACAAGAACCGGGAAAACCAGGCGGAGAGGAGCAGGCTACAGCAGCGCGGCGACGAGAGTGATGAGGATATGGACATGGAATTCTATCGAACCGCGGGACCCGGTGCTTTGGAGATCATGCTGTTAATGGGGCAGGTTATAGGCATGGAACGCCGATTCTGGGCCCGTGAAACAAGCACAGACTGGTGGGACCGCATAGTGTTGCAGGTGTGGGACGATTCCCAGTGGCTGCGGAACTTTCGTATGCGTAAGGGCACTTTCATGGAACTTTGTGACTTGCTTTCCCCTGCCCTGAAGCGCCAGAATACCAGGATGAGAGCAGCCCTCACAGTTGAGAAGCGAGTGGCAATAGCCCTGTGGAAGCTTGCAATGCCAGACAGCTACCGGTCAGTGGGGAATCAATTTGGAGTGGGCAAATCTACTGTGGGGGCTGCTGTGATACAAGTAGCCAAAGCAATCACTGAGGTGCTGCTACACAAGCTAGTGACTCTGGGGGATGTGCAGGTCATAGTGGATGGCTTTGCTGCAATAGGATTCCCTAACTGTGGTGGGGCGATAGATGGAACCCACATCCCTATCTTGGCACCGGAGCACCAGGGTACCCAGTACGTAAACCGCAAGGGGTACTTTTCAATGGTGCTGCAAGCACTGGTGGATCACAAGGGACGTTTCACCGACATCAACGTGGGGTGGCCGGGAAGGGTTCATGATGCACGCGTCTTCAGGAACACTAATCTGTTTAAACGGCTGCAGCAAGGGACTTACTTCCCGGACCAGAAAATAACCGTTGGGGATGTTGAAATGCCTATCGTTATCCTTGGGGACCCAGCCTACCCCTTAATGCCATGGCTCATGAAGCCATACACAGGCAGCCTGGACAGGAGTCAGGAGCTGTTTAACTACAGGCTGAGCAAGTGCAGAATGGTGGTAGAATGTGCATTTGGCCGTTTAAAAGCGCGCTGGAGATCGCTACTAACTCGCTCTGACCTCAGCCAAAGAAATCTCCCCATTGTTATTTCTGCTTGCTGTGTGCTCCACAATCTCTGTGAAAGTAAGGGGGAGACCTTTATGGCAAGGTGGGAGGCTGAGGCAAATCGCCTGGCTGCTGATTACGTGCAGCCAGACACCAGGGCGATTAGAAGAACACACCAGGAAGCGCTGTGCATCAGAGAAGCTCTGAAAACCAGTTTCATGACTGGCCAGGCTACAGTGTGAAATTTCTGTTTGTTTCTCCCTTCATGAAAACCAGCCCCCTTCATTCTCATTCATTCTCTGTAAGCAACCCACCCTCCCCCCAGCTTTCTTTCAAAGGTAATAAAGTCACTATCGTTTAAAAATCATGTATTCTTTATTAAGTGATTATAAACATAGGGAGAGAACCAAGAAGGTAATCTGGGTGAGGTTTGGGAGGAGGATAAGAGGGAAGTCTAAGGCCACTGATCAAATTCAATATAATGACAGCCTTTTGGTTGGGCTGTCCCCTGGGGTGGAGTGAGAGGGTGCACGGAGCCTCCCCCCCCCGCGTTCTTACACGTCTGGGTGAGGAGGATATGGAACATGGTGAGGGGGGAGGGAGGTTATACAGCGGCTGCAGCGGCACTCTGTCATCCTGCTGCCGTTCCTGAAGCTCCACCAGACGCCGGAGTATGTCCGTTTGCTCATGCAGCAGCCCCAGCGTTGCAGCCTGCCACCTCTCATCTCGAGCATCCCTCAAGACCTCACGTTCACTGGCATCTTTCCTAAATTTAGATACAGTGTCCTTCCACTCATTCAAATGAGCTCTTTCATTGTGGGTGGATTTCATTATTTCTTTGAACATGTCGTCTCGCGTCATCTTTCTACGATGCCTTATCTGAGATAGCCTTCTGGACACAGGAGGGAGGCTTGAAACATTTGCAGCTGCTAGAGGGAGGGTTGAAAAAAAGTAGAAAAGTTTTTAAAATGATACATTTTACAGAACAATGCTTGTACTCTTTCATGGTGAACACTATTCACATTACATAGCACATGTGATTTCAGTACAAGGTCGCATTTTCCATCTTAATATTGAGTGCCTGTGGCTTTGGTGTTAGAGATCACAGACGCAGGTCCGGGTAACAGAATTCATCTTGCAGGCAGCCATGGTAAGCCATTGTCTTTCGGCTTCTGCGCCCTCCTTTCCAACATACCAATCAAAGCCTGTTGACTGCTGAGGTTTTCCTGTTAACCTTCAGCAGCAGAAAACAAACTAACCCCCCCGCCCCCCCTCCCGCCATGAATTCCCTGGAATGATCAATGTACCCCTCC
>NW_020664931.1:179467-331931 GCF_002925995.2 Terrapene triunguis
ACTAACCCCCCCGCCCCCCCCTCCCGCCATGAATTCCCTGGAATGATGGCTTTACCCTTCCCCCCACAGCTGGTATCAGGGAAGATCCCTGCTAGCCAAACGCGAAAAGCTCTGGGCCAATTTCCCCCCCCGCCCCTGCGCTTAGCTAACTGCAGGGAAGGATTTCTTATCAGCCACAGGCAAACAGCCCAGTAGGAACGGCCACCTCTGTCCCCTTAATTAAGTTCCCGTATTTCAAGCAGGTTACCATGAGCGATATCACTCTCCTGAGGATTACACAGCGAGATAAAGAACGGATGTTGCTTGAATGCCAGCAAACACCGGGACCATACGCTGCCAGGCTTTGTCAGGCAATGATACCAGATTACTTGCTGCAAGCATGGCGTGGACAAGTGTCCTACCATGGAGGACGGAATAAAGCGGCACTGCCCAGAAACCTTGTGGCAAGGCTTTTGGAGTACCTCCAGGAGAGCTTCATGGAGATGTCCCTGGAGGATTTCCGCTCCATCCCCAGACACGTTAACAGACTTTTCCAGTAGCTGTACTGGCTGCGAATGCATCCCAAGTCCTCAGGGCAAAATAATCATTAAAAAACCTTGCTTTTAAACCATGTTTTATATTTTAAAAGGTAAACTCACCTGAGGTCCCTTCCATGGGGTCATGGTCTTGGCTACTGGCTTGGGAGGCTTGGGAGGGTACTTCAGTCAGGCTGAGAAAAAGCTCCTGGCTGTTGGGGAGAACGGAGTGCTGGGTGCTCTCTGCAAGATCCTCCTCCTCCTCCTCCTCTTCCCCATCCTCAGAATCCTCAGGTGTAGAGACTATCCCAGACCCGGTTTGCACGATCACAGGTGGGGTAGTGGTGGCGGCCCCCCCTAGAATTGCATTCAGCTCTGCGTAGAAGTGGCATGTCCGCGGCTCTGACCCGGAGCGACCGTTTGCCTCTTTTGTTTTTTGATAGGCTTGACTGAGCTCCTTCACTTTCACGCGGCACTGATCTGAGTCCCTATTGTGGCCTCTCTCCATCATGCCCTTGGAGATTTTTTCAAAAGTTTTGGCATTTCGTCTCTTTGAACGAAGTTCTGCTAGCACTGAATCCTCACCCCATACAGCGATCAGATCCAGTACCTCCCGTGTGGTCCATGCTGGTGCTCTTTTTCGATTATCAGCCTGCATGGTTACCTGTGCTGATGAGCTGAGGTATCTGTGGTATCTGTGGTCACCTGTGCTCTCCACGCTGAGCAAACAGGAAATGAAATTCAAATTTTCCTGGGTCTTTTCCTGTCTACCTGGGCAGTGCATCCGAGGTCAGATTGCTGTCCAGAGCGGTCAGTGGTGCACTGTGGGATAGCTCCCGGAGGCCAATACCATCGATTTGTGGCCACACTAACCCTAATTCGAATTAACAAAATCGATTTTGACGCTACTCCGTTCGTCGAGGTGGAGTACAGAAATCGATTTAAAGCGCCCTTTAATTCGAACTAAATGGCTCTGTTGTGTGGACGGGTGAAGGGTTAATTCGAATTAACGCTGCTAAATCCGAATTAATCCCGTAGTGTAGACCAGGCCAGATACTTCCAGTCCTTCACAATATGCTCATGATCAGACAGAAGGCGACTTCTTTCAGAACACAATTCTATTCAATGAGGAAAAAGAATGCTCAACTATAGCTGTTGAGACTGGGAGTAGAAAGAGATGAATTCCTACTTCTTTCATCCCAGGAATCATAGCACAAAAATTGGGTCGAACCATTAGTGATGATAAAGAAGAAGTTGAAATCAAATCTACATTTGTTCATCATATGATATTCCACTCTGTGTTCAAATTCTCTATTCTGTCCTGATCACATGGCAGCCCCACTGCTGGTAGTGCCTCACTCAACTCTATTGTTGGTGTTTTATAAGACTGGCATCTGTAAAAGCTATGTAGAGGTTGATGGAATCCAAAAGTTGTTGTAGAGATGTAAAAATCAAGTCAGTGTACTTTACTTTTTCAGCTGGCTTAACAAACACTTCTTGTCGTCTTCATTTAAGAAGTTAATATAAGTGCCCTAATTAGTCAACATCTGAACTGAAGTCTTTGCTTCTTCCAGTACATTTTCAAGGGATATCTCTCTGATTGATCCAAGTGTAGTTTCCATTGCTGGACATAGATCTACTACTGTTGTAGCAGATGCCTGGATGGCATTGTATAATGACCCAAGTGGTTTCAATAGTAGACTTACAAGAGAGAATGGCAATTGTGTTCTCCGAACTTAATAGGAAAAGTAGTCCACCAGCCTCGCTACTTAGATCCGTCACATCTCGGTAGATACTTTCCAAAGCCAGTAATAATGGTTGCAGTAATTTTAAGACAGCCAAGGATCACTCATGAGAAATCCAGTGGATTTTCCCAGGTTGGACTAATTTGAACTTCTGTCCCAATGTATCTTCTATATTTTCCAAGATGTTCAGTCCTTTTGTACTCTTGCTGAAAAAGAGTATAATGAAGACATTAAATTTATAACTTTTTAAATGTCTTTTGAAGATTCTGTAGCTTGTGCTAGTTGGAGTAGATGGCCTCTGCAGTGTGTATTGGAGAGATTAGAGTTACCCTTTCTCTGAGCAAAGCTGGTACTCCACTATGTCTTCCAGAGAAGTTTGCAGCTCCATAAAATGCACAAGTAGCCATCTGTCTAGGGTTCAATTGACAAGCATTTAACTTTTCTAAGATGTGGGTTGTCAGAGATGCAGCCGATGTGTCTTCTATAACCTGAACATCTAGGAATTCATCTACTGACCTACCACTGATATCAAGATAACATAGGCAGTGACTTAATTCTTGACACCCATTTGCATCAGTGCATTCATCAGCCATGTACGCACATTTTCTGAATGCGGTGAGAGAGTTCTTCACTTTTTCAACTGCTGAGTCTTTCACTGTTACACTACATGCTTCTAACCAGTCAGTTGAGTTTCTTGCAAAAAGATAGTGAGCATTTGCTGGTCTTGGTCGGAACCAGTGTTCAATTTATGGATTAACAAATGACAATGCACTTACCACACAGACTGGAGGCCAATGTTATCTCCAGTGTGTGGTATCTCTTGCTTAAAGGGAAAGGATGATGTGACAGCCATGTTTGTTCACATAAAATGTGTTGTCGCCAGCATTCTTAACAGCCTCATTAAGTACTTCTAAAATTGGCTTTGACAATGACTGGCTTATAAGGCTTTCTGCATGTTGATGCAGTCCAGAAGATTGGTGTTTTGCAGCCTTTTCACAAAGTTTGTCAGCATTGGCTTTGCTGATCAGTCTGGCAAACCAAGCTCCTCCACTTTTACTATATAAATCATGGTGTAGTGTGGTGGCCTGGCTCCCAGCCGCCCCAGAGAGGGACGAGCCCCTCTGGATGCCAAAGTGGGCGGAGCCACTGGAGCCTGCACCCGCCCCCCAAAGGTCAAAGCGCAGGACAGGAAGTATAAAAGCCCCACCCCAGGGCTCAGAAGCAGCCTGGCCGCCAGAGAAGCCAGACGCTGGGGGCCTAGCTCCCGCTGGAGAGACTTCTGCAGCCTGTGACCGACCCAAGGACTGGCCAGAGCCTACCGGTGAGAAGTGACCCAGAGGAGCTGCCAAGCCTACCGCTCGCTGAGTACCCCGAGGAGCCCATGGTGCTTGATTCCCTGGAGGACACCGACCAGATGCAGGTACTGCTAGAGGGGGAGGTAGGAAGTAGCCCGGGGGCAGCCGACCCTAGTCTGGCTGCGGCACATCCAGAGCCGAAGTCAGTGTGTTGCGGCCAGGATCCCCACCGACACAGCAGCAGGCTGCCTGCCGCTGTTAGGGCCCCGGGCTGGGACGCAGTGGAGTGGGTGGGCCTGCGTCCCCCCTGCCACCCCACTTACGGGTGGCAGTCTCCCCCTCACCCAGACGCTCAGAACCAGGAGCCTGGGTTTTTGTTCCTGAACTATTTGCTCAGCCCCTGCCTGAGGGCCTGGGCTCCTGACTCTGTGTGTGGCCCCGCCCTGACCCAGGGCCTGGGCCTGATAGTGAACTATTTGCTCAGCCCTGCCTGAGGGTCTGAGCTCTAGACAATTTGTTTACCACCCCGCCCTGACCCAGGGCCCGGGCTTGTTCCTGAACTATTTGCTCAGCCCCTGCCTGAGGGCCTGAGCCCTTGACAGTTTCCTGCCTCACCCGGTTAATTCCCCGACTCACTGGAACTAAGTAGTGAGGCCGCCTGGCTCCCAGCTGCCCCAGAGAGGGGTGACCCCAACTGAACCCTTCTACACATGGTATGCTCACATCTTGAATACAGTATGCAGTCCTGGTTGCCCCATCTCAAAAAAGATATATTGGAGTTGGAAAGGGTACAGAGAAGGGCAACTAAAATGATTAGGCGCCTGGAACAGCTTCCATATGAGGGGAGATTAAAAAGTCTGGGGGACTTTCTGGCTTAGAAAAGAGACTATTAAGGGGGGGTGTCTATAAAATCTTGACTGGTGTGGAGAAAGTGAAAAGCTCCCTCACAACACAAGAAATAGGGCTCACCCAATGACATTAATAGGCAGCAGGTTTAAAACAAACAAAAGAAAGTACTTCTTCACACAACATACAGTCAACCTGTGGAACTTTTTGACGGGCTGTTGTGAAGACCAAAACTAGATAAATTCATGGAGGATATATCCATCAATGGCTATTAGCTAGGATGGGCAGGGATGCAACACCATGCTCTGAGAGCCTCTGTTTGCCTGAAGCTGGAAGTGGACAACAGGGGATGGATCACTCAATAATTGCCCTGTTCTGTTAATTCCCTTTGAAGCACCTGGCATTGGCCACTGTCAGAAGACAGCGGGGGGAGGGATAGCTCAGTGGTTTGAGCATTGGTCTGCTAAACCCAGGGTTGTGAGTTCAATCCTTGAGGGGGGCCACTTAGAGATCTGCCGCAAAATCAGTACTTGGTCCTGCTAGTGAAGGCAGGGGGCTGGACCCAATGACCTTTCAAGGTCCCTCCCAGTTCTAGAAGATAGGATATCTCCATTAATTTAAGACCGAGTATTGAGCTAGATGGACCATTGGTCTGACTCAATATGGCTGTTTTTATGCTCTTCTGTAAAAATTACAGTAATTATAATAAAAATGTTTAGTACAGAAACTCCCAAAACACCAGCCAAAATTGATCACTTGGGCAACACAGCTCTGTCTGCTGGATACCTAGGCAGAGCAGGTGAGTTCATGTAAATATAATCTGGTCCTGAAGCCTTCCCACCCCCAGCCCATCCTTAGCTGTCAGGGGAGAGCTCATGCAGACCTTGCTTACAAATCATAATTTTAAATTATAAGCTTGGCCAACATTGCTGAAATGAATGCACCAACATTGTTAGAAAAAACAGCTGTGTGAGGAAGCTAGTCTTTGTTCATACTTTTCAAACCTATTATACTTTATCAGGTACAAGTATTTTATCATACATTGTATATGCTTTTAAAGTGTGTATTAATGTTTCAATTTCAATTCAAATTTCCAACCAATGACAAAATTGGCAACACTATTGCACCTAGTTGACCACTGGGGGGGTGTTGGGGAAATTCAGGGGGGAGGGGTAGGGAAGGCCCGGTTTCACTGAATTAAGTCTCCTGCTGCAGTACCTCAGTAGGTTACATCAAAGAAGAGCTGCAGTGACTAGGCATTGGAAGAAAAGACATTGGAATACCTGTGCCTTTAAGAACCCAGCCTTGGGAAGCCCATGCTGAGAGGTACTGTCTGTGGGAGAGGAAACAAAATATCCCCTCTGCTCCCCCCACCCTATTTTTTGCCAAACACTGGTGTCTCAGTCCACGGGGGTAACTGTTACCTCCTCTTCTCCCTGTGCCAGGGTTTTACCCTCTGCCACCGTCTGGCAGTGGCTTCAGCAGATGATACTGGACATGCTCTGTGTGAGCATGCTCACTACACCCTAAGTAGCACATTCCTACAGAGAGCAGTTTCCTATACTACCCCAGGACCACAGTGGAGGTGTTGGCTGAAAACTGTGGTGGGCCCCAGGCCCCTCCATGGGAACAAGACCAGAAATAAACTAAGAAAGGTGTCATGTGGGCCATGGAGCGGCGACCCAGGGTGAGGGTCGCTGGGCTCCTGCTGCAGCCTGAGGTATCTCCCGGTAAAATCTAGGACCAGGGCAAGCCCAGGCCAGCGAAGGCACCAGCTGCAGGGTGACAGACTGCTCATTACCCTCCTCTTCCCTCCCCCCGGCCAGGCTGGCAGCCTGCCTCTGCACACGTCACTTCTTTATTTAGTTTTAGTTAGTTAGTTTCACCTGACACTCTAGAGGCACATTTGAGGCAAGTTACACAAAACAAAATAGATGAGCCTTACAGAGTGCCCCAGGAGTGAACAGTTTGAGTGTAGTTTGGGACAAGAAGGTGCTCTATATAGAGGACAGTAAAAAATAGCTCTGGTAATAGAAAAACTTTTGGGATTAAAAACAAATTGGCACAGGACAACCTGTACTGAGCTACACAAAGATCTTACATTTAAAGAATTGGAATACATTCCTCATAGTGAAAGACTCAAGGAGCTCAATCTATTTAGTTTATCAAAGCGAAAGTAAAAGGGCAACTTGATTACAGTCTGTAAGGACCTTTATGTGGAACAGAAATTTTAAAATAGATGACTTTTGTCTCATAGACTTTAAGGTCAGAAGGGACCATTATGATCTTCTAGTCTGACCTCCTGTACAACGCAGGCCACAGATTCTCACCCACCCACTCCTGTAACAAACCTCTGACCTATGTCTGAGCTATTGAAGTCCTCAACATGTGGGTTAAAGACTTCAAGGTGCAGAGAATCCTCCAGCAAGTGACACGTGCCCCACGCTGCAGAGGAAGGTGAAACCCCCCCAGAGCCTCTGCCAATCTGCCCTGGAGGAAAATTCCTTCCAGACCCCAAATATGGCGATCAGCTAAACCCTGAGCATGTGGGCAAGACTCACCAGCCAGACACCCAGGAAAGAATTCTCTGTAGTAACTCAGATCCCACCCTATCTAGTGTCCCATCACAGGCCATTGGGCATATTTACTGTGAATATTCAAAGATCAATTAATTGCCAAGATTAGGCTATCCCATCATACCATCCCTTCCATAAACTAATCAAGCTTAGTCTTGAAGCCAGATATGTCTTTTGCCTCCACTGCTCCCCTTGGAAGGCTATTCCAGAACTTCACTCCTCTGATGGTTAGAAACCTTCATCTAATTTCAAGTCTAAACTTCCTGATGGCCAGTTTATATCCATTTGTTCTTGTGTCCACATTGGTACTGAGCTTAAATAATTCCTCTCCCTCCCTGGTATTTATCCCTCTGATATATTTATAGAGAGCAATCATATCTCCCCTCAGCCTTCTTTTGGTTAGGCTAAACAAGCCAAACTCTTTGAGTCTCCTTTCATAAGACAGGTTTTCCATTCCTTGGATCATCCTAGTAGCCCTTCTCTGTACATGTTCCAGTTTGAATTCATCCTTCTTAAACATGGAAGACCAGAACTGGACACAATATTCCAGATGAGATCTCACCAGTGCCTTGTATAATGGTACTAACACCTTCTTATCTCTACTGGAAATACCTCGCCTGATGCATCCCAAGACCGCATTAGCTTTTTTCACGGCCATATCACATTGGTGGCTCATAGTCATCCTGTGATCAACCAATAGTCCAAGGTCCGTTCTCCTCCTCTGTTCTTTCCAAGTGATGCGTCCCCAGTTTATAACACAAATTCTTGTTATTAATCCCTAAATGCATGACCTTGCATTTTTCACTATTAAATTTCATCCTATTACTATTACTCCAGTTTACAAGGTCATCCAGATCTTTCTCTCTCTGTATTGGCAATACCTCCCAGCTTTGTGTCATCCACAAACTTTATTAGCACATTCCCACTTTTTGTGCCAAGTCAGTAATAAGATTAAATAAGATTGGTCCCAAAACCGATCCCTGAGGAACTCCACTAGTAACCCCCTTCCAGCCTGACAGCTCTCCTTTCAGTAAGACCCGTTGTAGTCTCCCCGTTAACAAGTTCCTTATCCACATTTCAATTTTCATATTGATCCCCATCTTTTCCAATTTAGCTCATAATTCCCCATGTGGAACTGTAGCAAATACCTCAATTTCAGTAAGGCAAATTAGATCCACTCCATTTCCTTTGTCTACAAAATCTGTTACCTTCTCAAAGAAGGAGATCAGGTTGGTTTGGCACGATCTACCTTTTGTAAAACCATGTTGTATTTTGTCTCAATTACCATTGACCTCAATGTCCTTAACTGCTTTCTCCTTCCAAAATTTTTCCAAGACCTTGCATACTACAGATGTCAAACTAACAGGCCTGTAGTTACCCGGATCATGTTTTTTTTCCTTTCTTAAAAATAGGAACTATGTTAGCAATTCTCCAGTCATACAGTACAACCCCTGAGTTTACAGATTCATTAAAAATTCTTGCTAATGGGCTTGCAATTTCATGTGTCAGTTCCTTTAATATTCTTGGATGAAAATTATCTGGGCCCCCCGATTTAGTCCCATTAAGCTGTTCGAGTTTGGCTTCTACCTCAGATGTGGTAATATCTACCTCCATATCCTCATTCCCATTTGTCATCCTACCATTATCCCTAAGCTCCTCATTAGCCTCATTAAAGACTGAGGCAAAGTATTTGTTTAGATATTGGGCCATGCCTAAATTATCCTAAACCTCCACTCCATCCTCAGTGTTCAGCGGTCCCACTTCTTCTTTCTTTGTTTTCTTCTTATTTATATGGCTCTAGAATAGGGTGACCAGATGTCCTGATTTTATAGGGACAGTCCCGATTTTTGGATCTTTTTCTTATATAGGCTCCTATTACCCCCCACCCCCATCCCGATTTTTCACATTTGCTGTCTGGTCACCCTACTCTAGAACCTTTTACTATTGGTTTTAATTCCCTTTGCAAGGTCCAACTCTACATGGCTTTTGGCCTTTCTCACTTTATCCCTACATGTTCTGACCTCAATAAGGTAGCTTTCTTTGCTGATCCCTCCCATCTTCCACTCCTTGTAGGCTTTCTGCTTTTTCTTAATCACCTCTCTGAACTGCTTGCTTATCCAACTCGGTCTACAACTCCTGCCTATGAGTTTTTCCCCTTTCTTGGGATGCAGGTTTCTGATAGTTTCTGCAACCTTGACTTGAAGTAAATCTAGGCCTCTTTCGCCTTTAGATCCACAAGTTCTTCAGTCCAATCCACTTCCCTAACTAATTTCCTTAATTTTTTAAAGTTAGCCCTTTTGAAATCAAAAACCCTAGTCACAGATCTATTTTTGTTCATCCTTCCATTTAGTTTGAACTGAATTATCTCATGATCACTCAAACCAAGGTTGTCCCCTACAACCATTTCTTCTAAGAGGTCCTCACTACTCATCAAAACCAAATCTAAAATGGCATCCCCTCTTGTTAGTTCAGCAGCTACTTGGTGAAGGTATCCATCAGCTATCGCATCCAGGAAAATCTGAGCCCTATTATTACTACTAGCACTTGTCCTCCAGTCTATATCTGGGAATTTAAAGTCTCCCATGATCACAAAATTCCCATTAGTATTTTCTTCATTAAAAACATTAAAGAGGTCTCTATCCATATTCAAATCGGATCCCGGCAGTCTATAGCACACCCCAAACACTATCCCAGGGGAAGCTCTAGTAGCTTTCTTCCCCAATGTGATTTTTGCCCAGACAGACTCTGTCTTATCCATTCCATCACTTCTTATTTCTTTACAGTCTACTTCATCATTGGTATACAATGCTACTCCACCACCTTTGCCTTTATTTCTGTCATTCCTAAACAGCACATACCCTTCAATACCTGTAGTCCAGTCATGACTACTATTCCACCATGTTTCTGTTATCCCTATAATATCTGGTTTCACTTCCTGCACCAGTAACTCTAGTTCCTCCATTTTGTTACCTAGGCTCCTCGCATTGGTGTACAAACATCTTAATTTTTGATGTTTGGCTTTGCTCACATTCTTTACCCGATTAGGCCCAGACATTCCACAGCCAGTATCACCTATTAGACTGGTATCTACACTACCCTTCCTCCTTATGTCCATTCTCCTACCCACGGCTGTATCCTTTCTTACTTCATTTTCTTCCCTCTCAATGTTAAAATCCGGCATGGAGATTACCTGGACATCTCCCAACCATCTCCCCCAAATTCCTAGTTTAAAGCTCTCTTAATCACTTGTGCCAGCCTTCATCCTAGAAGTTTATTTCCCTCCCTACTCAGGTGAAGTCCATCCCGAGAGAACAGTCCTCTGTCCATGAATGCTTCCCAATGGCCATACATTCCAAAGCCCTCCTTATAGCACCACTGCCTGAGCCATCTGTTGATCATCATAATCTTGTCACACCTTTGTTGCCCTTCTCTAGGAACAGGCAGAATCCCACTGAAGATCACCTGAGCCTCGATTTCCTTAAGTGTCTTCCCCAGTCTGGCACAGTCTCCCTTGATACGTTTCAGCGAGAATCTAGCCGTATCGTTTGTTCCCACATGAAGGACAATCAGAGGATTCTTTCCCGCTTCCGTTAGGATCCTCTTCAGCCTCAGGTCCACATCCTGTATCTTAGCACCTGGTAGACAGCACACCCTTCTGTTCTCTGGATCAGCTCTAGTTACAGGCCTGTCTATTCTTCTCAGTAAGGAGTCCCCAATCACATAGACCTGCCTTTTCCTGGAGATGGTGCGATTCTCCGGTCTATCCCCTGTTCCTTTTGGCTGCAAGTCCTCTCGATTCCTATTGTCCCTTGCAATCCTCCGCAACCCATCCCGTTTCGGTCTCTTGAACTTGCAGGGGGCATTGGTGTCACTCTGCAAACAGTAAATGGGTGGTGGAAGACAGGGCATGACCTGCATGCATGTATGCTAGCTGTTGGTGTCTGGGCAGTGAGTCAGTTCAGCATAGCATTTAAAGCAGGACAGGCAGTGACACAACCCCTTACTGATGTTGATTGAACCGCAAAACATCACACCCATGTAGATATTTATAGACTGTAATCAAGTCCCCCTTTAACTTTCTCTTTGTTAAAGTAAATAGATTGAGCTCTGAGTATGGCTACACTGCACTGTAAGCCCAGGGTTAGCAGAACTTGAGTTAGCAGACCCTGGGTTTTGTTAACCTAGATCTTGAGCATTTACACTCATCTGTAATCCCAGGTTAGGAATTATTGAACCCTGGGTCACAACCTGGGGTTCCAGCATCTATGCTGCATTGTGCAGACCCAAGTCCAACCACCATATCCCAGATGTCCTAGTGCCCTCCCAAAATGTGGCCACTCTAGCCCTTAGTTCATGGTGCAGTGTGGGAAAACTTGACTATCCACGAAATTTGACTGTCCAGAGGACAAAGAAAGTCAGCCTGTGGGATTGTGGCATGCTTCTGGCAGACTCCCAGAGCATGCATTCAGTGGGGCTGTGCTTACATTCCAACGCAGTAGAACTTGAACCATAGGTCCAGGCTTAACTACATCCCCTGTGGGATCCTGGGATCTTTGATTCAAATCCTGGGTTAGTGCAATTTGTGTGTAGAAGGAAAGGGAGTTAGGTTTAAGCTCAAGTTCAAACCCTGAACTTACCTTACAGTGTAGTCATACCTTTTGAGTCTATCACTATAAGGCATGTTTTCTAATCCTTTAGTCATTCTCATGGCTTTTCTCTGAACCTTCTTCTATTTATCAACATCCTTCTTGAATTGTGGATATCAGACCTGGACACAGTATTTCAGCAGCGGTCACACCAGTGCTAAATACAGAGATAAAATAGCCTTTTTGCTCCTACTTGAGATTCCTCCAAGGATCTCATTGGGAGCTTATGCTCAGCTGATTATCCACTACAACCTCGCATGAAGGGGTCAGCTCACCACTTAATGCTTCCTCATGGCTGGGCATGGCATAGCAGCTCTCTCTTCCCTGGGGTCTGCAGCCAGTGGCTGCTCCACCTCTGCAGTGGCCTGCCTCTTCCTGTGACTTGGCCCACCTGCCAAATCTCTCTCTTTTCAGGATAGTCCATTAACAAAAAGCAAGGGGAATTAACACAAACCAAGTTAGTATGAGACAGAGGCACACCTCCCTCTCCGGGTCAAGCCCTCAATTCCCTCAGGGAAGTTGTTGTTGGGAAAGATCCTGTCTTCCCTTTGCTCTTTCCTCAGGAGCTAAGGGCTGAAGATCTGCTTTCTTCCCTGGTCTGCCCACAAGTGAGCTGTTCTGCTTTCCTTTTAATTCCTCCTTCCACCTGTGCATGTCTTGCAGGTGTGGTAGGGTAGGACTGACTGAGCCCAGAGCAGTTCCTTAACACCTTGTTGTCCAAAACAAAATAAATTAAGGGAAAAGAACTTATGAAGGGAAAGAACAGTCATTTCCATTTCAGATACACAAACACAGTGTCTTTCATAGGTCAGTGTATGTGCAGCTGTGAATATCTTTAATAGCTGCAGTGGTGAAGTGGTAGGCATAGTGCAGCAGCCTCTGATGCCATGCAGAATGTTGAGGGGTGTGTAGGGAGGTCCCGATATGCAGTTCTTGAGCTGCAGAGGGAGGCAAGCATGGGATTATTGAACCTGCCGTTCCACCAGAGTCTGCAGAATGTCTGTTTGCTGCCTGAGAAGTGCAAGCATCTTCTGTTGCACATCCTTCTCCTTTTCCTGTGCCTTTCTCCTCTCTGCTTTATCCCTGTCCATGCTGTCTGCAAGGGTCATCCTCCAAGCTCTGTGCTCATTATCTGAAGCACTGGAGACTTGGAGGGTCTCTTGGAACATATCGTCCCGAGTCCACTTCCATCTTCTCCTTATCTGGCTCAGCTGTTCCAATGGTGTGGATGGAGAGACACCCTCAAGGCCACATTTGCAGCTGCTTAAGATGCAATACACAGAGGCACCATGGTCAGTGTATTCACAAGATAAATCAAAACTTAGGGTACTGTACTCATTCCCCTTGATCCACACAAGTTGTAAGCACTACATTCTCACATCTCCTTGGGATTTATACAGCATGGCGGCAGTCACAGCACCAGCCATGGTGAGTACAGCCCTGGGGCAGGGGGTGAATTGGGGAAATGAGGGAGGATAGCTCATGTGCATGAGTATATGTGTATAGGGCAATTTTCCACAGGAGGTGGTGATTTTAGCAATATCTCACTCCTGAGGGTAACAGAGGCTGAAAGGAACAAGTCTTGCAGGCATCTGGCTACAGCCCAGGACCATATGCTGCTACCATGTGTGCTACAATGGTTCCCACTGAAGTAATTGCTGAGTGGCATGGGAAAGTGTCTTACCGCAGTGGAAGAAATAAGGCAGCCCTCCCCAGAAACCTTTGGCAGAGGATTGCAGACTACTGCATGAAAGTTTCATTGAGATATCTACAGAGAATTCATGGGACATCCCAGTGCACAGAAACAGAGTGTTCCACAGATCCCTCTCTGCCTTACTCTAGAGGGGGATGAGAAATAGATAACAACTCTACCTCTATTGGTTGTTTCATTACTTCTTCTATCATAAGTAAAAAAAGAGTAAATCACCAGATTTGTCCAGCTACTTTGGGGGTTCCATCCCTGTAATGTCAAAGCAAAAAGCAAATGACCAGAGATGCCTTCCCCTGCATCAGGCTCACCCATGCTGGGCTGTAGGGACTGGATAGACTGTGCTGGAGTCAAAAACATGTCTTGGCTTGCTGTGCAACTGGATCCCACGGTCACCTGTCTCATAGACTTTAAGATCAGAAGGGACCATCATGATCATCTAGTCTGATCTCCTGCACATTGCAGGCCACAGAACCCCACCCACTCCTGAAATAGACCCCTAACCTCTGGCTGAGATACCATAATTTGAGGACTTCAGTAGAAAGACCTCAAGTTACAGAGAATTCACCATTTACACTAGTTTAAACCTGCAAATGACCTGCGCTCCATGCTGCAGGGGAAGGTGAAACCCCCCCAGGGTCTCTGCCAATCCAACCCGAGGGATCCCAAATTTGGTGATCAGTTAGACCCTGAGCATGTGGGCAAGACCCACCAGGCAGATACCTGGGAAAGAATTCTCTGTAGTAACTCAAAGCCCTCCCCATCTGTCTCCAGCAGTTGGGGATTTTTGCTACTGGCAGTTGCCAAAGGGCCACATGCCATTGTAGGCAATCTCATCATACCATCTTACCATCCCCTCCATAAACTTATCAAGCTCAGTCTTGAAGCCAGTTAAGTTTTTTCCTTACTGTTCCCCCTGAAAGGCTGTTCCAGAACTTCACTCCTCTGATGGTTAGAGACTTTCACCTAATTTCAAGCCTAAACTTGTTGATGGCCAGTTTATATCCATTTGTTCTTGTGTCCACATTGGCGCTTAACTTAAATAACTCCTTTCCCTCCCTTGTATTTATCTCTCTGATATATTTTTAGAGAGCAATCACATCTCCCCTCCACCTTCTAGACAAGCCAAGCTAAGGTAGGTTTTCCATACTCCTCCTTCTCTTCCTTGTCCAACACCTCCTCCTTCTTGCTGTTCACAATGGGGGTCTCCAACTCGGGCTCCTCCAAAGTATCCACAAAGCTTTTGGGAGTGGTGGTGTCGTCTTGTCTGAGGATGGCATGCAGCTTTTTGTAAAAGTGGCTACATACCAGAGCAATTGTTATCCTCCCTTGCCTTCTGATATGCCTGCTGTAGCCAGGGCCGGCTCCAGGCACCAGCCCACCAAGCTTGTGCTTGGGGCGGCACCTGGAGGGGGGCGGTGCGGCGCTCCGGCAGCCGGGGAGAGCGGAGCCACGGCCGGGCTCGCCGCCCTGCCCCCGGGGCTCTGGCCGCCGGGGGGAGAGCCGAGCCCCGGCCGGGGCTTGCCGCCCTCCTCCCAGGGCTCCGGCCGCCCTCCCCCCCCGGCGCCCTCCCCCCGGCTGCCGGGGGGAGAGCGGAGCCCCTGCTGGGGCTCGCCGCCCTCCTCCCAGGGCTCCGGCCACCCTCCCCTGTCCCCCATGGGGGGGGGGCGGCCGGAGGCTTTTTTGCCTGGGGCGGCAAAAAAGCCAGAGCCGGCCCTGGCTGTAGCTCATTGGCCTTCATGTAGCAGTGCTGCTGGTCCCTCTTGTAGCCCTTCTCCTCCATGCCCCAAGTGATCTGCTTGTAGATGTTGAAATTTCTATGGCTGGGTTGGGGCTGTGCCAACACAGCCTCTTCTCCCCACAGACCCTGAACGGGGAGACTTTGGAAACCAGTAAAGTGCCTGAAACCACTATTGCTTATTGCTAAAAGTAGCCAAGTCAGCAGGCCATAAACTGGCCATGCAGCGGCCTTAGCTTAACCAAGGCAGGAGGGGAGGAGGGTTTGGGTGCCACAGAAAGGGCAGCTTGACCCCGCGTCCTTCCTGCTAAGAATGTTGAAATTGCTGATACATGTATTTTAGAAAAACAGGAAGCTTGCCTATGTGTGCCCTCGGGAATGCGTCTATCAGGCCCTGCCTCAAGGCATGCACACTCTGAAAAAAACTCATCTGGTTAATTGATGATCAGAAGGAAACCTCTTGCTTGACCTTTAAAAACTGCTTGTTTAGCAAGTTTTCTTTAAGTGATATGTCATTGTATTACTAATGTATAAATAAGGGGAAAGTTTGAGGTAGTTGGACTCTCCCTCTGGACGTATCTTGTGGTCCCCACCGGCAGACGGAAGTTTGGCCAATGGAAGACTGTTGCTGTGTCACTCGAGAGCCACACTCAGCTTCGGTAATTATTGAGGGTTGCGGGAGTTTTACTAACCTGTTGCAGATGTGTGTAAGTGCTTGAGGCTAAGTAAAGTTTAGCTTTAAGTGAAAGCACTCTTGTGTAGTCCTGTTTGTGCCAGCCATCTATCGGTCGGATGGCCATGTCTCCCTTGATTTATTTCCTGACACCACCTCACACACAGTAAAAGTTACCAAGAGCTTTGGGTTGAAAGAACCCCAGGTAACAACCCAGGAGATCCAACATTTCCTATGTAGTTCAGGCAGGAGTGTGTCTGCATCATGTAGCCAGCATGGTCAGTTGGGCAGTTGCTAGGCATGCTCTAGAGTTGCTAGGTGTGCTCTCTGTGACGGGATCCCTGGGGTACAACCTGGAACTGGGGTACCGCTGTGCCCCCTTAACTCTCCAGCCTGGGCGGTCTCTCACAATGCTTTGCTAGTGACAAGCAGCAGACTCCTCCAGGTGCTGTTATCACTCAGTACAACAGCATATCAAGCCCCACAGTCAGCTAGATTGCATGAATGCTCCCAAAGCCACTCATGAATCACACAGAGAAAGGCACCAGCCAATTCTCCCCCTCTCCCCAGCCTTGCACCCCAGAGCTGTACCATCTTGCCCTGGTCAGTGTAAGTTTATTTCCCAATCTGCCCCTCCCCCAATGTGGAGAAGTCATGCACTAGCCTTTGTAACCTGAGCTGAGATTTCCCAATCACTTCAAGCAAAATAAGCTGTTTTAGGTAAAGTATAAAACAGATTTATTAACTAGAGAAAGATAGATTAAGTGATTATAAGTGGTAGGCATAAAAGGTCAGAGGTAGTTTCCAAGAAAATAAAAGATAAACGCACAATCCAAATCTTATTACACTAGGCAGCATTTAAATCAAGCAATTTTTCTCCGCACTGGATATTACAGTTCTTGATACACAGGCTTCCCCTTTGAAACCTGGGACCAATCTCCTCAGTTGAAATCTTTGTCTCCTCAGCATTCTTGTTGCTTCCAGACTAGGTGGGGGAGGAGAGAGGAAAAAGCATGATGCCACTGCCGCCTATTTTATATCTTTAGTCCATGTGCCTAAAAGACACTTGCCAAGACATGTCCTGGTGTGCTTTGCTGAGTCACAGGGTTGAGCAATCCTCCTGGTGTGGTCTTGTGCAAATGAGTCATAGAGTTGAGCAGTCCCCATTGTGAAGTGCTTGTGTAGCCCTCACTGAATTGTAAATCCCTTGATTACAACTCCCCTGCTGATTAATGGTCATTGAACACCCTCCTGGGAGTGGTTTGCCTTCTTTGTAGGTCACTAGAAAACTTACAACATATTTCAGTAACAACCATACAGCAAAATCTCATAACTTGATACACACTAACAATATATGTATTTTTACAGAAGAATGGATTTCATCAGATCATGACCTTTCATATGATATCTTACATGACATGCTTTGTATGAAACATATAATAATTTTATACATAATTATACCACAGGGGTGGATAGTGCTGCTTTGATATACAGGGTGTCACACTCTCCAAGCCAGGAATTTCAAAAATTTGCAAGACTTTAAAGGGGAGGGGTGGTTCCCTGTCCATTGGCCACTGGACAGAGGAGTTCACAATGGTGACCAGAGCCGTCAGGGTGGGGCCTTGTGGGACACCTCCTGGAGGCCACTAACAATCAATGTAAGTAATGCAGTGTCTACACTGACAATGTGTCAGCCTAACCACATCAATCTTGATTCTATGCTGCTCATGGAGGTGGAGTTATTAAGTCAGTATAGCGGGGCAGTTACATCAATGGGAGCGAAATTTAAGTGTGGATGCCTCCATAGTTAGGTTGATGTAAGCTGCCTTGCATTGATCTAACTCTGTATTGTAGATCAGGCCTGAGTATTTTCCATCACAACTACTACCCTTTTCAATCAAACTTGTAGTCTCATCAAAAAGATATTAAGATATTTTGAATGGATCTATTTTCCACAAACCTATGTTGATTTGCATTAATAATATTACCCTACTTTAATTCTTTAATAATTGAGTCCCATATCAGCTGCTCCATTATCTTGCCCAAGATTGATGTCAAGCTGACAGGCCTATAATTACCTGGATTATCCTATTAACCATTTAAAAATTGGCACATTAGCTTTCTTCCAGTATTCTGTAGCTTCCCCCTGCGGAGATAAAGGAAGAGGGAGGCATGCTTCAGGACCCTAATTGGGCCCTGGGTGATCACTACTTCCCACCACCCAACACAGATGTAATGAGGTTGAGTAGTGCCTGTATAAGAAAAATTAAAACTACTGATTATTCCTCAAAAAAGGTTTTTAATGACTTTTGACTATAAAGGCAACACAGACAAAATAAGAAAAGCAAGATTAAAGACCAGCACTGAATAAGGATTAATATAAATGGCAAGTTATACCGAAGACAAGCACAAGTACATGTAAAGTTATTATTCATTAGCTATTTACTACTATCTTAACACTATAGTATCGATACATCTTGAGATCAATCCTGCCCGAGCAACCAGACTTCTTTACTCCATAACCTTACCCTGCATTCGCCTGAAAATACGTTACCTTTCAGTCGGCCATTTTCTGCACTGGCCAGGTACAGGCGGTCGCGAAGTGCACATCCCTTCGGTTCAGGGGGTGTGGGTCAGGTTTCTCTTATGACCGAAACACACACACACACACACACACACACACACACAGTCCCGTGCCTTCGTACTTTTTATCTGATCTGTCGGCCGTGTCTTAAAACAGACTGACCAATTAGGGTCAGCCAAATCTTTATTGTGGTTAGCGTTGTCACTTTGACCATATAATTTATACTTACTTATTTTCTTGTAGCCAATTGTTTTAATTGTGGGTTAGACAAGCTGTGCCCAGGGGCACAATTTATCTCACTTTATAGGAGTTAGAATGTGTTATCTGGTTGCAGTGCGTTTTGATCACAAGTCTTAGCTTACTTCTGCAAAGCTTGCCCTTTTCACCTCTGCAAAGTGTGCCCTTTTTACCTTTGCAAAGCGGAAGTTTGAGGCCTAACACTGACAATACCTTTGTTCATTTTAAGCTTGGCAATACTTTTGCTCAGAGATTAATCACACTCCCATGCTCCAAGACTTATTAAAAATCAACATTAAAGGTCCAGCAAGCTCCTCATTAAAGGTCCAGCTGTTTTAAACTCCTGGATGCAAGTTATCTGGACCTATTGATTTAAAAATGTCTAATTTTAGTAACTTCTGTTTATCATCTCCCCCCCCCGCCCCAAAAAAAACCAGAATAGAAATATTTATTGAACACTTCTGTATTTTCTGCATGATTGAGAATTCGACCATTTCCATCTAGTAATGAATCAATACTATTGTCAGGATTATTTTTGTCCTAATATATTTCAAAAACTCCTCTCATTGTCCTTAATTCTGTTGGCCAAAGAGTTCTCCTTGTCTCTCTTGGCTTCCCTAATCAATTTTCTACAATTCCTAATTACAAATTTATAGTTATTACTATCTATTTCCCCTTTGTTCCATTTGTTTGGAAGGTATATATACTGATAGCTGCCTTCATATCTTCTGTAAACCAGGTTGTTTTTTTTAACCAGTGTGGCCGTCTTCCTGGATTGTGGCTTTTGGGGCAATTAGTAAGATGTTCTTAAATAATTCCCCATTATCATTCACACTTTTCTAATTAAATTCTTCCTCCTGCTGATTTGGCTCATAATTGTTCTCAGTTTTGTGAAACTGCCCATTTTAAAACACCAAATATATATGTTACTTGTTTGGATTTGCACATTATAAACGTGACCAAGTCATGACCACTTGTACCTAAGCTACCATTAATTTTTAGTTTTCTGATTAGTTCCTCTAGATCTGTTAAGATGAGGTCTAATAAAGAATTCCCCTGTGTTGGCTGCAACACTTTTTGAGTTAGGAAACTGTCATCTATAAAGCTTACAAATTCCAGGGATGTTTTAGTACTGGCAGCATGAGACCTCCAGCATATGTCACTCAAACTGAAGTTCCCCATGATCAGGTAGCTGCTGTCCCCCGATAAGGCTGCTGAATATTTCTGGCACTGCTACAGAGGAAGCTGACAGAGTTGCAGTTCTGGATATCCTATAGAGCTGCTGCACTCTTCTGCTACTTCTGTAGAGGAAGTTTGCAGATTCACAACTTTAATAATTTATTTAACAATTGTGTGATTCTCCACTCCTACAGAGGCTTGCAGCAACATGGCCACAGCACCTCTACAGAACTGCTGCATGTTTCTGCCACTACTGAAGAGGAAGCTTACAGTGCTTGTATAGTGCTGTTGAGCATCTCTACCATTGCTTTAGAGGAAATTCACAGCCCTGCAGCTCTGGTGCTAACAATCCTTTCTGCCATTGTTGTGGCTTTGTCATCTCCATATTGATGCTGCCTGGTTCTTCAGCTGCTGTGGAGGAAACTCACAACTCCAGCACTGCTATAAGCCACTATGCACTTTTGCAGAGGAAGTTCACAGGACAATGGAAGTGCACCTTTATAGAGTATTTGAGTGCTTCTTCCACTGCAGCACAGGAAATTCACCACACTGCAGCAACAGTACCCATATAGAACCACTGCATGATTCTGCCACTGTGGCCTAGAAAGGTTCTAGCACAACAGCTCCTGTGATCTTATAGGGCCAAAGCTTACTTCTGGTACCGCTGCAGAGGAAGTTCACAGTGCCAGGGCTGCATTGCCCCATGGAGATGCTGCATGCTTTGCATCTGATGCAGAGAAAGCTTGCAGTGGCGTGGTATTAGGGATCCTCTAGAACAGTGTTTCTCAACCTGGGGGGGTTGCAAATGAAAGTAAGTAAAAATATTTGTGTGCCAGATCAAAGTTTACTTTTACACAGAAAAACTATAAATTCACTTTTTTACAAATTACGAGTCTTAGAGTCCTTCAATGAGACACTTTTGCTTGTTTTGTACTACCTAATTTTTTTTTGGTTGGGTTGAAGAAACACTCAGCAGCAGGTTGTTCTCCACAGAAAATTCATATAGTTGCTTTGTTTTTATTGCAACCATTGATGAGAATCCCAATTCACATAAATATGACATTGCAAATGGGATTAAAACTTTCAAAGCTTCAGTTACAAGTTCGGGGTACTCATGCTTTTGTGCCATGCAAAACGTTCACACATCTTCTGAAGGAAATGAACACTGAAGCATTTTATCAGATGAAAGCTTGATCAGTTTATCTTGCAGGCTTCCTGTAAATTCAGCAGACTTGACTACTCTTTTGTTGACCAGATTAATTATCCACCTCTTGCCAAGTTCTTTGGTGTCAATCATAATGTTTTTTAATTGTTTAATGTACACACTTGTCATCAATCAATTTCATGAACTTGCAGCTCAGAGGAAATGACTTGATGTTTCCACTCTGAAGCCAATCAAACCAGGCTTCAAGCTTCTTTCCAAAGGCTCTCACTTTGTCTTCCAACACAATTATGATTTTGGGTTGTCCTTGAAAACTCATATTCAACTCATTCAGATGACTGAAGACATCTACTAAGGAAGCCGACTGAAGAAGCCATGATGGGTCTTGGAATGATTTAGCAAAAGGAGACCCTTGATTCTGTAGGAATATAAGTACTTCAGCTTGCAATTCAAAAAGTCTGCTTAACACTTTTCCTCATGATAGCCACCTCACTTCAATGTGCAATAGAAGACTTTAATGAAATGCGCCCATTTCATCACATAAAGCTGAAAACAGGTGAGCTGATAGATGCTGGCTTTTTATGAAATTCCCAACTTTTATAGACTCATTAAGCACCTGAAGCAACTCAGAAGGCATTCCTTGTGCAGCAAGTGCTTGCCAATGTAAGAAGCAATGAGTCCAAATTGCATTGCAGCATAATTGTTTTTAACCTTGCAACAAGCCCACTGTTCTTGCCAGTCATTGCTTTGGCACCGTCACTGTATATAGCAATACATTTTTCCTAATCAATTTCAAAATATTCGGTGGCTTCAATAAAAAGGTTAAATAGACATTCACCAGTCATGTGGCTAGGCAGCACTTTATAAAAGAACATGTTTTCCTCAACGGTAGTATCTGAATTATATCAAACGAAAGCTAAGGACTGTGCTGAGCCTGAAACATCTGTTGATTCATTAAACTGAACAGCTAGGAATTCACATTGTTTTAACTTTTCTTTCAACTGCTCATGATTGTCATCAGCCATTTCATTAATACACCTCAAAACTGTATCATTTGATAAAGGAATAGCTTTAAACTTATTTGAGTCTTCATGGCTCAGCATGCTTGTAACCATGTCCAATGCCATAGGAAGTATGAGATTCTCAGCTATTGTATGTGCCTTACATATTTGGGCAATACGAAGTGACATGAGATATGAGGTTTCACGAGCATTCTTACTGACATTACTTGTATTTGACATCAGTGTTTGCTGGCTATTCAAGCTGTTCAATTTTCTCTTAAAGACCTCAAGAGGCTTTTTCTTTAATTGTGGATGTTTACTTTCCAAATGTCGAATTGATTTAGAAGGTTTCATGCTTTCAGCACTTTGCACTTCGCCACACGACACAATGAGGTTTATTTTCAATTGCTCTAAAACCATACATTAAATAGCTGCAATTGTATTTTCTGCACTTTGCCTTCTTCGTGCCTTCATTCTGTGAAGTAGTTGGTTGAGCTCTCTTTAAAAATGTATCCATTGCACAAGAAAACCTTCCTGAAAAGTGTTCATACACTATTTGCTAGCCGCAAACAACAACACTGTCTGGACAGGAAGCAGCAGTGAGCTCATGTGGTTGCATGAAGTCACGTGATAGCGTGAAGTCAGGGTCGGCTTTAGACTCACTGGGGCCCAGGTTAGAAAGCCAAAGCCTGAGCCCCAGCACCCAGGGCTGAAGCTGAAGCCTGACCCATGCTGCCTGGGGCTGTAGCTCAAGCCCTGCCATGCAGGGCCGAAGCCCAAGCCCTGCTGCCCAGGGCTGAAGCTGAAGCCCAAGCAACTTAGCTTTGCAGGGACCTCTGTGGCCTGAGGCCCTGGGCAATTGCCTTGCTTGCTATCCCCTAATGATGGCCCTGGCTACTATTAATGACACAGCATATTTTTTGGGGGTAAGAAATCTCTCTGCTAACATAAAATGGTATAGGAACTGAAATTACTCTATATCTTTGCATAGGTTTGAAATATTAGTTTATTAATGCTGGTGGGCCAGTATTATTCATAATTTACTTAATGGATATTTAAGGTAGGGCATCACAATTTTTTCAAGACTTAGTACAGAGGGGTTAAAAAAAATGTAAGTCCAAAGGGGGTTGCCAACACAAAAAAAGGTTGAGAAACACAGATCTAGACCACATTTTTACAATTTTTTTATGAGACTGTCACATGGGACTATGTCAAAGGCATAACTAAAATCAAGATATATCACATCCACAGCTCCCTGCCCCTCCCATCTATTAGGCCAGTAACCCCATTGTAGCCTCATCTGTAATTATTACATTTTCTTTGATTGTTTGAGGTTAAATATAAAGTGGCATGCAGTGGTCTGCAAGTGTTTATCCTTCACATCAGCTGCAGTAGAGCAGTTGCCATTAGTATGAGGACCAGGTGATTGGTAAATTATTCCAATGATTAATTACCCTCACTGTTAAAAATTTGATACTTATTTCCAGTCTGAATTTCAACATCCAGCCATTGGATTCTGTTATACCTGGGGTTCTCAAACTTCATTGCACCACATGGCCCCCTTCTGACAACAAAAAATACTACATGACCTCAGGAGGGGGGAACTGAAGCCTGAGCCCACCCAAGCCCCGCTGCCCTGGGTGGGGAGGCCAATTCCAAAGCCTGGTGGGGCCAAAACTGAAGCCAAAAGGCTTCTGCCCTAGGCGCGGGGCCTGTAACCTGAACTCCACCACCCAGGACTGAAGCCCTCAGGCTTTGGCTTTGACCCCAGGTGGTGGGACTTGGGCTTTGGCCCTGGGTGGTGGGGCTCGGGGTTTGGCTTTGGCCCCAGGCCCCAGCAAGTCTAATGCCAGCCCTGGCGACCCCATTAAAACAGGGTCCCAACCCATTTTGGGGTCCCAACCCACAGTTTGAGAACCACTTTGTTATACCTTTCTCTGCTACATTGAAGAGCCCATTGTCAAATATTTGTTCCCCATGTTGGTATTTATGGATGGTAATCAAATCATCCCTTAACCGTCTCTTTGTTAAACTAAATGGATTGAGCTCCTTGAGTCTGTCACTATAACATATGGTTTCTACTCCTTTAATCATTCTCATGGCTCTTTGCTGAGCCCTTCCCAAATTATCAACATCTTTCTTGAACTTTGGACAGAAGACCTGGACACAATATTCCAGCAAGGGTCACACCAGTGCCAAATACAGAGGGTAAAATAACCTCCTTACTCCTACCCGAGATTCCCCTGTTTATGATCAAAGGTTGCAATAACTCTTTTGGTCACAGCATCACCCTGGGAGCTCAGACGCTTCACCCTCCAATGCGCCGTGCCTCGGGCCAGGCGCAGCCGCCTCCTGGGGCGAGGGAAAGTGAAACTAAACCCTGCAGCACGATGGAGGGGAAAGGGCTGGCGCAGGTGCTGCTTCCAAACACCGACACTGCCCCCGGTGGCACTGTGCCAATGCGGGGAGCTGGCCCTGATCGCCAGGGAGATCCTCACCTGCTCCCTGGAATAGCCCGGCTCTGCCCTCCTTGCCCCTGGGTCCCCCCTGGATGGCGAAGTACTCAGAGCCTGGGACCATTTAGAGACCCTGTGAGCTGGGGGCATTCTCAGCCTCCTCCTTGCTCATAGGTTCCCCCAGGCCAGAAGGGACTGTTGTGATCATCTCCTCTGACCTCCTTGTATTAATTCTAATGAACAATGCCACATTATGCAGTATTCATTTTTGAAAGTTTATAATAAAAGTGATGCTTCTGGGGGAGGGAAGGTGGGGTGCAAGGTGGAAGTTTCGCCTAGGGCACATAATATCCTTGCACCGGCCCCGATAGTGTTCCCCAACCTGTAAGCATGGCCTACATCCTTTGTTCCTAGATGTTGTGACAAAGTTCCTCCTCTATCTTGGTGGGTCCTGCGCTTATGCCTCAGAGATTCACCATGTGGGTTGGGGAACAGCCCAGAGACCTTCCCCTCTGGAAGAACCCACAGTCCAGGTCAATTAGGAGGTTTGGGGGGAACCCGGGCCCGCCCTCTACTCCGGGTTCCAGCCCAGGGCCCTGTGGACTGCAGCTGTCTATAGTGCCTCCTGTAACAGCTGCATGACAGCTACAACTCCCTGGGCTACTTCCCCATGGCCTCCTCCAAACACCTTCCTTATTCTCACCACAGGACCTTCCTCCTGGTGTCTGATAACGCTTGTGCTCCTCAGTCCTCCAGCAGCACACCCTCTCACTCTCAGCTCTTTGCGCCTCTTGCTCCCAGCTCCTCACACTCGCACCACAAACTGAAGTGTGCTCCTTTTAAAACCCAGGTGCCCTGATTAGCCTGCCTTAATTGATTCTAGCAGCTTCTTCTTAATTGGCTCCAGGTGTCCTAATTAGCCTGCCTGCCTTAACTGGTTCTAGCAGGTTCCTGATTACTCTAGTGCAGCCCCTGCTCTGGTCACTCAGGGAACAGAAAACTACTCATCCAGTGACCAGTATATTTGCCCTCTACCAGACTCCTGTACCCCACTGGTCTGGGTCTGTCACAATGTATACATTTATATTTAGCTGTATTAAAACATGTACTGTTTGCTTGCTCTCAGTTTACTAAGCAACCAGGTTGCTCTGTATCAGTGACCCAGCCTCTTTATTATTTAATGCTCCCTCTATTTTTGTGTCACTGTGATGGGGTAACCAGCCCTGAAGGGTTTAAGGTAGGGTTACCATCCGTCCGTATTTCCCCGGACATGTCCGGCTTTTGCATCTCTAAATAGCTGTCCGGGAGGAATTGGTAACAAGGTTAAAATGTCCGGGGTTTTTTTTCTCCCTCGCCTCCCTCCCTCCCTTCCATGCAGAGTGCGGCTGCTGATTGGGCGGCTGGGCCAATTGACCCACTCCCATTGGCATCCAGCAGCCAGAGCCCTCCCCTGCTCCCCCCTCCCTCTGTCTGCAGCCCTGTGTAACACACAAACCGACCCACCGGGCAGCGTGTTTTGCAAACACATGGAGCCAGAATGGTAAGGGAAGTCCGGGGGGGGCAGTCAGGGAGTGGGGGAGTGTTGGATGGGTCCCCGGCCTCCTCCTGCCACCCCCCCTCCGTGCGTCCCCCCCTGTGAACCCCCCCGCCTCTCCCTTGTCTGCTTGTACTGCCAGAGCCAGCAGCAACTGCTGTCTGCTGCCCCCGGGTCCTAGTGCCCCCATCCACTAATGGGAAGACAGGCTGCCCTTACCCGCCCTTCCACCCTAGCCCTGAGCCTCTCCAACGCCCCAAACCCCTCAGCCCCAGTCCTCATCCCCCCACACCCTAATCCTCTGCTCCATCCCTGAGTCCCCTCCTGCATCATGAACCCCACATCCTGAGACCCTCACCCCTGCATCCCCTCCTATCCCCAAACTCCCTCCCAAACCCCCTCACCCTTCCCACACACCCCCTCCTGCCCTCAAACTCCCTCCCAAAGCCTGCACCCCCTCCCTTTGCACCGCCTCCCACCCCCAAACTCCATCCCAGAGCCTGCACCCCTCACTCCCTCCTGCACACCCACCCCCTGCCCCAGCCCGGAGCCTGCACCCAGCACCCAAACTCTATCCCAGAACCTGCACCCCTCCTGCACCCTAATCCCCAGCCCAGGACCTGCATCCCAGACCTCCTCCCCCCACCCAACCCCCCTCCCAGAGCCTTAGGCAGGTAGGGGGGGTGGGTTCTGGGCACCACCAAAATTTCTACAACCCTGCCACCCATGCAAGTGGATAAGGGTTGGGGCAGTCAGGGGACAGGTAGTGTCCTAGGGGGGTTCTCAGCAGGGGGCAGTCAGGGGACAAGAAGCAGGGGGGGTTGGAGTTCTGAGGGGGGCAGTCAGGGGGTGGGAAGTGGGAGGGAGTGGATGGGGGCAGGGCTTCCCCCCCCCGTGTCCTCTTTTTTGATTGTGGAAATATAGTAACCCTAGTTAAGGTAGCCCACAAGAGGCCAATTAACCTTCACAGTTGCACCTGAAAGATTTATAAATACTAATTGCTGGTGAAGCTCAGCTGTGGGAGAAGCTCGGTAAGGAATATAAAGAGAGAAAGTTTGTAGTAGCAAGGGGGTTTCAGGGAGGGAGTCTACAGTCACTCTCTTGGAGCAGAGATGTGGGGATGAAGAAACCAGGGTGGAGGATAAGCCCTCGGATCCTAGCCCTGGAAGAAGGGTTAACCCCAAAGGAGCTGTGAAACAAAAGAGCCTGAGAAGGCAGGGTAGGAAGAAATCCAGGGAAACAGCAGCACGGAATGGGATTATGTAGACTTTGGTTGCTGTTATAGGATCCCTGGGCTGGAACCCAGTGTAGAGGAAGGGCCTGGGAAGTGATGCAGAATTATGGGAGACACTATGTAGACAGCTGGTCCAGTGAGACTTTGCTATCTGGGAATGGGGGGGGGGTACCACATAGTGACCTAGCCAGAGGGCTGAGTCATGAAGGAGCACCACAGTGGTGGAGTGACCATTGGTGGGGGGGCATGCTTGATTGTTGGAAAACTGTGGATTGGGAGTGTGGATTCCAGGTTGGCCTTGAGTGGGTCTGACTGTTATAAAAAGGCAGCCAGCTGCAAACCAGCTGAGCAGTTAACAGAGGGAGTTTGACTGGGAGTTCGCCTGGGGAGAGCCCACTGAGGCTTTCATCTTGCAGGCTTCTCTGAGTAGTTACTACAACAGCTGAGGAAGCTCTTAGAAGGAAGGTAATGTGGATGGTGAGCAATCAGCTGTTGTGACCTGCACAGGATGTGCCATGTTTATCTTTCTTCCACAGGACAGAAGCGACTTTGTCTGTATAAAGTGCAAGCTGGTCTCCATATTGGAAGAGAAGGTTCAAGGTCTGGAGAAACAAGTATCAACCCTGCGTTGCATAAGAGAAAATGAGGATTTCCTGGACAGACGTCAGGATATGCTTCTACGGGCACAATATTCTAAAGAATCAGAGCAGGCTGCGCAGCGGAGACAGAAGGACAGTGAAGAAAATTGGCAATGTGACCTCCAGAAGAAGAAAGAGGAGCATCCATGTACCAGCAATGCAGATACAGGTGAGCAACCATTTTCATGTTCTCTCCACAGGTACTGATGCGGAGAGTGGACTAGATGATACATCTGAAGGAAGGGAGCAGGAGGAAACTCCATCAATTGGAAGGCATGAGGTGCACTGTCCTAGGGATGGGGGTTCCATAACCACCGCTCTCAAGAGAAGGAGGCGGGTGGTGGTAGTCAGGGACTCCCTTCTAAAGGGGACATCTATCTGCCGTCCCAACCGGGAAAACCTAGAAGTGTGCTGTTTGCCAGGAGCTAGGATTCACGATGTAACGGAGAGACTGCCGAGACTCATCAAGCCCTCGGATCGCTACCCCTTCCTGCTTCTCCACGTGGGCACCAATGATACTGCCAGGAATGACCTTGAGCAAATCACTGCAGACTACGCGGCTCTGGGAAGAAGGATAAAGGAGTTTGAGGCGCAAGTGGTGTTCTCGTCCATTCTCCCTGTGGAAGGAAAAGGCCCAAGTAGAGACCGTTGAATCGTGGAAGTCAACGAATGGCTACGCAGGTGGTGTCGGAGAGAAGGCTTTGGATTCTTTGACCATCGGATGGTGTTCCAAGAAGAAGGATATCTTGGCAGAGACGGGCTCCACCTAACAAAGAGAGGGAAGAGTATCTTCGCAAGCAGGCTGGCTAACCTAATGAGAAGGGCTTTAAACTAGGTTCACCGGGGGAAGGAGACCAAAGCCCTGAGATAAGTGTGGAAGTGAGATACCAGGAGGAAGCGCGATCAGGAGAGCGCAAGAGGGGAGGACTCCTGCCTTATACTAAGAAAGCAGGACAATCAGCGAGTTATCTTAAGAACCTATACACAAATGCAAGAAGCCTGGGAAACAAGCAGGGAGAACTGGAAGTCCTGGCACAATCAAGGAATTATGATGTGATTGGAATAACAAAGACCTGGTGGGATAACTCATATGACTGGAGTACTGTCATGGATGGATATAAACTGTTCAAGAAGGACAGGCAGGGCAGAAAAGGTGGCGAAATTGCATTGTATGTAAGAGAGCAGTATGACTGCTCAGAGGTCCGGTATGAAACTGCAGAAAAACCTGAGAGTCTCTGGATTAAGTTTAGAAGTGTGAGCAACAAGGGTGATGTCTTGGTGGGAGTCTGCTATAGACCACCAGATCAGGGGGATGAGGTGGATGAGGGTTTCTTCTGGCAACTAACAGACGTTACGAAGAGTCCTGTGGCACCTTATAGACTAACAGACGTATTGGAGCATGAGCTTTCGTGGGTGAATACTAGATCTCCCCCATGAGAACCAGGGCTTGTGATCTCCCACAGCCTGGGTTACCTCTTCTAATTCACTGTTTTTTTCCATTACTTGCCTGGCCAGTATTGTGGCATGTTGTTTAACCTACCTTACTGCCATGGCCATTAATTGCAAGATTCTACATTTTTTTACTTTTGTTATTGTTTTTCAAAGCTTCAGTTTCTGCCATTGCTTTACATATTCCAGTCTATGTTTCCCCACTTTCTTTTTTAAATTCATATGGGCCTCCCTTGCTGGCAATCCAGCAAGTCCAAATTTCATCAAACTCTGTGGGGATTTGCAGGGTGGGTATCAGGGGATTCCCTAACTCACAGTTTTCTACCATGTTAGGGTATGTCTACACTATGAAATTAGGTCGAATTTATAGAAGCCGGTTTTATAGAAATCGGTTGTATACAGCCGATTGTGTGTGTCCCCACATAAAATGCTCTAAGTGCTCTAGTCGGCGGACCGCGTCCACAGTACCGAGGCTAGTGTCGACTTCCGGAGCATTGCACTATGGGTAGCTATCCCACAGTTCCCGCGGTCTCCGCCGCCCATTGGAATTCTGGGTTGAGATCCCAATGCCTGAATGATGCAAAACAGTGTCGCGGGGGGTTCTGGGTACATGTCGTCAGGCCCCTCCCCCTCCGTCAGAGCAACGGCAGACAATAGATTCGCGCCTTTTTACCTGGGTTACCTGTGCAAACATCATACCATGGCAAGCATGGAGCCCGCTCAGCTCAGCTCAGCTCACCGTCACCATATGTCATCTGGGTGCCAGCAGACGTGGTACTGCATTGCTACACAGCAGCAGCAGCTAACTGCCTTTTGGCGGTAGACGGTGCAGCATGACTGGTAGCCTTCATCGGCGATCTGGGTGCTGGCAGCCATGGGGCTGGCAGCCGTAGGGCTGCATTGCACCAGCCCCTTGCCTTTTGGCAGTAGATGGTGTATTACGACTGGTAACCGTCGTCATCGTACAGCAGTGGCTGGAACTCCGTATGTCCGCCAGTCCCCCATCCCCCCAGTCATATTCTGCTGCCTTCACAATGACGATGATGGCTATTGGTCGTAGTATGCCATTTTCTGCCAAGCGCCCAGTATTTTCTGCTAAGCACCCAGAAGAGGCCGAGGGCGATCTGGGTGCTGGCAGACGTGGGGCTGGCAGACGTGGGGCTGCATTGCACACAGCAGCAGCCCCTTGCCTTTTGGTAGAAGATGGTATATTACGACTGGTATCCATCATCCTCCTATTGCAGTGGCTGTCAATCATGGGCACCTGGGCAGACATGCTCAGTCCTAGTGAACTGTTTTGATGATGATGGCTATCAATCGTAGTATGCTATTTTCTGCCAAGCGCCCAGTATTTTCTGCCAAGCACCCAGAAGAGGCCGAGGGCTGTCAGTCATGCTGCACCGTCGTCTGCCAGCTTAAGATGTAAAAAATAGATTTGTTCTGTATTCATTTGCTTCCCCCTCCCTCCGTGAAATCAATGGCCTGCTAAACCGAGGGTTTTGAGTTCAATCTTTGGGGGGGGGGGGCATTCTGTGTGACAGTTGTTTGTGTTTCTCACTGATGCACAGCCACCTTTGTTGATTTTAATTCCCTGTACCTGTACGCCATGTCGTCACTCGCCCCTCCTTCCCTCCCTCCCCCGGTCCATCAGATACTAGTTTCGCGCCTTTTTTCAGACCAGACGCCATAGCTTGCACTGGGATCATAGAGCCCGCTCAGATCACCATGGCAATTATGAGCACTATGAACACCACGCGCATTGTCCTGGAGTATATGCAGAGCCAGGACATGCCAAAGCAAAACCAGGACCAGCTGAGGAGGCGATTGCAGCGTGGCGACGAGAGTGATGAGGAAATTGACATGGACATAGACCCCTCACAAGGCACAGGCCCCAGCAATGTGGAAATCATGGTGTTCCTGGGGCAGGTTGATGCCGTGGAACGCCGATTCTGGGCCCGGGAAACAAGCACAGACTGGTGGGACCGCATCGTGCTGCAGGTGTGGGACGATTCCCAGTGGCTGCGAAACTTTCGCATGCGTAAGGGCACTTTCATGGAACTTTGTGACTTGCTTTCCCCTGCCCTGAAGCACCGGAATACCAGGATGAGCGCAGCCCTCACAGTTGAGAAGCGAGTGGCGATAGCCCTGTGGAAGCTGGCAACGCCAGACAGCTACCGGTCAGTTGGGAATCAATTTGGAGTGGGCAAATCTACTGTGGGGGCTGCTGTGATCCAAGTTGCCAGGGCAATGAAAGACCTGGTGATATCAAGGGTAGTGCCTCTGGGAAACATGCAGGCCATAGTGGATGGCTTTGCTGCAATGGGATTCCCAAACTGTGGTGGGGCCATAGACGGAACCCATATCCCTATCTTGTCACCGGAGCACCAAGCCACCGAGTACATAAACCGCAAGGGGTACTTTTCAATGCTGCTGCAAGCCCTGGTGGATCACAAGGGACGTTTCACCAACATCAACGTGGGATGGCCAGGAAAGGTACATGATGCTCGCATTTTCAGGCACTCTGCTCTGTTTCGAAAGCTGGAGGAAGGGACTTTCTTCCCGGACCAGAAAATAACCAGTGGGGATGTTGAAATGCCTATCGTGATCCTTGGGGACCCAGCCTACCCCTTAATGCCATGGCTCATGAAGCTGTACACAGGCAGCCTGGACAGTAGTCAGGACCTGTTCAACTACAGGCTGAGCAAGTGCCGAATGGTGATGGAATGTGCATTTGGACGTTTAAAAGCGCGCTGGCGCAGCTTACTGACTCGCTCAGACCTCAGCGAAAAGAATATCCCTATTGTTATTGCTGCTTGCTGTGCGCTCCACAATATCTGTGAGAGCAAAGGGGAGACATTTATGGCGGGATGGGAGGTTGAGGCAAATCGCCTGGCCGCTGATTACGCGCAGCCAGACACCAGGGCGGTTAGAAGAGCACAGCAGGGCGCGGTGCGCATCAGAGAAGCTTTGAAAACGAGTTTTGTGACTGGCCAGGCTACGGTGTGAAACTTCTGTTTGTTTCTCCTTGATGAACCCTCCACCCCCCCCACCCGGTTCACTCTACTTCCCTGTAAACCAACCACCCCACCCTCCCCTCCCCCCTTCGAGCACCACTTGCAGAGGCAATAAAGTCATTGTTACTTCACATTCATGCATTCTTTATTAATTCATCACACAACTAGGGGGATAATTGCCAAGGTAGCCCGGGATGGGTGCGGGAGGAGGGAAGGAAAAGGACACACTGCAGTTTAAAACTTTAACTCTTATTGAAGGCCAGCCTTCTGATGCTCAGGCAATCATCTGGGGTGGAGTGACAGGGTGGCTGGAGGCCCCTCCACCGTGTTCTTGGGCGTCTGGGTGAGGAGGCTATGGAACTTGGGGAGGAGGGCTGTTGGTTACACAGGGGCTGTAGCGGCGGTCTCTGCTCCTGCTGCCTTTCCTGCAGCTCAACCATACGCTGGAGCATATCAGTTTGATGCTCCAGCAGCCGGAGCATCGACTCTTGCCTTCTGTCTGCAAGCTGACGCCACCTATCATCTTCAGCCCGCCACTTGCTCTGTTCATCCCGCGATTCAGCCCACCACCTCTCCTCTCGTTCATACTGTGCTTTTCTGTAGTCTGACATTGACTGCCTCCACGCATTCTGCTGTGCTCTCTCAGCGTGGGAGGACATCTGGAGCTCCGTGAACATATCATCCCGCGTCCTCTGTTTTCTCCTTCTAATCTTCACTAGCCTCTGTGAAGGAGAAACATTTGCAGCTGGTGGAGGAGAAGGGAGAGGTGGTTAAAAAAGACACATTTTAGAGAACAATGGGTACACTTTTTCACGTTAAATTTTGCTGTTCACATTACACAGCACATGTGCTTTTGTTACAAGGTCACATTTTTCCTCTTATATTGAGGGCCTGCCGGTTTGGTGTGAGAGATCACTCATTCAGTGCCAGGCAACAGATTTCGGCTTACAGGCAGCCATGGTAAGCCACAGTCTTTTGGCTTTTTTAACTTTCTTAACATGTGGGAATGGTTTCAAACGGTAGCGCCCTCATTTCCCATACCAAGCACTCGTTGGGTTGGCCATTTAAAATGGGTTTGCAATGTAAAAGGAGGGGCTGCGGTTTCCGGGTTAACATGCAGCACAAACCCAACTAACTCCCCTCCCCCCCCCACACCCAATTCTCTGGGATGATCACTTCACCCCTCCCCCCCACCGCGTGGCTAACAGCGGGGAATATTTCTGTTCAGCAGAGCAGGAAGGTGCACCTCTGAATGTCCCCTTAATAAAATCGCCCCATTTCAACCAGGTGACCGTGAATGATATCACTCTCCTGAGGATAACAAAGAGCAATAAGGAATGGATGTTGTCTGCATGCCAGCAAACACCGGGACCATACGCTGCCATGCTTTGTTATGCAATGATTCCAGACTACGTGCTACTGGCCTGGCGTGGTAAAGTGTCCTACCATGGGCGGACGGGATAAGGCAGCCCTCCCCAGAAACCTTTTGCAAAGGCTTTGGGAGTACATGAAGGAGAGTTTTCTGGAGATGTCCCTGGAGGATTTCCGCTCCATCCCCATACACGTTAACAGACTTTTCCAGTAGCTGTACTGGCCGCGATTGCCAGGGCAAATTAATCATTAATCATTAAACACGCTTGCTTTTAAACCATGTGTAATATTTACAAAGGTACACTCACCAGAGGTCCCCTGTGTGCCCTCAGGGTCTGGGAGCACGCCTTGGGTGAGTTCGGGGGTTACTGGTTCCAGGTCCAGGGTGATAAACATATCCTGGCTGTTTGGGAAACCGGTTTCTCCGCTTCCTTGCTGCTGTGAGCTATCTACACTATCTCCATCCTCATCTTCCTCATACCCCGAACCCGCTTCCCTGTGTGTTTCTCCAGTGAGGGAGTCATAGCACACGGTTGGGGTAGTGGTGGCTGCACCCCCTAGAATGGCATGCAGCTCCTCATAGAAGCGGCATGTTTGCGGCTGTGCCCCGGACCTTCTGTTTGCTTCTCTGGCTTTGTGGTAGGCTTGCCGTAGTTCCTTAATTTTCATGTGGCACTGCTGTGCGTCCCTGGTATGGCCTCTGTCCTTCATGGCCTTGGAGACCTTTTCTAATATTTTGCCATTTCGTTTACTGCTACGGAGTTCAGCTAGCACTGATTCATCTCCCCATATGGCGAGCAGATCCCATACCTCCCGTTCAGTCCATGATGGAGCTCTTTTGCGATCCTGGGACTCCATCACGGTTACCTGTGCTGATGAGCTCTACGTGGTCACCTGTGCTCTCCACGCTGAGCAAACAGGAAATGAAATTCAAACGTTCGCGGGGCTTTTCCTGTCTACCTGGTCAGTGCATCTGAGTTGAGAGTGCTGTCCAGAGCGATCACAATGAAGCACTGTGGGATAGCTCCCAGAGGCCAATAACGTCGAATTCTATCCACACTACCCCAATTCCGACCCGCTAAGGCCGATTTTATCGCTAATCCCCTCGTCGGAGGTTGAGTAAAGAAACCGGTTTAAAGGGCCCTTTAAGTCGAAAGAAAGGGCTTCGTCGTGTGAACGTGTCCAGGCTTAATTCGATTTAACGCTGCTAAAGTCGACCTAAACTCATAGTGTAGACCAGGCCTTAGTGCACAGAAACTGCGCAGTTGCAGCGCTGTAAAAAAAACACCCCAACAAAAGGCGTACAGCTTTCTGCACTGGGACTACAGCGCTGAGGTGCCAGTGTAGACACTGTGGTTGATTACAGCACTGCAACTGACCTCCAGGAGGTGTCCCACAATGCCTGTTCTTGCCTCTCTGGTCATCGGTTTGAACTCTACTGCCTTGCCCTCAGGTGACCTACCGTCATCCCCACCCTGTGAATTTCTTTGGAATTTTGAAAGTCCCCTTCCTGTTTGCTCAGTGATGCATGCAGTGGTCTCAGCACATCTTTCCAGGTGGCCATGCCTGCTCCACGCACTAGGCGATCCCCCGCTTGGAGCAATGCTGAGCTGCTGGACCTCATCAACATTTGGGGAGAGGAGGCTGTCCAGTCCCAGATGCGCTCCAGCCATATGAATTATGATACCTACTGACAGATTTAATGATGCATGACAGAAAGGGGCGATGACCGGGACACACTGCAGTGCAGGGTCAAAGTGAAGGAGTTGCAGAACGCCTACCACAAGGCACAGGAGGCAAACCGCCACTCCAGTGCTGCACCCACATGCTGCTGGTTCTACAAAGAGCTGGACGCGATACTTGACGGCGACCCCACCTCCACTGCAAAGACCACTGTGGATACTTCGGTGGCTCGCATGCCAGTTGAGAGTGGATCGAGCCAGGAGGAGGAAATCTTGGACGAGGATGTGGAGGGGCAGGGGAACCCAGAGGCAGAGGATGACTCGGAGGTCAGAAATGGATGCAGCCAGGAGCTCTTTTCTACCCTGGAGGAGCCTAGCCAGTCACAGCTGTCGGATGTTGGCAAAGCGCAAACAGGACAGGAGGCCCCTGGTAAGTGGATTTGATTTTGGGAATCGCTGAAGCGAGTTGTTGGAGGAAGGAGGGTTGCAGAAAGCAGACTTGTCTCCCACCACATGCCTAGTCTGAGTGGCAGAACAGGCTGTTGATTGACTCCCTCACTTCATGGGAACCTGCCTCAGAGATCTCCAGGAAACTCTCATGGAGATACTGGGCACTCCGTTGCCGCAGGTTCTTTGGCAGAGCTGCTTTGTTTCTTGCCTCATTAACGGTAACTTTTCTGCACCACTGTGCTGTCATGGGGGTTGGGGCGACCATTGCTGCACACAGCCGAGCCACATAGGGGCCAAGGTGGAAGCTGCAGTCTTGGAGAATACCCTTCCTTAATTCCCTGCTCACTCTCAGCAGCGAGATATCTTCCATAATGATCACCTCCTGTGGAAAGTGTGGGGACAGGAATGATTATCAGGCCCCCCTACAGTGCTGGCTCTCCCCAAGAGCCACATGCCCAGTGTACAGCAGGGTCCAGGAAGAGTGATTTACCCTGCCCCTGCGGCTACTCACCATTTTGAGGGTCTTGTGGCTCATGTGTGCTTGCCTGGGGTCAGCCAGTTAGTGACAGGTGTGTGAGTACTGGCTGTGTTTTAAAGCACTGAATCAGTGTTCTGTGTATTGCAAACAATACTGCTTCTGTAAAATGTTGCGTTTAAACTTCACAGAGGTGACCTTGGGAGCCCAGCCTCTCTCTTTGTTATTGGCAGCTGAACGGCTGTGCAGAATTAGAAAGCGGACAAGAAGAACTAAGGAGGACTTTCTGCGTGATGTTATGATGCACTCCGCGGCCGAGAAACAGGAATTGAAGGAGTGGCAGGACAGCGAGAAGAGGGACCGAAAGGAGAACGCGGCACGCCAGAATGAAGCCACGGAGCGGCTCTTAAATGTTATGGACATCCAAGTGGACACGCTCCAGGCGATACTAGCACTGCAAACTGAGCAGCTCCACGTCCGCCCTCCTCTGCAGCCGCTGCACAAAACTCTTTCCCATGCTCCCCCCCAGACACTGCCAACACACTCGTATCAACCTCCTGGCTCCAGTCTATACCTGCGGCATTCCACTCCTCCCCCATCACAGTCCAGCACTCCGGACTCCCACTACCCACTGCACTCAACACCCATTCCTCTGCAGTTTGGCCCTGCTGAAATACAGTACTCACTGCATTGTACTCCAAAGAAGAATGTTGAATATGATCCCTGGATATACACAAATCTTTAGCTATCCCGAGACCCCACCTCCTTCTGGGACCTTCCTTTCCCCCATTCCCCTCACTGCTGATGTTTTTTTTTTGTTTGACTCTCTCCTCCGGTTGTTGTTTTTTAATAAAAGAATTCTGTTGGTTTGAAAGCAATCTTTATTCTATTAATTGAAAGAAAACAGCCTTGCAAAGCAACAGACAATTATGTTAAACCTTCATATTGCATCATCTGCACCAATCACAATCACTTCCGAGCATTACAAGCACTGCAGTCCCGAGCATAGCAACAAATATTAGTGGCTTTCAGCTTCAAATTGCTGCCTCATCCCTGATCCTTATGGCCCCGCGCTGTGCCCCTCTAATAGCCCTGGTCTCTGGCTGTTCAAACTCAGCCTCCAAGAGCTGAGCCTCTGCGATCTGGCCCCGAGTGAAGCTTTCATCCTTCCCTTCTCAAATATTATGGAGCGTACAGCACGCGGCTATAAGCATAGGAATATTGTCATCGGCCAGGTCCAGCTTCCCATAGAGGCAGCACCAGCGGGCCTTTAAATGCCAAAAGCACACTCAACAGTCATTCTGCACTTGCTCAGCCTGTTGTTGAATCGCTCCTTGCTGCTGTCAAGTTGCCCTGTGAATGGCTTCATAAGCCATGGCATTAAGGGGTAGGTGGGGTCTCCCAGATCACAATGGGCATTTCAACTTCCCCTACGGTGATCTTCTGGTTCCTGCTTGCAGTTTTCTGAACAGGCCAGTGTTCTGAAAGATGCATGCGTCAAGCACCTTTCTGGACCAGCCTGCGTTAATGTCTGTGAAACAACCACGGTGATCCACAAGCGCCTGGAGAACCATTGAGAAATACCCCTTGCGATTAATGTACTCGGTGGCCTGGTGCCAGAATTGGAATATGTGCCATCTATTGCCCCTCCACAGTTAGGGAAGCCCATTTGTGCAAAGCCATCCACAACGTCCCGCACGTTGCCCAGAGTCACGGTCTTTCAGAGCACGATGCAATTAATGGCCCTGCACACTTCTGTCAACACGAGTCCAACAGTCAACTTTCCCACTTCAAATTGGATAGCGACCGATCGGTAGCAGTCTGGAGGAGCCAGCTTCCACAGTGCAATTGCCACGCGCTTCTCCAATGGGAGGGCAGCTCTCATTCTCGTGTCCTTGCGCCGCAGGGCTGGGGCAAGCTCATCACACAGTCCCATGAATGTGGCTTTCCTCATGCGAAAGTTCTGCAGCCACTGCTTGTCATCCCAGACGTGCATCACGATGTGATCCCACCACTCAGTGGAATGAGCCCAAAAGCGGCGTTCCACTGTGGTCAGCACCTCTGTGAATGTCACAAGCAATCTCATGTTGTAGCTAGTACGCGTGGCGAAATCAATGTCGCACTCCTCTTGCCTTTGTAGTTTAAGGAATAACTCCACTGCCACTCATAACATGTTGGTCAGAGTGAGCAGAATACTGGTCAACAGTTCGGGATCCATTCCTGCAGACCGAAGAGGCAAAGTGCACAGTACACAAACCGTTGAGAGATGGCGCCAAATGCGGACGGAAGCACAGGGATTGCTGGGATGTGAAATAATGCATCATGGGGCATTGGAACAGGACCCAGGATGCCCCGCGACCCCCTCCATCTTCCCACAACTCTTAGCGGCAGAAGAGGAAGAAATGTTCTCTGGGATAGCTCCCCAGAGTGCAATGCTCCGAATTCCACTGCAAGTGCCGCAAGTGTGAACACGCTATTGTGCAGGCAGCTGACAGTGTGAACACACAACAGTGTTTTCCCTTCAGCGTTCTTTGAGCGGCACTGTAACTCCCGGTGCTGTAACTCTGCCAATGTCGACATGCCCTTAGAAAGGTTCTGAAGAGAAAAATCTTCAGGGTAGTTTTTGCAAGCAGTTTGCTGTAAGCGAGGGTTGTGGTGAAAGTGATTTGATCAAGGGAGTTTCGGTTCCTAACTGCCAGAGTCTTTCTGAGGTGTGTAAATACACCAAGCCAAGCTTTAAGAAGATCCAGTGGGGATAGCTTTGAGAAGGTTTTAGATGTAATGAAAATTGTCAGCGAATTTGAACAGCCCTATGATAACCAAGTGGCTGTGTTTGACCAGCTTGTTGGGGAGACAATTTGTTGGAACATGAATGTCTCCATGCTGATTCTTTAAGTGAGCAGTCTGTGCCTCGGGGTGAGGAAAGATTGGAGTACTGGTTTTTCAGAGCAGAACAGCCTTATGATTTAACCAACAAGGATGCAGGCGAGAGCAGGCAAACTCTCACCCTAAGACACTTTGGATTTGTTTGGTATCTTTTTAAAACAAAGCTGCTGCTGGTGGTGGATCCACAAACAAGCAGCAGATGTGTAGATGTTCATAGCCTAGAGGGGCTGCAGTTGGTGAACACACCTAGCCAGCAAAGGGATTCCTATAAGCAGGGAGGTTCAGTTTTCAACCTTCTAGAAAAAAGGTGGGTTCGGGGGGAGGGGAAGGACCCAATCCTGCTGATGGAAAGAATGAGTGTCCAGCCTTGAAATTGGTAGCAGATGAGAATTTGAAAGCTAGTGTCTGGGTTGATACAATCTACCTGGCTAACAAGGGAGGGGGAAGATTTGCCTCATAGCTGGTAGCACTGAGGACACACCTTGCCAGCCAAGGGATTTAGTAAGATGAGAGGCATGGTATGACCAAGATACTTATAATCACTGACTTATAACAAATTTAGTGTTACTGTTAAGGTTTAGCCTTCTGATGTATTTGATTTTTATGTCAACCCTGGTAAAAATGTACAATGTGCCTAATCTTTTGAAAAACACCTTGAACATGTTAAGAGTGATACATAAGAACACACTTTATGTTAAAAGGCCTTGTGATACTGATATTTCCCAATTAATGTCTATGAACAGTGTTGAAGCTCTTCACAGCAGAAAAGACTTTACACATCTAATGTGCTGTATGAAAAGGGAAACTGAGGCACACTACCATATTGCTTTCATGGCTAAATGGCAAGATTCCTACACTGTGGAGAACATTAATATCTACATTGGCTTGATGTTAATTGGGTTTGTAAAGAAATTCAATAATATTGTAAAATATAATTTTGATAAACCATTTCTGTTATACACTAACACTTCTAATATTGGGTTAGAAGCTGTAGTAATACAAAACCAAGAATGGGAAGATTCCTAGATGCATTCAACAGTGTCTGGGACACACCTTCCTTCATCAACTTTGCACTGGGGGTGTGATGTTATCTGATTAAAATATAACCATATAGATCACTGTTATATATTTGCAACAAATCTTGTACAAAAGTTGTCAAGTAAGGTGTCTATGAACAGGTTATGATTTGCTGGTAATGATTATGCTATCTGTATGCATGTATCATTTTTGTATTTCAAGTTATAAGTACTGGCTCTATACTTGGCTTTCAAATGTTTGCTCCTGGGGTACCACCCACAAGGTAGCTAGCCAGCACATCTTGGAGGGACTATTCAAATTAAGTGGCTCATCAAGAAACACTTGGCTGACAATGAATTATGGGAGACACCCAGCTACAGTGAGTGGACTGTCATGTTAATGTGTTGTCTGGACTGTGGATAATGGCTTCCTGCAATGACTAGCGAAATGCATGGACATGTTACTTGCTCATGTGACTCCAAACTCCATCTTGTTGCTGTAATTTTCCACAGTAAGAACAATAGGTTTCCTTCCACATGGCAGAGGATATAAAAGGCCCTGGAAACCTCTCCATTTTTGCCTCTATCCTACTCCAGCCTCTTTCCCAAGCCTCTGGACTATGAACTTATACTAATGGGAGCATTCTAACCAATGGACTGAGGTCCTTCCAATGATACAACATCTCTTTCTCACTCTCCCTTGGCAAGCACACAGCTCAGCGAGCTCCCTAAACACGGTGAGTTCAGCCGGAGGGTTGGGGGGAAAGGTCCAAGATGGGGCAAAGGGTCTAGGTGTTTTTTTAAGGGGATAACTGCAAGTGTCTAGGGACACTATTGTATATTTTGCCACCATTTTCCACAGGCGGGGGTGATTGAAGCTGCTATCTCACTCCTGAGGGTAAATGAGGATGCAATACATTAGTAGGAGCATTGCCAGCAGATTGAGGGAAGTGATTATTCCCCTCTATTTGGCACTGGTGAGGCCACATCTGGAGTATTGTGTCCAGTTTTGGGCCTCCCACTACAGAAAAGATGTGGACAAATTGGAGAGAGTCCAGTGGAGGGCAACGAGAATGATTAGGGGGCTGGAGCCCATGACGTATGAGGAGAAACTGAGGGAACTGGGCTTATTTAGTCTGTAGAAGAGAAGAGTGAGGGGGAATCTGATAGCAGCCTTCAACTACCTGAAGGGGGGTTCCAAAGATGATGGAGCTAGGCTGTTCTCAGTGGTGGCCGATGACAGAACAAGGAGCAATGGTCTCAAGTTGCAGTGGGGGAGGTCTAGGTTGGATATTAGGAAAAACTATTTCACTAGGAGGGTAGTGAATCACTGGAATGGGTTACCTAGGGAGGTGGTGGAATCTCCATCCTTAATGGTTTTTAAGGACCGGCTTGACAAAGCCCTGGCTGAGATGATTTAGTTGGGGTTGGCCCTGCTTTGAGCAGAGGGTTGGACTAGATGACCTTCTGAGCTCTATTCCAACCCTAATCTTCTATGATTCTATGATCTCCCACATGTGTTCGGTTTCAGACTGAGTCCCTATGCTGCTCGCCTGTGTGCCGCTTTGGTTCCTGCACAAGTGATTGCCCATTGGCATGGCAAAGTTTCCTGCAATGGGGGAAGAAATAAAGCTGCTCTGCCAAGGAACCTTCAGCAGAGGATTGGTGAGTACCTCCAGAAAAGTTTCCTAGAGATCTTTCTGGAGGATTTCCATAAAATCTCAGTGTGCATTAACAAACTTTTCCACAGGGCCCCCACTGTGTAGCTGCATAGGGGAATGGGAAGCAGACGCAACCACTGCTAGTCATGTACATTTCTATCCCTGACTCACTTCCAACACATAATGAAACAAAAGATGGCTCTACCTCATGTAACTGAACAATATCAAATTGAAATGAGTACTTACCAGAGCTCCCCTCTCCTGCATCATTCATGCCAGAGCCAGAGTGCTGGGACTGGCTTGAACCCTCCAGAGAAGAGATCTGGAGGGTTCAAGAAGAGATCCTGGCTCAGCACACTACCGGATGACCCTGTCACCTGTTCCACCTCATCCTCCAACTCTACTTCCTCATCCACCACTTTGTCCTGGGGGTTGAGTCTGCTGACCGCTATCTTCTGGAGGTCATTTACAGCAACATAAGCAAGTGCAGTGTCTCCATTGACACTCAAGTATAAGGGGTAGCCGTGTTATTCTGTATCCACAAAAACAACAAGGAGTCCATTGACACTGTGTTGATCTACCTTTGCTGCAAAAAGCTCTACACCTCTTGTTGAGGTGGTTTTATTTTGATGGCATAGCAGGAGAGTGAAATTGGTGGGAGGAGCATTGCAGTGTGTACACCTCTACTGTTTTGTCAATGAAAGTTGACTTTTGTGGACAAAACTGTGTTGCATAGACAAGGCCTTAGGCAGATGGATGGCTGTTTCCCCCCAGTTTGTGTATCCTTCTATACTACTGGGGTTAGGTAGCTAGACACCTGGAGTGAGGCAGCAGCATGCACATTCAGAGATAGAAACATAGGGAACTTTTACAGCAGAAATGTAGGCACACTGATTTTTTGTGTGTGTGCCTAAAGCATTCATTAGCAGCTGAGCTGGGGTTTTGTTAATACTAGAGGTACCTAAAATCTGGGACTTAGGTGCCTAAAGAGGCAGGTAGGCACCTGGGTCTTTTTGGGAACTTGCCCCCCAATGTCTCTTTTCAAACAATTCTGCCCTCATATTAGAACCTATCCATTCCCCTAAGAGCCACTAAGGGGAAAACATGGTCTCTTCTGTACTCTGGCTTGCGGAGGATTTTAGGAGTCCTCCCAGCTCAGCTGGTGAGTGTGGGGGAGAAAATCATTATGAACGGGGCGGTGGGGGTGACCCTTGCGAATTGGATCTCGGGGGCTGTATCTACTTAGTAGGTAGGTACTTAGTAGGTGCGGGTGGGTGCCCGGCCGGGCCCTGGGCTCCTCCGACTCCCTCTGTGCAGACGCTGAAGTTACTAGACATGGCAGCCGGCGGAACTCTTTGCAAAGCCTAGTGAAAAATCAAAGCCAGCGTGTTGAGAGCGCCAGCCACCCCCACCGGGTGAGGAAATGACTCTCACGTGAGGGAGGCGGCAGCTCGGGGACTTTCGCCGCGCTCCCTGCCGGGGGAGGGAATACCAGGCGCCGCCGCCAACGCCCCGTCGCTCCCGAGCTCTGAGCGCGGAGTCCCGGCGCTGCCCAGCCGGAAAACAATGCCCACCAGTTTCACGGTAGTGCCAGTGGAGGGGCAGGAGCCGCAGCCCAGCCGGCCACTGGAGGACCCGAGCCAGCAGCTGGCGGAGTGCAGTTCCGGGGAGCCGGGTGAGTCAGCGGGGCTGAGCCCCCCGGCACCGGTGGGCGAGCGGGGCGCTGCGGGGGTTGGGGGAGCCGCACACCTGAGTTAGTATTAGGACACAGGAGGAGCCCGGCTCTGCACACAAAGGGCCCTGCCGGCGGCAGCTCCTAGCTCCGTCCTGGCTCTGCTTGTGGGCAGTGTTTCCTTTCAGTTACCTGGAGGCAGTAAGAAGGGCTCAGTCTCCGGAGTCTCCTCCTCCTCCTCCAAGCAGCGCTTTGCAGGGGCCGTTCAGCCTCCAGAGTACATGGAAGCTCTCCTGGCCACTAAACGTAACTGTCTGGCGCACGATCCAGGTGAACAGGTAACTGCCGTAGGGTATTGGCCTGTTGCGCTAGGAGGATTGTTGTGGGGGGATATCTCCGGGCTCCGAGCATGGGCCAGTGCAGTGGCTCTTGGCATATAGGGTTGGATTCTCTTTGTTTCTAGTTGTTTCTCCAGGTGGCCTTAGAGCAGCTGAAAAAAAAAGGAGTAGCGTCTACTATGTGTTTCTGCTGGATAGGCAGACAAGGAAGGAGGTGCTCTCTGGGACTGGACTGCAGGTGGACTGGAGCTGCTAATGAGAAAAAGAAATGAGGCAGTGGGCAGGATGTCCAGTGGAGTAGAGCAGTGGTTCTCAAACTTTTGTACTGGTGACCCCTTTCACATAGCAAGCCTCTGAGTGCAACCCCCCAATACAAATTAAAAACACCTTTAAAATATATTTAACACCATTATAAATGCTGGAGGCAAAGCGGGCTTTGGGGTGGAGGTTGACAGCTCGCGACCGCCGAGGGGTCCTGACCCCCAGTTTGAGAACCCCTAGAGTAGAAAGAATAGAACAAGTGGTCGACAATACCCCATAGATTAAAGAATCAAGTGGCAGGGACTTATCTTATGCAAAAGAGGTTGTGGGAAGTGTGCTAAAAGGGGGGGGGGGAAGGAAGGAAGGGGGAGAGAGTGGGGAAACAAAATGAAGAGCAAAAGTAACCAGTGTGGCTATTCCCCCCCCAAAAAGACAACTGGAAGACAGATATATAAATGCTATTAATATTAGAAATCCATATAAACAATTGCTGTAACTTGCTACAGAGATGAAGAGGAGGGAAAGTGGCTCAAGAGGAGGGAAGGTGGTCTGCATGACTGCAAACATTGGGGAGATAGTACATGTTATCTTTGGTAAAGATGGGGTCCACACCACTACTGCCCCTAGACCACATATCTGTTCAGTCATGCACTCTGCTGGCAAGAACTGTACACAGATCATTTCCTGCTGTGCTGGACAGTTTCCTGCCACTAAGCAGTAAGGTGCCAGTAATTTAGGCTACTAGGTGCTGCCATCAAAATTGCATCTGCCTGAATGGTAGTGATTCAAGTTTGAGGGAAGAGCAAGACAGTACATTTGTGTAAAGGAAAAAGGAGGGTCTAATGAAACTAATCAATTCTGTAATGTGGTTAAATAGTCATCTTGAAGATTTGTCTTGAAAATGATTGAGTGCAATTGAACAATATACTAGCAATCCTTTCCCACAAATCAGCCTTCTTTAATTGTAAATTCTATTAAAATACATTGTTCTTCTTTGGGCGATTGCTCATATCAATTCCAGTTAGGCGTGCCACATACACAGTCGTCAGAACGTTTTTCCCCTAGCAGCACCCGTTGGGTCGGCTGTGAAGCACCCTGGAGTGGCGCCTTCATGGTGTTCAATATATGACCCTGCCAAACATCGTGCCTCCTTGATTCCTTCTTATCACCAGTGATGGTTGTTGGAACTGTGGCGTCTTGCTTAGCAAGTCCTACCACATTTCCCTAGTTTCGTTATTTGTTGTTTTCTATACATATTACTTAGTTTTTAGTTAGTATTAGTAGTTAGCAGTTGGGCTGGGGGGTTTACCCCTTGTCCCAACCGCTTTTCCTTGGGAGAGCTTACATGTCCAAATCCCAGGGGTTCAAGCTCTGCAAGTCCTGCAGCAAGCCCATGCTAATGGGCGACCCCCACGATGCTAGTCTAAAGTGTCTGGGGGAGGCTCACCAAGCCGATTGGTGCAGGATTTGTAAGGGCTTTCGCCCCAGAACCAAAAAGGAGTGAGACTTTTGACTCAAGCAGCTCCTTATGGAGGCAGCACTTAGACCTCAGCCTCCGCTGGCATGGCAAGACCCGTGGCAAGTTCTCACGACACCGCTCTCTGGCATCACGGCGCTGCTCCCCAATGCGGCGCCGCTCCCAGGATCAGCTCAGCTCAGCACTGCCCTGGCCTTTGCAGTTCCGATCCCGGTCTTCAGATGCAGAGGCGGGACCTAGATACTCAGAGTGGGGCCGACACCAGTCAGGCCGTGGATGCTCTGAGATGGAGGCAGGGCCGTGGCCTGTGCAGTGGCAGGGACCAGCACAGTGGCCATTTTGGACCCTGTGGGCATACCACCATGAACTGCTGGTGCTGGAGGCTTCCGCCAGTCGCCCCACCCCTAGGGGTGCTGAGGAGGTGCTGTGCCCCTGCCTTCCGACGGAACCAACTCCAACTCCAGTTTCTGAGCAGGACCCTGGTCTACCTGGTCCAGCCAATGAGACAGGAGTTTCCTGACAAGCAGGAGGGACAGGAGGACCCTGTTCCCCCTGTAGTCTCCTTGTCCTCCTCCCCAGACAAGGCAGTTGCGGGCACTTCTATCTCTGGACCGCCCCCCATAGACAGCCACGCCCACCAGGACCTCCTTTGCAGGGTGGCGCGCAACATGGCTCTGCAGGCCAAGGAGGTGGTGGAGTCGGAGGACCCGCTGGTTGACATTTTGGTTCCAGAAGGTCCTTCAAGAGTGGCTCTGCCCCTCATCAAGACCATACAGGCCAATGCCAAGACCATCTTGCAGGGTGTTGAGAGGAAGTACTTCGTTCCATTGAAGGGGTACAAATACCTCTTCATGCCACCGCAGCCTTGTTCATTGGTGGTTGCGGCAGTGAACAAGAAGGAGAGGCAGGGGCAACAAGCCCCACCACCTAAGTCCAAGGACACCAAGTGCTTGGACTTATTTGGGCGTAAGGTGTACTCGACGGGGGGGCTACAACTCAGGAATGCCAATCAGCAGGTAATTCTGAGCCGGTATAATTTTAACTCATGGAACTCGATGCTCAAATTCAAGGAGCTGGTGCCAACGGAGTCCAGGGATGAGTTTGGAGCTATAGTGGAGGAAGGCAAGGCGGTGGCACGGACCTCTTTACAGATCTCACTGGATGCTGCGGACTTGGCAGTGCGCACCTTGTCCTTCAGCATCTTCATGAGGCGTAGCTCATGGTTGCAGGCCTCCGGCCTTCCTCACGAGGTTCAGCAGATGATGCAGGACTTACCTTTTGATGGGGCGGGCCTGTTCACGGAGCAGACTGACTCTTGGCTGCATAACCTAAAAGACTCAAGGGCTACTATGCAACCCCACGCAAACATTTCAAGCCCCAACAGCAGTAGCAGCGCTCCTGTCCTCCTCAGCTGAGGCAGGACTTTTACAGAAGAAGGGGCAGGAATGGCAGAAGGAAGCCTTCCAACCCCCCTTCCTGGCAGGGCCAAGGCCCTACTAAACTATCAGTGGGTTCCGAGCAGGCCTTTTGAAGGAGCGCCCAAGGATGGTGCACCAGCCTTGATTCCAGATCCTTCCCCATCTTTTTTGAATCATCTGTCCCACTTCTACTGTGCTTGGTCACAAATAACTTTGGACCACTGCACGATGGAAGTGGGATATTCTCTCCAGTTCTGCTCCTACCCTCCCTCCCACCCCCCTTCACCGTCCCTCTTCAGCGACCCCTCTCACGAGCAACTCCTTATCCAGGAAGTGCAGGCGCTCCTCGCCATGGGAGCAGTGGAGGAGGTTCCTCAGGAGCTAAGGGGCAAGGGATTCTACTCCCAATACTTCCTAATTCCCAAGGTCAAGGGGGGGGGGGGGGTCTCAGACCCATTCTAGATCTGTGCGGACTCAACAAATTCATGGTAAAGTTGAAGTTGAGCATGGTCTCCCTGGATCTGGGAGACTGGTATGCCGCACTCGACATGAAGGAGGCATACTTCCATATAGCGATTCGTCCCACACACCGGTGCTTCCTACGCTTTGTGGTCAACCACAAGCATTACCAATTCACTGTCCTACCAATCGGCCTCTCAACAGCCCCCCGAGTATTCACCAAGTGCAGGTCGGTCATGGCTGCTTTCCTCTGTCGACAGCAGGTGCAAGTATACCCCTACCTCGATGATTGGCTGCTCAGGGGCCGCACCAGGGGGCAGGTGCAGTCCCAAATCCATTTGGTCAGGTATACGTTCGAGTGACTGGGTGTCCTCCTCAACTTGGGGAAGTTGACCTTGGAACTGACCCAGAGAATAAAATTCATTGGGGCAGTGTTAGACTCAGTTCAGGCACGAGCTCTTCTGCCAGAGACCCAATTCCGAGCCATCACGGACATAGTTCAAAGCATCCAGCAATTCCGAACCACAACAGCAAGGGGGTGCCTGAGTCTCCTCGGCCACATGGCGGCTTGCAATTACGTGACCCGGCATGCCAGGCTGCAGCTCAGACCTTTGCAGGCATGGCTCGCCTCAGCCTACTGCCTGGGGCGCAACAGCTTGAATTCAGTGGTCACAGTGCCAGGGCAGGTCCTCACATCCCTCAACTGGTGGCTCAACCCTCAAGCAGTGTGTGAAGGAGTCGCCTTCCACAACCCTCAACCTTCCTTGTCCTGGTTACGGATGCATTGTCTCTGGGATGGTGTGTGCATCTGGGAGACCTCCAGACACAGGGCCTGTGGTCGCAGGACGAGCTCTCCCTACATATCAACATCAAGCAGCTGAGGACGGAGCGCCTAGCCTGCCACGCCTTTCAGGCCCAACTACAAGACCAGTGCGTAGCAGTTCTAACGGACAACACCACTGCCATGTTTTACATCAACAAGCAGGGTGGAGACCGTTCCTCCCCTCTATGCCAGGAGGCCCTCCGGCTGTGGGAGTTCTGCATAGCCCACTCCATTCACCTGGAAGCATCCTTTCTACCAGGAGTTCAGAATACGGCTTGGAAGCATCATGGCTGAGCCCCATGGAACTTCTGTGCTCAGAACAAGTAAGGGCGGTCCTCCTCGGCAGCAGGAAGCACTCCACTAGAGCCATGTATCTGGCAAAGTAGAAGAGATTCTCTTGCTGGTGTGACCAGTGTGACACCCCCCCTCCAGGCGCCTGTACCTCTCATCTTGGAGTACCTCCTACACCTGAAACAGCAAGGCCTGATGGCATCCTCCATAAAGGTACACCTCACTTCTATGTCGGCCTTCCACCCAGGAGAGTCTGGTCAATCTGTCTTTGCCAACCTTATGGTTGGTCGCTTCCTCAAAGGTCTGGACCACCTACATCCCAGATCAGGCAGCCTGTCCTTGCATGGGCCCTTAACCTGGTCCTCTCCAGGTTCATGGGGCCCCATTTGAACCACTGGTAATCTGCTCCCTCCTGTATCTGTCATGGAAGGTAGCTTTCCTGGTTGCTATTACTTCTGCGAGGAGGGTGTCTGAGCTAAAGGCCTTCACCTCTGACCTGCCTTACACGGTTTTCCAGAAGGACAAGGTGCAACTCAGGCCGCACCCGGCCTTTCTCCCCAAAGTGGTGTCGTACTTCCACACCAGCCAGGACATTTTCCTGCCTGTCTTTCACCCTAAGCCTCATGCAAGTAACCGAGAGCAAAGGCTGCATTCCCTCGATGTTCAGCGAGCACTAGCTTTCTAAATTGAGCGCACTAAGCCGTTCAGAAAATTGAACCAGTTGTTTATAGCGGTGGTAGACTGGATAAAAGTGCTCTTGGTCTCATCTCAAAGAATATCCTCCTGGTTCACATCATGCATCCGCACATGCTATGAGCTGGCCAAAGTACCGGCCCCTGCTCTTACAGCACACTCCACAAGGGCCCAGACCTCATCAGCAGTGCTCTTGGCCCAGGTCCTGATCCAAGAAATCTGCAGGGTAGCAACTTGGTCCTCTGTGCATACTTTCACCTCTCACTACGCCGTTGTCCGGCACACCAGAGATGACGCAGCTTTCGGCAGAATGGTGCTACAATCAGCGTTTCCTTAATTCCGACCCCACCGCCTAGGTAAGGCTTGGGAGTCACCTAATTGGAATCGATATGAGCGATCACTTGAAGAGGAAACAACAGTTATTCACCTCTCATAACTTTGTTCTTTGAGATATGTTGCTCATATCCATTCCAAACCGGCCCGCCTTCCCCTCTGTTGGAGTAACCGGCAAAAAGGAACTGAGGAGGCGCTAGGTCGGTATTGAACGCCATGAAGGCGCCACTCCAGGGGGCTCCACAGCCAACCTGACGGGTGCTGCTAGGGGAAAAACTTTCTGATGACTGTGCACGCAGCACGTGCACACCTAATTGGAATGGATATGAGCAACACAACTCGAAGAACAATGTTTACGAGAGGTGAGTAACCATTTTTTTCCCTCCGACTGGAACATATTAGAGCAGAAATTTTCAAACTGTGGTCTTTGCATCACTGATGGGTCACGCAGTTCTGGCTCTTCCCCTTGTTTCCAGTTGCTAAGCTGCTTTAAAGACAGTTATAAATACATTAAATACTTTTCTTGTGTTATCTTTCCCTATAAATAGGGCCCTACCAAATCAATGGCCATGAAAAACGCGTCATGGACTGTGAAATTTGGTCTCCCCCTATGAAATCTCCTCTTTTGTGTGCTTTTACCCTATACTATACAGGGAGACCAGCGTTTCTCAAATTGGGGGCCCTGACCCAAAAAGGAGTTGCGCGCGCGCGCGCGTGTGTGTGTGTGTGTGTGTGTGTGTGTGTGTCACAAGGTTATTTTAGAGGGGTCGCAGTATTACCACCTTTACTTCTGTGCTGACTCGAGAGCTGGGTGGACAGAGAGCTGTGACTGTTGGCCGGGTGCTCAACTCTGAAGGCAGTGCCCGCCAGCAGCAGCACAGAAGTAAGGATGGCAATACCATACCATACCATCCTTACTTCTGTGCTGCTGGAGGCGGCGGCGGCTCTGCCTTCAGAGCTGGGCTCCTGGCTTGCAGCCGCTGCTCTCCAGCTTTCCAGCTCTGAAGGCAGTGCTGCCGCCAGCAACAGTGCAGAAGTAAAGGTAGCAGTACCACAACCCCCTACAATAACCTTGCAACATGCCCCCCAACTCCTTTTTGGGCCAGGACCCCTATAATTACAACTCTGTGAAACTTCAGATTTAAATAGATGAAATCATGAAATTTACAAATTTTAAAATCCTACGATGGTGAAATTGACCAAAATGGACCGTGAATTTCGTAGGGCCCTACATATAAGAAATTGCTGTAGTTACTGCAGGAATGTTAGATGATCACAGATGAGAAGACAGATGGTGCTCAAGGCGGTCTGGATTAACATGGTCCATATCAGGGGTGGCCAACCTGTGGCTCTGGAGCCACATGCGGCTCTTCAGAGGTTAATATGAGGGGGAGGGATAGCTCAGTGGTTTGAGCATTGGCCTGCTAAACCCAGGGTTGTGAGTTCAGTCCTTGAGGGGGCCATTTGGGGATCTGGGGCAAAATCAGTACTTGGTCCTGCTAGTGAAGGCAGGGGGCTGGACTCGATGACCTTTCAAGGTCCCTTCCAGTTTTAGGAGATGGGATATCTCCATTAATAATAATAATAATAATAATTATTATTAATATGCAGTTCCTTGTATAGGCACCGACTCCGGGACTGGAGCTACAGGCGCCAACTTTCCAATGTGCTAGGGGGTGCTCACTCCCTGGTTCTGCCACAGGTCCTGACCCCACTCCACCCCTTCCTATTCCCTCCTCTGAGCCTGCCGTGCTCTCACTCCTCCCTCCTCCCCCTCCTGAGCCTCCTGCACGCCACGAAACAGTTGATCGGGAGGTGCGGGGAGGGAGGGGGAGGCGATGATTGGCAGGGCTGCTGGTGGGTGGGAGGCGCTGGGTGAGGGGAGCTGATGGGGAGCTGCTGACGTATTACTGTGGCTCTTTCGCAATGTACATCGGTAAATTCTGGCTCCTTCTCAGGCTCAGGTTGGCCACCTCTGGTCTATATGATGAAAAGAATGAGAACCCACCCCATACTAATTGGTTATAAACTTTTATGTGCATCATAGTATGAGGGCATAAGGGGGGAGGGATAAAGGAATGTCTGACAAATCAATTCCATAATTTTCAATTACATTTACTTGAAGATTCTCTAGGAAGATTATAAAGTGATTTAAGAATTTAGATGGTCTGAACACATTTTTACAATGCTTACAAACGATTCCAACAGGTATCATTATTATACCTCTAATATAATCCCCGAATCTCAGGAACCAGATACAGTTTTAACTGTACCCTCTGGAATTACTTTCTGTTCTTTGTTGGGTACATTCTTCTTCACAAGTTTGACTGTCTTTATTCCAGGCTATATTTAAAAGGTTCTGCTATTCATTGATTGAAGAAGCACTTGGATATGAAAAGCATTGTATACTATCTAACTGAACTTATATACTCCAGGATCATTTTGCGCCAGGTTTCACTAATAGTGAAGTGGTCATTCTGGTATCAATCAACCTCCATAGATTGAACACTGAAAATATTAAAATTGCCTTAATGGATAATGTTTCTTAATTTATTTTTATATATGAAAATAAAATTTTTACATGTAAATGTAATGAAAACTTATTTTACACGTGGCCAATTCTGCTAAAGAATATTACGTGAAAAAGAATATATTTATTGTCAAAATCTTCTTAAAAAGAAAAGAGAGGAAAATTGGGGAGAAGGGGGAAAGACTGTGGTAATCAAATTGTCAAAACATCTAACTCTTCTCAGCTTCAAGTGTTGCAAGCAGAAAAGGGATTTAATTTCTGCCATCTTCTTGGCATTGGTAGTTCTACTCAGAGAATCAGAGATATGAAAAGTGAACAAGCTGATTTATTATAAAATAGGGAGTTTCAATGGATAATTTCAACTTTAGTCTATTGTGGAATGATCCTAGCAAAGAGTAATTTATTCCTATAGTTTTTGTTATTAACGCGTGGTCTGTAGTCAATATTCTGAAGGGTTTTTTGCTTTTGTTTTTAACTGTCTGCCAGACAGATTGTATTAATTTCAGGGCCATTTCATCCAATGACAGATTAAAGCACACTTTTTTTTTTTTACCAGAAGCGTCTTGGATACCTTTTTAAAACACGTTGTTTTGTTCAGTACATTGGATTAAATGAACAATACAAAAAGTATTATATTAAATATTATACAGCAATAATAGAGTAATAGTGTCAGTATTTTCTAACTATTGTTAAATCAGGAGCAGAATACTCTGACATTTCATGGAATGGAAGGCGGTGATTCAAGACTCCTTTTCCATGGTATTTTTTGTTTGTTTGTTTTCCTGGTGCTTTTTAGTCTGATTTTTCTTTTTAATGTTAACTATTTGAAGAAATTTTGTTTATACTTAAGGCAGAAATGTATCCATCAAAATTATTAGGAAGCATTCTCTGGAACAGATGATGTAGTTTCCTGTAGACAGGACTTAGCTGTCAGAGGCAGAGAAATCATTTTAGTTTTTCCATCAATTTTGTGGCAGAATTTTAATAAGTGTCTTCTGTGAGTATTCTCTAGCACATCCAGTGAATGTTTTACACTTATCTACATAAGGCTTATATACTAGAATTTTGGTTTTGTTTAACTTTGTTATTACTAATGTTTTCTATTATGGTGCAGTGGTAGTTTATCTAAACCGTAGTTAAACTGAAATCTATGATGTAACCTTAACAGGAGATTTAAACCTTTATTTTGCAAAAATGTCACTGAAATAGTAAAAAATAACACATGGAATATAAATTTTGAGTATCATTTGACTTTTTCATGGTGGATTGATGAAAAATGAATTGACAGAGAATAATATTCATCCCTTTTGGCAATTGCATTAGATTGTCTAACCCTTCTTTGTCACCCTTTTGCAACAAATGCAAAAATTCTCTGCAATCTGATGTATGTCCACATTATTGTTTCTTGTGCTGATTGCTCAAATATCAGTTATACATTGGTAGTTGTTTATAGATCATGTTATACTATTTTAGCTATAATTGCAAATTTGTGTGGGAGGCTGAACCCACTGACATTGATGACAATTCTGCTATGGTGTGAGCAAGGAGGGACAAAAACTCTTGCCAAATACCTCTGAGCCTAGGAGAAAATGTCCTGAGCTGGGAAAGAGGAGACCAGGAATTAAAATCTCACTTCTAAGGTCTGTTTAAATTCCCATGCAATTTACTACCCTTAATATTGACTAAGGCCATATCTACACTGCCACTTATGTCAGCAACACTCCCCTGAGCGACATAAATTTCACTGGCATAAGTGGCAGTGTGCACAGTGGTGCAGCTGCATTGGTACAGCTCTGCTGCTGTAAGCTCGCTAGTGTAGACATCACCTAAAGGTATGTCTATAATTAAACGCTACAGCTGCGCCACTGCAGCGCTTCAGTGTAGACATTACCTATGCAGATGTGAGGGGTTCTCCCATCAGTGTAAGTAATCCACCTCCTGAGGAGGCAGTAGCTAAGTCAAAGGAAGAATTCTTTCGTCGACCTAGTGCTATCTACATGGGGACTTAAATCGGCTTAACAGTGCCACTCAGGAGTGTGGATTTTACACACCCCCTGACTTATGTAGTTCAAGAGACCTAACTTTCTAGTGAAGACCAGGCCTCAGGCCATGAACTCCAACCTAGGATACCATCAGGTAATTGCTGCTGAACATCCCACTCCCCTTGTTAAAAATAAGTTACAGCTCTTATGCATGGTCACTGGTCACTGCAACCCAGAATTCATATCTCTAACATGACAAAACCCAGACTTATTCACTGTACCATGCTGTCTTTCAGAGTGTCTTCACCAGTTAGTTATCCTATTTCTAACCACTATGAACCACGCTCCTTTCCCAGAGCGAGGGATAGAACCCAGAATTTGTGATCACCAATATTTCACTCCTGATTACTAAATAGTTGTATAACCCTCTGGGAAAATATTGGTCCAGTCCTCTCCAGTGGCTAGTCTAGAAAGGGACTAGCAATTACTCAGTTGCTCAAGTAACAAGGGTCCAAGCTAGCAATCTGAAGGTCAAGGGGTTCAAACATAACTGCTTATCTGTGTGGGAGGATGGCATGGTGTGATTCACACAGTAAGAAGCCCCTCTTCGTATTTTTTTTAAGTCCAAATTTGCTTTAATCTGTAAATTATGTTGTGAATTACCAAAATACATGTATTTTACATTTTGCTTGTGAACACTATTGGCCAGTGTGTATGTTGTACATCGTTCTCTGTGGCCAATGGACGGAGGATGTGAGTCTGTAGCAGCTCTGAGCTTGAGCCTGACTTTTTTTTACCTCAGAAATAAAAAGCATCTTGTGCTAATTGGGTCAATCCCACTGTCAGCCAAGAGGGCAGCTGTCATACTTGCAGGAGTCTCCCATTGACATGTTTTAAGGTCGAGAGGTATGTGTCATACTGGCAGGAATGGGGGAATCAGAACAAGAAGCCATATGATAGGCAGATCTGCTGATTTAATACAGACTTGTACCATGTTGCTGTAGCCTCTCCTGGCTGTATCCAGTTTCTAGAAGTCCATCAGAGTCTATGGAGTGTTTCATGGAGATTCCTTCCACCTGCCAGGTCGTGCATCACTTCTAAACACAGAGGGTTGCTCTAATTATACATCCTTCTAGTAATTATGAAACCGATACAGTTTTATAGACAAAGAATCTACTGAGGCATGTCAAAGTCTCTTGAACTGGTCAGGTGGGTCAGCATAGTCAGGAGCAGCTTTAACAGCATAATTTCTCCTTCTCATTCCCAGGTAGGTGCAGCTTCCTTTTCCCCTTAACTATCCATTAAGGCAGCAGTTCTCAAACTTTAGCAGCCTGAGGAGCCCCATTTTGATTTTAAATTTTTTTGCGGATCCCCAAGGCCCCACCTTGCCTCTTCCTGCCCCTGCTCCGCCTCTTCCCCTCCTCTTCCCCACCTCTTTCTGCCCCCTCCCCCGAGCAAGCCCCATCCCGGTTCCTCCGCCTCCCTCCCAGCGCCTCCTGGGTGCTGCTGAAGAGCTGTTCCCTGGTGTGCTGTTCCCTGGCGTGTAGGAGGCACAGGATGGGAGGGGGAGGAGTTGAGTTGATCAGCGGGGCCCATGGACTCCCTGGAGTAAGGACCCCAGTTTGAGAAATGCTGCATTAAGGTACACTAAAGCTGTATAAATGAACAGTAAATTAGCAAACCCCTTCATATGGCCTATAATACACTTTCACCTCCATTTCCAAATACCAAATACCATTTCCAGATACCAAAAGCAATACATATGGCAACTTCATGAAGCTTACACTCTAGCACAAAACCTAAACAATTATCTCAGCAATCTTATGGCAGAATAACTTTCCAAATGTGACAGTCCAGATGTGCTTATCTGTTAATATAATTTATATATAAAGCTTATGATATCACTGTTTAGGTTTTGCACTAGTGTGTAAATTTGAAGTTGTAGTATGTGTTGCTTTTTGATATCTGTTGGAGATGGAAGTTAAAACCTTATGGAGCAGTAGAGTGCAGATAGACAACGTGAAGGTGGAAGGAACACACAAGTCTGTCCCCTTAACTTATTTCAATGCTTTTCAGGTTTTGGTTGGATGGATTTGGTCCTGATGCAGACTTATCTGTTCATAAACAAAGTATTGATTTTTAATACGTGTTCCCTTAATGAATGATTGATGTTGCTTTGGGTACAGTTTCCCCCCCCCACTCTCTGACTACTCTAATAAAGAACTGAATTTGCATTCTGACACCTGCTTGCTCTCATAGATTTTTAAAGCTAGAAGGGACCATTAGTCTTGTGATCTAGTCTTGAATTTGCCCCAGTTATCCCTGGATTGAGCCCAATACCTTTTTGTTTAAAGCATATCTTCTAGAAAGGCATCCAGTCTTGATTCAAAGACATCAAGAGATGGAGAATTCACCACTTCCCTTGGTAATTTGTTCCAATGGTTAATCACTCTCCTTGTTGAAAACTTGTCTTATTTCCAGTTTGTTTGTCTGGCTTCAGCTTCCAGCCATAAGTTCTTGTTTTGCTAGAATAAAGAGCCCTTTAGTTCCCAATTTTTTCTCCCCATGAAAGTAATTATTATAGCAGAGTGAGTTAAGACCAGGTTTTTATTTAAACCTAGACTTTGTTTTTTAAAGTCTACATGGTTGCTTGGATTGACTTGAAATTTGGTATGCCTCATCAGTGTGCTGGGTACTGTTAGTGCTCCAAATTTTGGGCCATTTGACAAACAGTTTCCTGAGATACAGCCCCCTGAGGCAGTGGGGGACAATATTTCTTAAGGCTGAGAGAATCTGGCAACATTTATTTAATCACAGATAGAGATCAAATTAGGGTTCAAATCATTGCACCAACGTGACCAACACTCAAAGGTTAACCCAACAGAATTCATTGCACCAGCCAGCCCTTTGGAGAAAATCAAATTAAAACTTATTTAAAAAAGATTTTGCTTCTCTAGTTTATCCCGTCACAAGCCACTTTTGCTAACTGACATGCTTATAAAATTACACTGAGCACAGGCAGACAGAGAAGTTAACAGAATTGTTAAATTTTCACATGAGCTGCATAACTTACGGGAATAAGCAGTAGTTCTTTGATCCTGACTCAGCCAGTCAGTGTTGTTCAAGTCCCACCTTAGGCAGAAATTTGGAAAAGGTTGCATGGCATATTGCTAAAATCTGTCAGGGCTTTTATTCTTCTTCTTCTTCTTCTTATTTATTATTTATTTTGGGGTATAGTTGGGTTTTGTTTTTTTAAACAAAAAGATATGGGTATGTTTGCTGGCAGGAGGGGGCAGTTTATGGGAGGAAGTGGGAGGAATAGGGGCGAGAGATTTGGGGCTGGGTAAATGGGGATGGATGGTAGCCTACCCCCAATGTGTGCTGAGATCAGGCGGTCTCTGCCTGCTGGGGATGTCTGAGCCCTACTCCCTGCACTGCTGTGTGTGTGCCAGGATCTGGGATTTCCTGCTCCTCTGGGGTGTTTGAATACCTTTCACTGACTCCTTATGGGAGCCAGGTTTTGGAGGGGGCTTGCCTTTCTGGGGGGACTGAGCCCATCTTCCTACCCCCCCATATGAGCTAGAATCTGGGGTTCCCGCATCCCTCAGGGGTATCTGAGCCCTACTCCCTTCCTTCCTGTATGTGTGCCAGGATCTGGGGGAACCTGGCAATCTATGGGGGTCTTATCCCCTCTCCCCTTCATGTAGGGTTGCCAAGTTTCTAATCGCAGAAAACCAAACACCCATGCCCCTGCCCTAAAGCCCCTCCCCCGCTCACTCTATGCTCCCTCCCTCTGTTGTGCGCTCTCCTGCACCCTCGCTCACTCACTCACTCATTTTCACTGGGCTGGGGAAGGGGGTTGGGGTATGGGGGTGTGTGAAGGCTCTGGCTGTAGGTGCGGGCTCTGAGGTGGGGCCAGAGATGAGGAGTTCAGTGTGCAGGAGGGGGTTCAGGGCTGGAGGGTGGGGCCGAGGGGTTCAGAGTGTGGGAGGGGGCTCTGGGTTGAGGTAGGGGGTTGGTGTGTGGGAGGGGATACAGGCTCTGGGATGAGGATGCGGGCCAGAAATGAGGTGGGGCCAGAAATGAGGGATTCAGGGTGTGGGTGGGGGCTCCAGGCTTGGGCAGGGGGTTAGGATGTGGGGGGTGAGGTCTCTGGTTGGGTGTGTGGGCTCTGGGGTAGGGCCAGGGACAAGGGGTTTGGGGTGCTGGAGGGGACCTTGGGCTGGGGCCGAGGGGTTCAGAGTGGGGGGGGGAGACATGGGGCTGGGGCAGAGGGTAGGGGTGCGGGACAAGCTGTGGGCTCTGGGAGGGATTTTGGGTGTGGCAGAGCTTTTCTTGACCTGCTGCTCACAAACAGGGAAGAATTAGTAGGGGAAGCAAAAGTGGATGGGAACCTGGGAGGCAGTGACCATGAGATGGTCGAGTTCAGGATCCTGACACAAGGAAGAAAGGAGAGCAGTAGAATACGGACCCTGGACTTCAGAAAAGCAGACTTTGACTCTCTCAGGGAACAGATGGGCAGGATCCCCTGGGAGAATAACATGAAGGGCAAAGGGGTCCAGGAGAGCTGGCTGTATTTTAAAGAATCCTTATTGCGGTTGAAGGAACAAACCATCCCGATGTGTAGAAAGAATAGTAAATATGGCAGGCGACTAGCTTGGCTAAACAGTGAAATCCTTGCTGATCTTAAACGCAAAAAAGAAGCTTACAAGAAGTGGAAGATTGGACAAATGACCAGGGAGGAGTATAAAAATATTGCTCAGGCATGCAGGAGTGAAATCAGGAAGGCCAAATCACACTTGGAGTTGCAGCTAGCAAGAGATGTTAAGAGTAACAAGAAGGGTTTCTTCAGGTATGTTAGCAACAAGAAGAAAGTCAAGGAAAGTGTGGACCCCTTACTGAATGAGGGAGGCAACCTAGTGACCGAGGATGTGGAAAAAGCTAATGTACTCCATGATTTTTTTGCCTCTGTCTTCACGAACAAGGTCAGCTCCCAGGCTACTGCACTGAGCAGCACAGTATGGGGAGAAGGTGACCAGCCCTCTGTGGAGAAAGAAGTGGTTCGGGACTATTTAGAAAAACTGGATGTGCACAAGTCAATAGGGCCGGATGCGCTGCATCCGAGGGTGCTAAAGGAGTTGGTGGATGAGATTGCAGAGCCATTAGCCATTATTTTTGAAAACTCATGGCGATCGGGGGAGGTCCCGGATGAGTGGAAAAAGGCTAATGTAGTGCCCATCTTTAAAAAAGGGAAGAAGGAGGATCCGGGGAACTACAGGCCAGTCAGCCTCACCTCAGTCCCTGGAAAAATCATGGAGCAGGTCCTCAAGGAATCAATTTTGAAACACTTAGAGGAGAGGAAAGTGATCAGGAACAGTCAGCATGGATTCACCAAGGGCAAGTCATACCTGACTAACCTAATTGCCTTCTATGATGAGATAACTGGCTCTGTGGATGAGGGGAAAGCAGTGGATGTGTTATTCCTTGACTTTAGCAAAGCTTTTGATACGGTCTCCCACAGTATTCTTGCCGCCAAGTTAAAGAAGTATGGGCTGGATGAATGGACTGTAAGGTGGATAGAAAGCTGGCTAGATCATCGGGCTCAACGGGTAGTGATCAATGGCTCCATGTCTAGTTGGCAGCCGGTTTCAAGCGGAGTGCCCCAAGGGTCGGTCCTGGGGCCGGTTTTGTTTAATATCTTTATTAATGATCTGGAGGATGGTGTGGACTGCACTTTCAGCAAGTTTGCAGATGACACTAAACTGGGAGGCATGGTAGATACACTAGAGGGTAGGGATCGGATACAGAGGGACCTAGACAAATTAGAGGATTGGGCCAAAAAAAACCTGATGAGGTTCAACAAGGACAAGTGCAGAGTCCTGCACTTAGGACGGAAGAATCCCATGCACTGCTACAGACTAGGGACCGAATGCCTGGGTAGCAGTTCTGCAGAAAAGGACCTAGGGGTCACAGTGGACGAGAAGCTGGATACGAGTCAACAGTGTGCTCTTGTTGCCAAGAAGGCTAACGGTATTTTGGGCTGTATAAGTAGGGGCATTGCCAGCAGATCGAGGAACGTGATCTTTCCCCTTTATTCGACATTGGTGAGGCCTCATCTGGAATACTGTGTCCAGTTTTGGGCCCCACACTACAAGAAGGATGTGGAAAAATTGGAAAGAGTCCAGAGGAGGGCAACAAAAATGATTAGGGGTCTGGAGCACATGACTTATGAGGAGAGGCTGAGGGAACTGGGATTGTTTAGTCTCCAGAAGAGAAGAATGAGGGGGGATTTGATAGCTGCTTTCAACTACCTGAGGGGGGGTTCCAAAGAGGATGGAGCTTGGCTGTTCTCAGTGGTGGCAGATGACAGAACAAGGAGCAATGGTCTCAAGTTGCAGTGGGGGAGGACTAAGTTGGATATTATGAAAAACTTTTTCACTAGGAGGGTGGTGAAGCACTGGAATGCGTTACCTAGGGAGGTGGTGGAGTCTCCTTCTTTGGAGGTTTTTAAGGCCCGGCTTGACAAAGCCCTGGCTGGGATGATTTAGTTGGGAATTGGTCCTGCTTTGAGCAGGGGGTTGGACTAGATGACCTCCTGAGGTCCCTTCCAACCCTGATATTCTATGATTCTATGATTCATGTTGCCTTTTTCCCAGGAGCCGCGCAGAGCCAGGCACGAGCCTGCCTGTCCCACTGTGGCCAACTGGACTTTTAATGGCCCAGTGAGCAGTGATGACCGGAGCTGCCAGCCAGACACCTATCATCCCTAGCTAGGTTCTGGGAGGGTTTGCCTTACTCAGTGGCGGGGGAGGGGGGGAAGGGCCTGAACTGCACTTCTTACCTCCCCTATGAGCTGGGATCTGGGGAAGCCCTGCCCCTCTGGGTGTGGCATTTAGAACAGGCATGCTCAGAACATGTACTAAGATTATACTGCTGAGACTGGAGTGAGGAGCTGAGAATGAGTATTATGCTTGACACATATCAGAAATTTTCCAGCACTGGGGAAGGAGGAAAGGCAACACCCACTGAAATGAATGGATCAGTTCATACATCTGAGCTATTGTTTCAGTCTGTATTCATCTCCATGGGGTATTCTCTTTCAGATGAGAACATTTCATTGAGATTAGTGAGCCCTTAACACCTCTCTGAGTTTGCAACTTTGAAGTTTGAAACCCACAGTGGACAGAAATCTGAGAACGAATTGAAAAAATCTGCCTCTGCCAAGGTTTTTTATAAATGTAATCTGAGTACAGCAGACTATTCAGAAGATGCTGAAACTATTTTTGAAAAGAAAATAAATTACACATGGATAGGTTTCAGAGTAGCAGCCGTGTTAGTCTGTATCCGCAAAAAGAACAGGAGTACTTGTGACACCTTAGAGACTAACAAATTTATTTGAGCATAAGCTTTCGTGGGCTCCAGCCCACTTCATCAGATGCATAGAATGGAACACACAGAAAAAAGATATTTATACATACAGAGAACATGAAAGGGTGGAAGTAGCCATACCAACTGTAAGAGGCCAATCAATTGAGATGAGCTATCATCAGCAGGAGAGAGAAAAAAACCTTTGACGTGATAAACGAGATGACCCATAGAAGGTGTGAGGATATTTAAACATGGGTAAATAGATTCAATTAGTGTAATGACCCAACCATTCCCAGTCTCTGTTCAAACCTAAGTTAATTGTATCTAATTTGCATATTAATTCAAGTTCAGCAGTCTCTCTTTGGAGTCTGTTTTTGAAGTTTTTTTGTTGCAAAATTGCCACCTTCAAGTCTGTCACTGAGTGATTAGAGAGGTTGAAGTGTTCTCCCATCATCATAGGACCTAATCACATCTGCCACGCCAGATATATGCCATCATGTGCCAGCAATGCCCCTCTGCCATATACATTGGCCAAACCGGACAGTCTCTACTCAAAAGAATAAATGGACACAAATCTGACATCAGGAATCATAACATTCAAAAGCTGGTGGGAGAACACTGCTGATGATAGCTCATCATAAAAAGTTATACAGAGAATTGGTTGTGGAAAGCAAATATATCAATGAATGAAGATTATCCCTCAGTAATTGAGAATTTAGGATTGGTTGTCTGTTAGACAATACAATCCATCAGGGAAGCATTTCAGTGACTTTCCCGAATGAGCTGGAGTGCCGATGAGAAGTGCATCTGTCCTGATATTGCTGATGTCCAGTGATGTGTTCTAGGTAGCTGTCCCTTGACATCAGTGTAGATGCATCCACAGCTAGGTTAATGTAAACTGCCTTGTGTAGACCTAACTGTGTAGGGTAGACCAGGCCTAAGGTGTCACGGAGTGTGGGGGGACTCGGGGCCCTGCACCCCCGGCGTCCTGGGATTCACCATGACTCTCAGCCAGCCAGTAAAGCAGAAGGTTTATTTAGACGACAGGAATGCAGTCCAGTACAGGTCTTGCAGGCGCAGACAACAGGACCCCCTCAGTTGGGTTCATCTTGGGGTCCCCGGGCACCCTAGCCCCCTTAGGGGATCAGAGCCCTGTCTGCCTTCTAGCCACCTCACCAGCCAGCTTCCCAGACTCTGCCTTCAGCGACCCCTCCCCCAGCCTTTGTTCAGTCTCCGGGGCAAGGTGTCACCTGGTCCCAGCCCCCTTCTGGGTTCTCATGTTACAGGCTCAGGTATTTTCAGTCAGGCTCCCATCCCCCAATGCCGGCTATCCCAGCCACTCTCCCCTGTCAGCATTCACAGACTACTTTAAGAACAGTCTCAGTTCGTCACATAAGGCATTTATTCCAGCCATATTGTTACACTTGTGTAAATATACATTCCTTTTTAAAATCCTGCTAACTTTGTATTCTCAGTACTACCTTGTAGCATTGAATTCCACAGTCCAATTATGCATTGTGCAAAGATTTATTTCCTTTTTATTTATCGGGGGTAGCCGTGTTAGTCTGTATCTACAAAAACAACAAGGAGTCTGGTGGCACCTTAAAGACTAACAGATTTATTTGGCCATAAGCTTTCATGGGTAAAAACCTCACTTCTTCGGATTCCTTTTTATTTGTCACCTTTCAATTTAATTGATTGTCCCCTTGTTCTTGGGTTAAAGAGGGTGAATGGAAGGTCCTGTTCTACCTTTGCTATACTAAATCAAAAGTTGTGTACTTCTATCATATTCCCTGTTAATCTCTCTAAGGTAAACAGTCCCAATCCTTTCAAACTCTCTTTATATGAAGGTTTTTCCATGCCTCTAATTCTTCTTGTTTCACATGTCTGAGTCCTGTCTTTCTATTATAACTGAATACTGTTTTCCAGGTGAGGCTGTACCATTGATTTATTTTATGTAAGGGCATTGTAATATTTCCACATTATTTCTCAGCCCCATTGTTTGTGTACACATTATTGTTTTGTGGCTTTGTTGTTGTTGCTGCACTTTGAGCATAGATCTTCCTAGAGGTCTTTTTTCAAATGATGTTATACTTTAAATTAATACCCACTAGGTTATATAAGTAGCCTAAATGACTACTTCTAATATAATTTAATTTACCTTTATCAACATTGAGTTTCATCTGCCATTATTCACCTAATATAGTTAGGTCCTGCTGAAATTCCTCCTCGTCTTCTCCACTCTTGTCTATGCTAAGTAATTTTTTGTCATAGAGAAAATTTGCCACCTCGCCGCTCAACCCCTTTTCCAGATCATTAAGTATATTAAACAAAATAGTATAGCACCTTGTGACATGCCATTTTTACAATGATGAAAATTAGGGTTACCAGATAGCAACTGTGAAAAAACGGGACAGGGGTGGGGGGTAATAGGTGCCTATATAAGAAAAAGTCCCCCAAAACGGGACTGTCCCTTTAAAAATGGGACATCTGGTCACTCTAATGAAAATAGACCATTTATTCCTACACTTCATTTTGTGTCTAAGTACTTTTTTTTTTTTTTTTTTTTTTTTTGGCACTTCTTGGGAGAAACTTTGTCAAAGGCTATTTGAAAGTCCAAATCTATTGTCACCTAATTCTCCTTCAGCCATTGTTTTGATAAGTTTAAAGAATTCTAATAAATTAGCAAGGCATGGATTTTCTTTTGCAGAATTCGTGCTGGTTAGTCCCTATCATATTGTAATCATTTAGGTGTTCTATAGTTCTATTTTTAATTTATTGTTTTAACAAAATTACTATGTATGGAAGTAAGGCTTAAAATATCTATAATTCCACACTCCTAGTGTCACCTTAAAAAAGTACAACATTTTGCTGTACTTCTATACCAGTGTAACAAGCATGAAAGCTTGTCTCTTTCACCAAGAGAAGTTGGTTCAATAAAAGATCTTACCCATCTTGCATCTCCAGTATAATATCTGATTTTAATGAGATTGCTAATAAAAATATTTAGCTCTGCCATCAGAACTCTTTGGTACATATTATATGGTTCTGGTCATTTGTTACTGGAAATTTGTTTCTGCACCTCTTTTTTCACCACATGCTCTGGTAGTATCTCATCTTTACTACCAGAAGGAGATAGTATGGGAGCATAATGCAGTAAAATATCATTCGCTGTGCAAGTTAGTGATAGAAAGATAAGGGAGGTGTGATTGGAAATGGGTTGAGTTGGGTATTATTTGAAAGCCCTTTCTCACACTAACACAATGGTACCAAACAAAACGAACCTAGAACAATTACGTAGATATACTTTGAGAAAATGTTAAAATCATTTTTTAAAATTATACATGGGTGTATTGCTTAAATTAAAAAAAACCTCAGTGATCTTTGGTAATCCTAGGGAAGTTGTACTTGACATGTAAGACTGAAAACATTTATTCATCAAAGTCATTAACAGTGTCATCTCTTCCTGGGGCAACTCTGCTAAACACGTCACATTGATGCTCATCTGTGCCGCACACCCACATATCTGTACAAGACAGGCTACTAGCCAAACATTTGCAGGATACTGAGTATCTTGTCTTTGCACATGAGCATTTGATTAGCTGAAGGATTGATTCGGGAGTGCATGGTATTTCCCACATAACTAGTGTGATCAGTCCATCCTCCAAGACTCATTCGTGCCCAGTAGAGGAGAGTAGTTTGGATGCCCTCAATCATCCTGCAGCCATTCCATTGCTTGTTTATTTGCCCTCTTGATATCAGGTATAAATGCACCCCTTATAGGTGACAATTTTTCTCCATTTGCCTGTTTCTTGGAAAACATTCACTAATGTAGCTCTGCAGGTGTCATAATGTTGGTCTTCAAATAGTACACTTGGCATATGAATGCCTCCAGTGTATTTATGACCTCATCAGTGACTGTCTAGCACCTTCAGAGTGAGGAGGCTGAATCAGATGCCTTTCAGTAAGATATTTCAGTCCTTTCAGCCAACCTTCTAGTAGTGCCATATTCTGAAAGATGTGGAAACCTGACAGCGCGACAGCTTTTAATTGTCCAGCTGATAGGAATACATCTCTGAAGGATATATATTGATTCTGTTTCTCAGCAGCAGGCACAAAAACAGAATCTTGTGGAAGTCTTGGGTAGCATCTCACGTAGAGCACTGGAACATCTGTGTCTTGTGCAAAAATCCAGATTTTAGTAGCACCTCTTTTTGTGGCATTGATGGCATGCAAGGTAATTTTAGTGTCAACCTCCTTATGGAAACTATGAAGAAGCTCCCCTGAGCAGTGTGAGGCAACAGCTTCATTATGCCATGCGATGACAACAATTCTTTGCATGCTGGAATGTTTTCCTGCAAAGTATGCAGTCAAATTGTCCTTCATATGAGTAAGAGATAGTAGCTTCTTCACTGTGGCATTGGAGATGTTCGTGGAGTCAATGATTTTGTATTGGACACATTTAATACCATGGAGTCTCTTCTTTCCAGTAATATTTTTAATTGATTCCTCCTTCTCAGCATCCATGTCAAACATGAGGCAGACTTCATCACCGGTCCAGTATTTTCTCTATAGCCTCATAATGAAGTGTTCAGCCAAACCTTGGCAGGTATTAACATTTTCTGGCTTATAGAGAGCTTGTACATCAGCCAGACCATCTATGATTGCTATGCTGAAAGGCCTCTGTTGGCATAAGGTACTGGTCATGTTGTCAGTAGGAGCTGGCTTAGGAAGACCATGCAAGTTGTGCATTAGTTTGCATGTCGCCTGTCACATATGTATTGTTCCTTCACATTCAAACATCAATTGTGGTACCACAGAGAACTCATACTTTCCCAAAGGTTCATGCAGATCAACATCATACTGAGATCTGGACATGAGCAAATAATGACCAGGAGATGAGCAAATAATGACCTGTCTGTGGTTAGATCTTTACCAGACCCCGCCACTTTCATTCTGACTTTCTTCTTTGCATTTGAGCACAGCTTTAGTCTATTCTTCTTGATTGGTGCCCATAGATAGATAAGTCATGACTCAAAGCATCCATTTGACTGACATCTTCAGCTATCTCAGCACCTGAAGATTGCTTTTATCATGATATTAATGAGCTCCGGTTCATCAAACATGAATGCCTGCCAGTGCGAGTAAGCTCATCCTGTAGCATTGAAATTGCCCCTTCTTGGCATTTAAGAGCACCTAATGAGTCTAGATGGTGCTTGCTTACTTCTGGGGAAGTCATCCCAGTCATGCTTAATGTTTTGTCTGAAATTTTCTGTTGCTTTTACCTTTTGATGCAACACTTTATATATGTTCTTGGTGTAGCACTTGATGTGATACAGTATTATATGCATGGGTATCTTTTGGGTCCATACACAATAGTTTCCTTTCCATTCTAAGAGCTTGCTAAGAGCGACTGCTTTTAATTTATGTGTTGAAACTCTGCTTAATGGATGGTTTTAGGCTTCTGGCCTATTAAGAACATAAGAAGAGCCATACTGGGTCAGACCAAAGGTCCATATAGCCCAGTATCCTGTCTTCCAACAATGGTCAATGTGCCAGGTTCCCCAGAGAGAATGAACAGAACAGGTAATCATCAAGTGATCCATCCCCTGTTGCCCATTCCCAGCTTTTGGCAAACAGAAGCTAGGGACACCATCACTGCCCATCCTGGCTAATAGCCATTGATGGACCTATCCTCCATGAATTTATTTTGTTCTTTTTTGAACCCTCTTATAGACTTGGCCTTCACAACATCACCTGGCAAAGAATTCCACAGGTTGACTGTGTGTTGTGTGAAGAAATACTTCCTTTTGTGTGTTTTAAACCTGTTGCCTATTAATTTCATTTGGTGACCCCTAGTTCTTGTGTTATGAGAAGGAGTAAATACACTTCCTTATTTACTTTCTCCACACCAGTCATGATTTTATAAACTCTATCATATCCCCCTTTAGTCGTCTCTTTTCCATGCTGAAAACTCCCAGTTTTATTAATCTCTCCTCATATGGAAGCCGTTCTGTACCCCTAATCATTTTTGTTGCCCTTTTCGTAACCTTTTCCAATTCCAGTATATCCTTTTTGAGATGGGGTGGCCACATCTGCACACAGTATTGAAGATGTGGGCATACCATGGATTTATATAGAGGCAATATGATATTTTCTGTTTTTATTATCTATCCCTTTCTTAATGATTCCCAACATTCTGCTAGCTTTTTTGACTGCTGCTTCACATTGAGTGGATGTTTTCAGAGAACTATCCACAATAACTCCAAGATCTCTTTCTTTAGTAGTTACAGCTAATTTAGACTCCATTTTCTATGTATAGTTGGGATTATGTTTTCCAGTGTGCATTACTTTCATTTATCAACACTGAATTTCATCTGCCATTTTGTTGCCCAGTCACTCAGTTTTGTGGGATCCCTTTGTCATTCTTTGCAATGTGCTTTGGACTTAACTATCTTGAGTAGTTTTGTATCATCTGCAAACTTTGCCACCTCATTGTTTACCCCTTTTTTCCAGATCATTTATGAATATGTTGAACAGTACTTGTCCCAGTACAGACACGTGGGGGACAGCAATATTTACCTCTCTTCATTCTGAAAACTGACCATTTATTCCTACCCTTTGCTTGCTATCTTTTAACCAGTCCTAAAATGATAGTTTACAGAGATTAAGCTTACAGTTTATTAGAGGAATTTTTTAATACTGTAAATGCTGAAATGAAGGTCTTGCAGAGATAGCATTTGAAAGCCGTGGTTTAAAACTCTGAAAGGAATGGTCATGGAGATTTCTGTCTTCACTTGCTTGACTTGCTAAACTGCAGAGCTTGTAAACCTTGGGCACCTAAATGACAGAATAATGATAATCCCAAAAGGTAGGAGTTTCACAAATCAATAAGCCATTTGTTTAACTGAAGTAAATGGTGAAATTTTCATCAACTTCAGTGGAATCAGTCAGGTCAATGCTGAGCCCTTTTTGAAAACCCCACCCTAAATCCACTATATTTGTGTTTGGAATTTCTTACAGCTTGTACCCAGAGTTTCTAAATTCTATAAAACCTGAAATGAATAGCTCTAGGAGTATTCAAACTTATATTAGAGCTGTTGCTTACTGAGCTTATAAAGCATCAGAGACAGGCTGCTGTTACTATGTGGCTCTTGGAGTTTATAAATTCTGCAGGGCTGTTTCAGAGGTTTTATTCTCATTGAACCAAAACTATTGGATTCTGGTGGTTTGCAAACTCCACACACATGCAGAATATATAAGTTCTTCAAGATCTAGGAAAAAGTTTTTATAAGCTCAGCACAGACCTTGTGGACTCAGGGATTAAGATACTTATAGTGAGTAACTTCAAAATTAACAACCAACCTTCTAAAGATAGACTTGTGCATAGGGCTGTAACCAGGGTGGGGCAAGCGGGACAGCTGCCCAGGGCGCAAAGCTGTGGGGATGGAAAAATGGAGCAGAGAAATGCAAACCCCCACCCTCAAACGTGGGAGGGGGCGCAAATATGCATGCTCGCCCTGGGGGCTAACATGTCTAGTTACAGTTCCACTTGTGCACTAGATCTCATTGAAGAAAAATGAATAAAACCTATTTGGAAATTACAGACCAGCCCATTTTTAAAAGAACTCTAGGCTCTGAAAAGTGAAAAGCCTATTTCCTCCCACACTCTCTCCGAAATACCTTATTTGATTAACTCCAATCTTCCCCTCCCTGAAAAAAAAATTATGCTCATGATACTATAATACTTGTACAAGAACTCCCAAAGTTTTAAAATGTCAACCCAACCTCAATAATAAACAGTTCTGCATATTAGTGCATTTAAAACAGATGTGAACATTTTAGACCAACATATCTTTTACATATATTTTGCAGGGGGAAAGGAATTATATTTGGAGTGAAAAACTACTAGTTCTCTAAGTGATTCAATTCAACATGACTTATTTGATTAACCACAAACATTCAAATATTTTTTTCTTGCCTAAAAGTAGAGCATGAGAAATTTCAGGCACAAAAAAGCTTTCAGAAAATGGAACATAAGGCAGTGAAGGGGGAACATTGGGTTTACGATACAAACTGTCCAATAACCCTAACTAGTATGGTGCCATAATGAAAATATTGGTTATAAAATCTCTTATAACAACATCTCCTAGTAAGGATATTGTGGAGTGTGTCAATCTGTTTGTCAGGAACAGTATCCCTGATGAGGCCACAGCAAGCCTGGTGGCTGAGCTTTGTGACTTTGTCCTCACCCACAACCACTTCAGATTTGGGGACAACTTATACCTTCAAGTCAGTGGCACTGCTATGGGTACCCACATGGCCCCACAGTATGCCAACATTTTTATGGCTGACTTAGAACAACGCTTCCTCAGCTCTCGTCCCCTAGTGCCCCTCCTCTACTTGCGCTACATTGATGACATCTTCATCATATGGACCCACGGAAAGGAGGCCTTTGAAGAATTCCACCTTTACTTCAACAATTTCCACCCCACCATCAACCTCAGCCTGGACCAGTCCACACAAGAGATCCACTTCCTGGACACTACAGTGCAAATAAGTGATGGTCACATAAACACCACCCTATACCGGAAACCTACTGACCGCTATACGTACCTACATGCCTCCAGCTTCCATCCAAGACACATCACACTATCCATTGTCTACAGCCAAGCCCTAAGATACAACCGAATTTGCTCCAACCCCTCAGACAGAGACAAACACCTACAAGATCTTTATCAAGCATTCATAAAACTACAATACCCACCTGGGGAAGTGAGGAAACAGATTGACAGAGCAAGACGGGTCCCCAAAATCACCTACTACAGGACAGGCCCAATAAGGACAATAACAGAACACCACTGGCCATCACATACAGCCCCCAGCTAAAACCTCTCCAGAGCATTATCCATGATCTGCAACCTATCCTGGAAAATGATCCCTCACTCTCACAGACCTTGGGAGGCAGGCCAGTCCTCGCTTACAGACAACCCCCCAACCTGAAGCAAATACTCACCAGCAACTACACACCACACCACAGAAACACCAACCCAGGAACCTATCCCTGTAGCAAACCTCGTTGCCTACTCTGTCCCCATATCTACTCTGGCAACAGCATCAGAGGACCCAACCACATCAGCCACACCAGCAAGGGCTCATTCACCTGCACATCCACTAATGTTATATATGCCATCATGTGCCAGCAATGCCCCTCTGCCATGTACATTGGCCAAACCAGACAGCCCCTCCGCAAAAGAATAAATGGACACAAATCGGACATCAGGAATGGTAACATACATAAGCCAGTAAGTGAACACTTCAATCTCCCTGGTTATTCTATTACAGATTTAAAAGTCACTATCATTGAACAAAAAAACTTCAGAAACAGACTTCAAAGAGAAACAGCAGAACTAAAATTCATTTGCAAATTCAACACCATTAATCTGGGCTTGAACAGGGACTGGGAGTGGCTGGCTCATTACAGAAGCAGCTTTTACTCTCCTGGAATTGACACCTCCTCATCTATTATTGGGAGTGGACTACATCCACCCTGATTGAATTGGCCCTGTCAGCACTGGTTCTCCACTTGCGAAGTAACTCCCTGCTCTCCATGTGTCAGTATATAATGCCTGCATCTGTAACTTTCACTCTATGCATCTGAATAAGTGAGGTTTTTACTCACGAAAGCTCATGCCCAAATAAATCTGTTAGTCTTTAAGGTGCCACCAGACTCCTTGTTGTTTCTATGTGAACAGTTATCTTTGTAAGATTTAAGCATAATAGAACATATAATTTCAGACCAGATGACCTCTCTTCCTTCCTTCAGGTGTGGTCAAGGTTTTTTGTTTTTGTTTTAACTGACCCAGGTGGACTTTTTAGGCTTAGGGATTGTCTGTCTGCATGGGGGTGGCTACCCCTCCAGTGCAAACCCATTCATGCAAATGTGCTATACCAGTGTGAAGTGGGAACCTCACTTTACACTGATGCAGTGCATCTATGCACCAGTGCAAAAATCCTTAATGTAGACAAGCCTTTACTGTGAATCTGTGGACTTAAAAGAACGTCTGGTTTCTTCTGTTCTTATGAATAAATGCTATTTTATCTGTGGGGAGTTCTTTCTTTCAAATTGGAGGGGGAAATTTATTTTTATCATTTAATGCTGGGGGAGGGTTTTTCTCTTTATCCTTCAGTCCTTTAATGTGATTTTTCTAATTATGCTGGAGCAGTAGCAATGCTGTAGTTACAGTTGTTTTCTGTTTTTGCACATAAAGAATAATTATACTAATACCTAGTTCTTATGCATTCTTCATCAATAGATCTCAAAGTACTTGATGATCTTTAATGTATTTATCCTCAGAACACCCCTGTGATGCAGGGAAATACTATTATCCCTGGTTTTACTGATGAGAGTTGGGGGAGGGAAACTGAGGCACAGAGAGGGTAAATAACCAAAGATCACATAAGAAGTCTGTGGTGGAGCAGAAAATTGAATCCAGGTCTCCCAAGTGCTAGACTGGTGTCCTAACCACCGGACAATTTTGCCTCAACCTCATTTTATTTTTTAAAAAGTACATCTGCCCCAAACTTTCAGCACAATCTCTGATTAATTAGTTTCCAAGTTCTGATTGATTAAAAGTTGGCCTTTAAAACAAGCAAACATAAAACATTCTATGTCACAGGATTTTGAGGGCTTAAATACAACAGACTTGTAGATATAATGAGAGTTTGGAGTGTGTGTGGGAGTGTCTGTCTGGGATTTCTGCTGTGTATTTTTTTTTTTTAACCAAAAAACCCATTAAGAACATTATTCATCATAACAGATTCCTCATGCATCACTGTTAGTCAATAGAAAACATGTTGTATAACTGCTTCTTCCATTCTCCAATACAGTGTGCAGATAGACTCATAGACTTTAAGGGCAGAAGGGATCATCATGATCATCTAGTCTGACCTCCTGCACTTTGCAGGCCACATAACCTCACCCTAAAATAGACCCCAACCTCTGAGTTACTGAAGTCCTCAAATCTGGGTTAAAGACTTCAAGTTACAAAGAATTCACCATTTACACTAGTTTAAACCTGCAAGTGACCTGTGCCCCACGCTGCAGAGGAAGGCAGACCCTCCCCCTCCCCCCAGTTTCTGCCAGTCTGATCCAGGGGAAAATTCCTTCCCAACCCAAATATGATGATCAGACTCTGAGCATGTGGGCAAGACCCACCAATCAGATACCTGAGGAAGAATTCTCTGTAGTATCTCAGAGCCTTCCCCATCTAGTGTCCCATCTCTAGCCATTGGGGATTTTTGCAACTGGCAGTTAGATTTTTTGCCCCCATTGCTCCCCTTGGAAGGCTGTTCCAGATCTTTACTCCTCTGATTGTTAGAAACCTTTGCCTAATTTCGAGCCTAAACTGGTCGATGGTCAGTTTATATCCATTTGTTGTTGTGTCCACATTGGCGCTTCACTTAAATAACTGCTGTTCCTTCCTGGTATTTATCCCTCTTGTGTATTTATAGAGAGCAATCATACTTCCCTCCAACTTCTTTTGATTAGGTTAAACAATCCAAGTTCTTTGAATCTCCTCTCATAAAGTAAGTTTTCCATTCCTCAGATCAGTGTTTCCCAAACTTGGGACGCCGCTTGTGTAGGGTAAGCCCCTGGCGGCCCAGGCCGGTTTGTTTACCTGCCGCGTCCGCAGGTCCAGCCGAGCGCGGCTCCCACTGGCTGCGGTTCGCTGCTCAAGGCCAATGGGAGCTGCTGAAAGCAGCAGCCAGTACGTCCCTCAGCCCGCGTCGCTTCCAGCAGCTCCCATGGCCCTGGAGCAGCCAGTGGGAGCCGCGATCGGCCGGACCTGCGCACAGGGCAGGTAAACAAACCGGCCCGGCCCGCCAGGGGCTTTCCCTACACAAGCGGCGTCCCAGGTTTGGGAAACATTGCCTCAGATCATCCTAGTAGCCCTTCTCTGCACCTGTTCCAGTTTGAATTAATCTTTCTTAAACATGGGTGATGAGAATTGCACACAATATTCCAGATGAGATTTCACTGGTACCTTGTATAGTGCTACTAACACTTCCCGATCTTCACTGGAAATACATCGCCTGATGCATCCTAGGAATGAATTAGCCCTTTTCACAGCTGCATCACATTGACGGCTCATAGTCATCCTGTGATCAACCAAAACACCCAGGTCTTTCTCCTCCTCTGTCGCTTCCAACTGATAAGTCCCCAACTTATAGCAACAGAGGGTCCTGTGGCACCTTTGAGACTAACAGAAGTATCGGGAGCATAAGCTTTCATGGGTAAGAACCTCACTTCTTCAGATGCAAGAAGTGAGGCATCTGAAGAAGTGAGGTTCTTACCCACGAAAGCTTATGCTCCCAATACTTCTGTTAGTCTTAAAGGTGCCACAGGACCCTCTGTTGCTTTTTACAGATTCAGACTAACACGGCTACCTCTCTGATACTCAACTTATAGCAAAAATTCTTATTGTTAGTCCCGAAATGCATGACCCATTTCTATTACTCCAGTTTACAAGATCATCCAGATCTTCTTGTATGATATTCTGGCCCTCCTCCATATTGGCAATACTTCCGAACTTTGTGTCTTCCGCAAAATTTATTAGCACACTCACATTTTTGGTGCCAAGATCAGTAATAAAAATGTTAAATAAGATTGGTCCCAAGACCAATCCCTGAGGAATTTCACTAGTAACTTCCCTCCAGCCTGGCAGTTCATCTTTCGGTATGACCCACTGTAGTCTCCCCTTTAACCAGATCCTTGTCTACTTCTCAATTTTCATATTAATCCCTATCTTCTCCAATTTAACTAATTTCCCAAATGCCTTACTGAAATGCAGGTAGATTAGATCTACTGCATTTCCTTTGTCTAAAAAATCAGTTATTTTCTCAAAGAAGGAGATCAGGTTGGTCTGGCACAATCTATCTTTTGTAAAACCATGTTGTATTTTATACTGATTACCGTTCACAGCTATGTCCTTAACTACTTTCTCTTTCAAAATTGGTTGCAATACCTTGCATACAATTGAGGTCAAACTAACAGGCCTGCAATTTCCTGGATCACTTTATTCCCCCTTTTTAAAAAAAGAAACTATATTAGAAATTCTCCAGTCATAGAAGATTAGGGTTGGAAGAGACCTCAGGAGGTCATCCAGTCCAACCCCCTGCTCAAAGCAGGACTAACTCCAATTAAATCATCCCAGCCAGGGCTTTGTCAAGCTGGGCCTTAAAAACCTCTAAGGATGGAGATTCCACCACCTCTCTAGGTAACCTATTCCAGTGCTTCACCATCCTCCTAGTGAAATAGTTTTCCCTAATATCCAACCTAGACATTTCCCACTGCAACTTGAGACCATTGCTCCTTGTTCTGTCATCTGCGACCACTGAGAACACCCTAGCTCCATCCATTTTGGAACTCCCCTTCAGGTAGTTGAAGGCTGTGATCAAATCCCTCCTCCCCCACTTTTCTCTTCTGCAGACTAACCCCAGTTTCCTCAGCCTCTCGTCATAAATCATATGCTCCAGCCCCCTAATCACTTTCGTTGCTCTTCGCTGCATTCTCTCCAATTTGTCCACATCCTTTCTGTAGTGGGGGGCCCAAAACTGGATGTAATACTCCAGATGTGGCCTCACCAGTGCTGAATAGAGGGGAATAATCACTTCCCTCGATCTGCTGGCAATGCTCCTACTAATGCAGCCCAATATGCCATTAGCCTTCTTGACAACAAGGGCACACTGCTGACTCACATCCAGCTTCTCATCCACTGTAATCCCCAGGTTCTTTTCTGCAGAACTGCCACTTAGCTAGTCGGTCCCCAGCCTAAAAAAGTGCATCGGATTCTTCCATCGTAAGTGCAGGACTCTGCACTTGTCCTTGTTGAACCTCATCAGATTTCTTTTGGCCCAATCCTCCAATTTGTCTAGCTCACTCTGGACCCTAGCCCTACCCTCCAGCATATCTACCTCTCCCCCCATCTTAGTGTCTCCGCAAACTTGTTGAGGGTGCAATCTATCCCATCATCCAGATCATTAATGAAGATGTTGAACAAAACCGGCCCCAGGACCGACCCTTGGGGCACTTGGCTTGATATTGGCTGCCAACTAGACATCGAGCTGTTGATCACTATCCATTGAGCCCGACGATCTAGCCAGCTTTCTATCCACCTTATAGTCCATTAATCTAATCCGTACTTTTTTAACTTGCTGGCAAGAATACTGTGGGAGACCATATCAAAAGCTTTGCTAAAGTCAAGGTACATCACGTCCACTGCTTTCCCCATATCTACAGAGCTCATCATAGAAGGCAATCAGGTTGGCCAGGCATGACTTGCCCTTGGTGAATCCATGTTGACTGATCACCTTCCTCTTCTCCAAGTGCTTCAAAATGGATTCCTTGAGGACCTGCTCCATGATTTTTCCAGGGACTGAGGTGAGGCTGACCAGTCTGTAGTTTCCCAGATTCTCCTTCTTTCCTTTTTAAAAGATGAGCACTATATTTGCCTTTTTCCAGTCATCTGGGACCTCCCCCAATCGCCACGAGTTTTCAAAGATAATGGCCAATGGCTCTGCAATCACCTTAGCCAACTCCTCAGCACCCTGGGATGCATTGCATCCAGCCCCATGGACTTGTGTACGTCCAGCTTTTCTAAATAGTCCTTAACCTTTCACCACGGAGGGCTGCTTACCTCCTCCCCAGACTGTGCTGCCCAGTGCAGCAGTCTGGGAGCTGATCTTGTCCGTGAAGACTGTGGCAAAAAAAAACATTGAGTACTTCAGCTTTTTCCACATTATCTGTCCCTAGGTTGCCTCCCCCATTCATTAAGGGTCCCACACTTTCCCTGACCTTTTTCTTGTTGCTAACATACCTGTATTATCCCTTCTTGTTACCTTTCACTTCCCTTGCTAGCTGCAACTCCAATTGTGCTCTGGCCTTCCCGATTACACCCCTGCATGCTCGAGCAATATTTTTATACTCCTCCCTAGTCATCTGTCCAAGTTTCCACTTCTTGTAAGCTTCCTTTTTTCCTTTTGTAAGCTCACCGAAGATTTCTCTGTTAAGCCACGCTGGTCGCCTGCTATATTTGCTATTCTTTCCGCACATCAGGATGGTTTGTTCCTGCACCCTCAATAAGGCTTCTTTAAAATACAGTCAGCTCCCCTGGACTCCTTTCCCCCTCATATTAGCCTCTCAGGGGTTCCTGCTCATCAGTTACCTGAAGGAGTCAAAGTATTCTTTTCTGAAGTTCAGGGTCTATATTCTGCTGCTCTCCTTTCTTCCTTTTGTCAGGATCCTAAATTTGACCATCTCATGGTCACTGCTGCCCAGGTTGCCACCCACTTCTATTTCCCCTACCAATTCTTCCCTGTTTGTGAGCAGCAGATGAAGAGGAGCAGGGCCCCTAGTTGGTTCCTCCAGCATTTGCACCAAGAAATTGTCCCAAACACTCTCTAAAAATGTCCTGGATTTTCTGTGCACTGTATTGCTCTTCCAGCAGATGTCAGGGTGATTGAAGTCCCCCGTGAGAACCAGGGCCTGTGATCTGGAAACTTCTGTTAGTTGTCTGAAGAAAACCTTGTTTACCTCATCCTCCTGGTGGCCTATAGCAGATACCTACCATGACACCACCCTTGTTGCTCTCGCCTCTAAACTTAACCCAAAGACTCTCAACAGGCTTTTCTCCAGTTTCATACTGGAGCTCTGAGCAGTCATACTGCTCTCTTACATATAGTGCAACTCCTCCACCTTTTCTCCCCCGCCTGTTCTTCCTGAACAGTTTAACCCATCCATGACAGTGCTCCAGTCGTGAGTTACCCCACCAAGTCTCTGTTATTCCAATCACATCATAGAGTATGACCCCTGAATTTACAGATTCATTAAAAATCCTTGCTATTGGGCTTGAAATGTCATGTTCCTTTAATATTCTTGGACAGAGATTATCCGGGCCCCCGATTTAATCCCATTAAGCTGTTTGAGTTTGACTTCCCCTTGGATGTGGTAATTTCTACCTCCATATCCTTGTTGCCACCCTGCCACTACCCCTAAACTCTTCATTAGCCTGGAGATGACAGTTCAGGAGAAGACAAGACTGTTTTTTGTCATGTAATGTTTTCTGCATCTGAAATTGGGGTATGTGGTGCATTCACAGGGAATAAGAATTGCTAGTTTAAGGGGTTTTGTTTAACTATTCAGGAGTAGAGGTCCTGACCTAACTGAATATTTTCATGAAGAACAGGATCTTCAGCAAAGTATCCTTTTGCTCTCTCAAAAATCCTGTTTATGAAATTGTATAATAGAGATGGTTAGAAAATGAAAAAATATGCTTGCCAGTCATTACTTGCCCCATTCCCGCAATTTAGGGCACCTGGTGCCACCAGTTACCTCTATATAAAACATAGTTGTAAAAACAAAACCAACTAAACAATTATTCAAGTATCAGAGGGGTAGCTGTTTTAGTCTGGATCTGTAAAAAGCAACAGAGAGTCCTGTGGCACCTTTAAGACTAACAGGTGTATTGGAGCATAAGCTTTCGTGGCTGAATACCCACTTCATCAGACGCATGTAATGGAAATTTCCAGAGGCAGGTATAAATCAGGAACCAATCCATGCAACAAACCTCGATGCCAACTCTGCCCACATATCTACACCAGCAACACCATCACAGTACCTAACCAGATCAGCTACAACATCACCAGTTCATTCACCTGCACGTCCACCAATGTTATATATGCCATCATGTGCCAGCAATGCCCCTCTGCTATGTACATTGGCCAAACTGGACAGTCACTACGTAAAAGGATAAATGGATACAAGTCAGATATCAGGAATGGCAATATACAAAAATCTGTAGAAGAACACTTCAACCTCCCTGGCCACACAATAGCAGATGTAAAGGTAGCCATCTTATAGCAAAAAAACTTCAGAACCAGACTCCAAAGAGAAACTGCTGAGCTTCAGTTCATTTGCAAATTTGACACCATCAGATCAGGATTAAACAAAGACTGTGAATGGCTAGCCATCTACAAAAGCAGTTTCTCCTCCCTTGGTGTTCACACCTCAACTGCTAGCAGAGGACCTCACCATCCCTGATTGAACTAACCTTGTTATCTCAAGACTGATTCTTGCCTGCATATTTATACCTGCCTCTGGAAATTTCCATTACATGCGTCTGACAAAGTGGGTATTCACCCACAAAAGCTTATGCTCCAATACATCTGTTAGTCTTAAAGGTGCCACAGGACTCTCTGTTGCTTTAAACAATTATTGTAACCAACATACCATAGACTCCTCTATCCAGAGATATAGACCTGGAGAGAAGAGCAAGTTTACATAGTAACCCAACTAGCTATAAAAGCTATAAAAGATTGTGCTTGGATGGGTATTTCCATGACCAAAGTGCTACATTAAGTCCATGATGTAACTGAAGTCAGAAGACAAAGATATAATCTAACTTTGTCTTCTGACTTCAGTTACATCATGGCCTTAATGTAGCACTTTGTGCTTGATGGGTATTTCCATGACCAATCTTTTTTTAATAGGTAGTTTGGTTACTATGTTAACTTGCTCTTCTCTCCAGGATACAGACTTTTTCCTGTTTATATAATTCACATGATTGCGTTAAACAAAAGGTCATGTTAAGGGGGCAGAGAAAGAAACTATGTCCCATGCTTAGATTCTGGTAGCGAACACTGTCTCAAATGGAGTGTTTTAGTAGTACTATATTTTAACACTAGAATAAACAAATATAGAATATAGTTGTTTGAAGACTTTTATGTTTGTGTAGGTAAAATGTGATTCCTGCTTGTGTGTTTTAAAATCTGAATTTGCCACATTAAAGTAAGTGTAAATGTTTCTGAAGAAACATTTCTTAATTTTTAGGAGAAGAGTGATAGATGTTAGGTTTTGTTTTAAATTAGCTTAGACTTTATATTCAATATTTAATAGCGATTTTTTTTTATTTTGGTGGTTACCTTGAGGTAGTATGCTAATAAACATCTAGGTATTTTTGTCATGAGATCGATATAAGGTAGTAAATTAACAATACATAATATAAAGATTTTTTTATTTTTAAGCCCAAAAGGAATCATTATGACGATTCAGTATGACGCTGCATCAAGCCCATAACTTCTGTTTGAACTACAGCATTTTTTAGGAAGATTTGTCTTGATTTAAACACTTAAAATGATGGAAAGTCCACCATGCCCTATGCAAACTGTTCCAATAATTAATTACTCTCACTATTAAAAATGTCCACCTTATTTCTAGTCTGAAGTTGGCTAGCATCAGCTTCCAATCTCTGGCTCTTATGCACCACTCCACCCCTTTTCCTAAATTCAAGAGACCTCTTATCAGAAATCTCTTCCCATTTAGGTGCTTGTAGATCATGATCAAGTCACATCTTAGCCTTCTATTGGATAAATTAAATAGACTGAGATACATTTGTAGCACCCCCTCTCCACCCGGTTACCTTTTTTAATGCCAATCTACTTACAGGTTTTGATGGACAGGTCTGGGTTCTTCTGGATCCCGCCACCCACTCAGCAGGGTGTATCATCTTTATTTTTTCCTATGAATTTATTTGGCGGTGCCTCCACCCCCGCTTGCTCTTTCCTGGCAAGGTCACCAGGGCAGCTTGGGAGGAAAACTCTAACCACAGGGTATTCCCCACTTACTTGCCAGATGGTTGGAGACTTCCAAGAAATAACACAAACACGTACAATATATTCAACACAATAATTATATTAAACAGGAGACAAATATACATAGCAGGTTAAAACACTATTTTTAGGTGCCCACGCTGATAATACCCATGACTTTCCCCAGTCACGGGACCTGATGTAGCAAATGTAAGATTAGTGTTCCGTTGGTACGCTTACTTTGTTGGGGCCCTTGATGACCTATGACCACAAAATTCTTCTCTGCAGTGGTTTAGCAGTGTGGCTCACTGGGTTCAGTACAGCCCAAAGGACTCACAAGTGGGAGAAGGTGGTAAATCCCTCCACAGGTTTAATATGCAGCAGGATATAAAATCCCCAAACCCTTACCCCCTGGCTTGAGGACACAGTTCAGGGAGTAGGGGGTCCACAAAACAAATTCCCTGACTAACTAAAAGATGGTGCACTCACAAACTCCATGAATGATCCTCCGGTTCAGAGATGACTCTGGACTCCTCAGTCACTGCAGAGGGGCTGATCTCTGCTGGCAGGGATCCTCTTCAAGCAGGAATCTGGCTGCTTCGGTCCCAGGATTTCCCCTCACCACAAAGGGGTTTTAAAAAGGATGAAATTGGAGTGGGTATAGAAAAGAGCCACAAAGTGTTTTGAGTCCTGGAGAAAATGCCTTAGAGTGAGAGATTTAAGGAGCTCAGTCTGTTTCGTTTATCAACAAGAAGACTGAGAAGGGGCTTGATTACAGTGTAGACCTTCATGGTGAGAAAATACCAGGTACTAAAGGGCTCTTTAATCTAATGGAGAAAAGTATAAGAACCAATGTCTGGAATTTGAAGCCTCACAAATTCAAATTAGAAATAGTCAAACACAGGTTATTGGGCCAATGCAGGGATAACTGGGTGAAATTCTGTTTGTGTTATATAAGAGGTCAGACCAGATGATCTCATTGCCCCTTCTGGCCTTAAAATCTATGAATCTGTGAATGCACTTCTCTTGTCATTCTGGGATCATGATCAGGAATCCCTGAATAACTAGCTTATGATCACAACCTCTGCGTTCCACTCCCTGAGGTAGTGGCTAAGGATAACAAACCTAACAAAGGGAAATCCTCTGATAGAGCAGCCAGAGAGTAGGATCATGACTGACACCTGCCTCATTGAATGCAGGACATACCTAGTATCCTATTTGTCCCAGCAGAGGTGGTCTCCATCAGAATGCAGGAGAAACATAATTGAGAGTAACTTGGAGTGCTTTGAAATGTCTTGCCTCACTTTCAATCTCATTTTTGTTCCAAAGAGACAACAGGGCTGAGGCAGCATACATAAACTGTTGGAAGGGAATTTATAGTTTGGTATTAAGGACATAGACCAGGGGTGGGCAAACTATGGCCCGCGGGCCGGATGCGGCCCTTCAGGGCTTTGGATCTGGCCTGCGGGATTGCCCCCCATAGCGCTGCGGGCCCTGCGCTGCTCTCCAGAAGTGGCCGGCCCAACGGCCCTGTGGCCCCCGGGCGGAGGGGCAGAGGGATCCCAGTGTTGCTCTTGTTTCTAGGCCCCGCCTCCCCGCAGATCCCATTGGCCGGAAACAGTGAACCACGGCCAATGGGAGCTTCGGGGGAGGTACTTGGAGGGGCAGTAAGGGCAGCATACATGGAGCCCTCCGCCCCGCCTCCCCCAGGGGCTGCAGCACTTCCGGGAGTGGCGCGGGGCTGGGGACAGGGCAGGCGTGCAGGGAGCCTGCCCTGGTCCTGGTATGCGCCGCTGCCACCCTGGACCCCGAAGCCCTCCTGCCCCCCAACCCTCTGCCCTGAGCCCCCTCATGTACCACGCACCCCTCCTGCACCCCAACTCCCTGCCCTGAGGCCCCTCATACACCCACACCCCTCCTTTGCCCCAATCCCTTGCCCTGAGCCCCTTCCTGCACACCACACGCCCTCCCACATGCCACACTCCCTCCCGCACCCCAACCCCCTGCATACAATTTCCCCACCCCTGACATAGACTCTTAGGCCTGGTCTACACTAACCCCCCAAGTCGAAGTAAGGTACGCAACTTCAGCTACGTGAATAACGTAGCTGAAGTCGACATACTTACTTCGAACTTACCGTGGTTCAGACGCGGTCCACACGCGGCAGGCAGGCTCCCCCGTCGACTCCGCGGTACTCCTCTCGTTGAGCTGGAGTACCGCAGTCGACGGTGAGCACTTCCTGGTTCGATTTATCGCGTCCAGACCAGACGCGATAAATCGAACCCGGAAGTTCGATTTCCAGCCGCCGAACTAGCGGCTAAGTATAGACCAGCCCTTAGAATGCTCCTCTGTGTAGACTAGTAGTAGTTTATAGTTTCAGCCTGCATATGTTTTGGGCAAGCTCAGCATTCTGGCTGATTGAGTTGCTGCATGATGTCTTCAGAAGAATGGAAACAACGTTCTGGCATAAATATTAGTGATTTTAATATATGGAGATATACCTATCTCATAGAACTGGGAGGGACCTTGAAAGGTCATTGAGTCCAGCCCCCTGCCTTCACTAGCAGGACCAAGTACTGATTTTTGCCCCAGATCCCTAAGTGGCCCCCTCAAGGATTGAACTCACAATCCTGGGTTTAGCAGGCCAATGCTCAAACCACTGAGCTATCCCTCCCCCCAATTTTCTCTGGGTATGGCTTTCTTTTAACAGACAAAGTAGTGCCTCGGATTTCCTCCCTAGAGTAATCTCTCTGTATTATCTAAATCAGAACATCATGCTGCCTTTAGTTTTTTCCTAATTGGTCTCATTTCAAAGCTGAAAGATGGTATCTATTGCCTAGACATCTGTAGAGCCATCAAATTCTAAATCAACATGACAAAAGTATCAAGGTACCTAGATAGTATGAGTCTTTATTCATCATGTAGGCTATCACAAATCTGGCTAAGTGCACCCTCATATCCCTCTCTTGGGTTCCATGGATGTGACTTGACCCTTTTCTTTCTGAGCTGGCTGCTTTGTCCTAGTTGGCAAGCTCCTGTTGCTTCAGCTTTGCCTGTTCACTCTGACACCTGAGTCCCAACTCCATCCACCTCTCCTCCACAAGCATCCTTTTCCACTCCAGTCTTCATAGCTCTGGACCGCTCACCCTGGCCACTACATCTGCGGCACATAGTTTGGAGTGGGTATCCCATCCTGCCTCAGAGCATATGAGTGCAGGCTGGCTACCCATTTTGCCTGCTTTTCCTTCATGAGAAGTCTCTTCTGCTCTAGCTTCTGGAACTCTCACCATCACCGCTACATCTGTTGCACTGTCTGTGGCACCATCTGTTTGGTCATCTGCATTCCCTGTAGGAGCAGGTGCCCCATCCTGGATCAAGGCATATGAGTGCAGCCTGGCCACCAACTCAGATTTCTTCTGATCAGCAGCAGACAGACTTCACTGTAAGCATAGGTTCAGAAGCTGTTCTTTCATGAGTTGTTTGTAATTCATCCTTTCTAACAGACATACTCCTAGCTTTCAGTTTAAGAGAAAAAGTGTAGGCCCATGCAAAAATGTTTTTAAAAGCTTCCTATACGGTGATACCACTGCTAACACCATTCTGTTACAGATCCTAGCAAGTACTCCTTATGGCAACTCAATAGGAATGCTGTGCAGGGAATCGAAGCTTCTATGTCTCTGGATTCCTAGGTTGTTTAAGCTCCTGGAACCTGAATGGAATCCAGCCACTAGACTTAGTCTTGGACGTGTTGAGGCTGTGGGGCCTACTCTTGTCGAAAAGTGTGATCCTTTGGGGTTCTGGCACACTAAAGTACAAGGAGATGGCCTAAAGGCCAAGGAATGGACCAGATCCTGTGAATCCATGACAGGCTGATGATAATTTTATTTAACACTTATATTATGATAGTGCCTACAGGTCAACCAGTTCAGGATCCATTTTGGTAAGCATTGTACAAATATACAGAAAATTATAGTTACTGCCCCCCAAAAGGTTAAGGCTTCAGAGTCTCCAAAGTAATTGTCTCCTGGTGGGATAGGCAACTATTGTTCGGCCATACAGGAAGGTTGGTAAAACTTCTTCCAGTCTCGGCATTCCACAAGATCTGTTTACACAGCAGCGACAGAGTGACATAAGAAGAGTGCTACAGAACAGCCACCTTGACATTTTTGCAAATCTTGAGATATCCACCTTGTTGTGCTTTTTAGTCCTTTTCTGATGCTGCCTTTTTCTTTAAATCCAGGTGCTGTGGTCTATCATTACTCCCTTATTCTCTTCTCCATGTTGCCTTTACCCTTCCTTTTTTCTCACACTGTTTCCTAATTCCCAATAAACCTTTCCAGGTTAATGGACTAACTGCATATGAGAAGAGAATTTTTTTTTCATACCTGTAACTTTGTCATTTCATATGTAGAAATCAATTAGTTTGGATATTTTCCATCCTTGTAAATATGTTCACAATTATTTAGGCTTCTAAGTGTGGGAAATTACCTACTGGAGCTGTGACATCATAGATGGGCTTATAGAGTGGGAGCTGTTTTGTGCAAAAAATCTTCACCAGTGAGTTGTCACTGTGAGCCTGGATAGGTGTGGTCATACAAATAGTCCCTCTCAGATTAATAGATTTTCTGATGTGAGATGCCAAATTTACAGGTAAAGGCGGTTTGGGATTCGGGGGCAGGGTGGATGAAATGTTGTCTGGGAGCTACTGTTTGCAATCTCATCCTGTGCTGGCCACTGTCTGTCTCTAGTATAAGGATAAAGTTTGGCTATTGTAACCAAACCCACTACGGGGTGTTACTGCGAGTATTGTGATACACCCTCCCTTGTTAGATGTCTGGTAGACTGCTCTGTTTATCATGAGCTCAGAGGCAAGCAATTCAGGCATTCCAGGCACTAGGCTATGCGGGTTCAACAATTAAAACAAAGATTTTGATAGATTTGTAAAAAAGTTAATAGGTGGGGATGTAAACAACATGGAATGAGTTTTGTTTACTGCAGATGTGATTACTTTTTCTGGTCTTTGAGTGGAGATATTACAAATATTACCATAATAGTTACTTGGGTTAGGTGGAACCTTTTCTGATTTCTTCAATTTTAATAATACTTTTCTTACAGCCCTTTCCTGTGCACTGGCTTGTCAGGATTCAATTTTAAGAGATATATGTCGGTAAACATCAATTTCAGCTGACACTGAAATCGATGCAAAAAATATTGATTGGTGACAGTAGGTGGGAGTACAGCCTCCCCCCCTTGCACTTACTGGGACCAAGTGTCACTGGCCCTGCGGTAGCTCTCTGTAGCTTTGCTGTCATGGGGAGGAGGGAGTGGGGCCATTGCAGAGAGGTGCAGAGGGCTCCCTGCACAGCTGCAGAGCTGGAGACACTCAGTGACATCCTCCTCCTTGCAGTCCTTGCTGTGGGTCTCTGTTCCACCAGGCCAGGACCACAGCCTCCCCTGCACCTTGTGCCCTGGTGTCTTGAGGCCCTTGGCCATGCTGGAAGCCCTCTGATGCCCCACTGTCAGTGCTGAGAGCCTCCTGCAGCCCACTGTCAGCGCTGCCCTACCCCGCATCCCTAATTTCCAGAAACTGTAAAAATAAAAATAGTTAAAAATGGGGGAAAAAAATCTTTAAAATAAAAATTGATCTTGTTAAAATTAGAAAAAAATTAAGTTTGCCAAGCCTACTTATATAGTACGATATTTGATAGAACTTAAAACTCATACAACCAAAATGATATATACAATAAAAATGTTTTTGAAGTGTGGTTTCAATTTTAGTTTAGTAACAGTACAAGATAAAATAGTTTCTGAGAAGATTAGTAATAGTGTCTAAAAACTAGCAAGGCAGTGTTAAATTTGTTGTCCATGGAATTACTTCCAAATCACTTTTGACCTTTACTTTGATAAATGCTGCTAGAAATATCTCTTGACTACAAAGATAATTGGACAATGACCTCATTTAGTAAGGCTCCAACATTACCAGCTGAGTCATATTACTTGGCAGAGTTACTTTTAGAGGTGGTAACTAGTGATTGACATCAGATGTTCTATTAAAGACATGAGAACTTCTTGGATCTTTTCAATAAGAATATCTTTAAAGGATCTTTGCATCTCCACTTCATTAGAAAACAAAGAAGGAACAATATTTTGTAAGCATTCTGGGGATTACTGCACATTGACTTAGTGGTGGCTAAAAAAAATTCTTACCAGACTTTAGAGGGGCCACATCTCAATTTCATACCTTCTCTCTTTAGTGGTGAAAGAAGTGTGTGGGGGACCGAACTGGAGACAGTCAATGTAGCAATGAGAGGGGGAAAAGATATGCTTTTCTGTAAAATGATATTTTTTTCTTGCCTCTTTCATTCCTGCACAAACACTGTTTTGCCATATTTTCTCCTTTTTGCTTTCTGTTCCTGTTTCTTTTCTTAGGTTTTATTGTTTGTTTGTTTGTTCTTCTTTTGCTTCCTTTCCCATTAATCCCTCTTTTTCCTGGATTCTTCTTTTGTGGACACCTGGGAACATTGTGGAAGTATTTCAAAAGCAGTTACTCATGGTCATTGCTATTTAGCTGTACATAAATTGGGGAAAGAAATTGAGAATCATAAAAGTGACAAAGGTTTCCTTCAGCACGCCACATCTGACAAGTTCAAGGTCCCCCCTTTTACCATAAGGCCATATATTTCACTTAGAAAGTCCAGCATCTAGTTCAACAATTTGTGATTGAAGTAAAGCATATCTATTAGAAAGAAATTCAATATTGATTTAAAGACCCAAGTGATGATGGAAAATTAAATACATCCTCCAATAAGCTGTTTCAATGTTTAGCTGTCCTCACTTCTTATTTCCAGTTTAAACCTCGATAAACTAAACAGATTGAGTTCCTTTAGGGTACGTCTACACTACGAGATTAATTCGAATTTAGATCATTCGAATTTGGGAAACAGATTGTATAAATTCGATTGTGCGCGGCCACACTAAGCACATTAATTCGGTTTTTAACCACATTAATTCGGTGGTGTGCGGCCACACTACCCCATTAATTTTAACCACATTAATTCGGTGGTGTGCGGCCACACTACCCCTAATTCGAATTTACAAAATCGATTTTGGTGCTACTCCGCTCGTCGGGGTGGAGTACAGAAATCGATTTTAAGCGCCCTTTAATTAGAAGTAACTGGCTCCGTTGTGTGGACGGGTTAAGGATTAATTCGGATTAACGCAGCTAAATCCAAATTAAAGTCGTAGTGTAGACCAGGCCTTAGTCTCTTATTTTAAGGCTTGTTTTCCAGACCACTAACATTACTGTAGCTCTTTTCTGATTCCTCTCCAATTTTTCATCATTCTTATTTAAATGTGGATGCCAGAAACAGACATGCTAATCAGGTAGTGGTCTCACTAGTGAATATAAGCAGAGGTATAATATCACCTGTGGGTAGCACCAAAGGGTGTCAGCCTTTTTCCCAACAGCATTCCACTGGGAGCTCTTGTTCAGTTGGCTATTTAAGATGATCCCTCAGTCCTCTCCAGGACTGCTGATTTCCTGGATACTGCTGATTTCCTTGAGTCTTCCTGTGGGCACCCAGGAGTATGAGGCACCTCGCTATCCCCTGCCCTTAGCATGAAGAAGTTTGTCTGTGCTTGCCGGGGTCAGCTTCCTGACACTACAAGCCACAGTCAACACAAGCACTCCCCTCTTAGCCCATGCAGGCTCTGCTGTCCATCATGCAGGCTAGTGATAGGCAAACTCCAACCCCTAAGTCCTCCAAGCACCCCCCCTTTGGGTTCCTTCCCCCAATGTTCTCCTCTTCCTGTTAATTTCTTCTCTTGAAGACCCCCATGGTTTCTTTATTAGCATTTAACTCCTGCAAATAGAATCCCACAGTAAGAGACACAGTATACAATGGTCAACTAATGAGATAAGTATCTCTTACCTCCTGTCTGGTGGAACTTTCCCAGACCTGAAGAAGAAAGCTTGTCTCTCTCACCAGCAGAAGTTGGTCCAATAAAATATATTACCTCACTCACCTTGTCTCTCTAACTTGTCTTTAGGCATGTTACCTATGGATGACCTGCCTTTAGCTACAAGGACTTAAGAACATAGTTTCCAATATATATCTCTCCTCATGCACCACTGTGCCCAAAGCCAGTTGGCATCAAGAGGTCCTTGGATCACGGATCAGATTGGTTGTGTATTAGCTATGAGCCAAGATTTTAAAAAATAACTAATGGTCTTGGGTCTCTAAATTTTTGGGTATCTAATTTAAAACACTTAAAGGGGCCCGACTCTCAGAGGGCAGACACTCTGTACTTTCTGAAAAGTGTTTCGGGGTGGGACACAAAATCATGAATCACTTCTGAAAATCTTGGAATAGTCACACTTTGATGTTCTTTGCATGCGTACATTATTTCATAAGGTATGTTGTTAGTAGTTTAAGGTCATGTTCAAAAGCCTTTCTGTTGAATTCCATGTGTTTTGGATCAGGCACTAAGTCCTTAGACCTGTTTAAAGATTTATTAAGGACCTAAGAAGACTTGAATGCATATGTCACCATAGGGCACGTTAATGGGTACTTTTAGTACTTCTATTTTTATTTTGTTAAGAAAAGGGATTAAGGGAATTAAATGTGTTTGGTAATGCAACATTATAGTTGCACAGTCCATTTTAATAACAGGAAATGTAAAAGCTAAGATGCTAAATACAGAGCTGGTGCTGTGTGGAACATCATTTTCCCCTTCCCCCAATTGCACCTACTACTGAAAAGTGGCATAGCAATGGGGGCCAGTGCACAATTAAGTAGGGGCCTCCATCCCATCTCAGAGAGGCAGGGGCAGCAGCATGAGGGGCCCCTTGTCCCTCCTAAGAGAGGCAGCAGTAGGAGGTTGCCCCAGTGCTTATGCTCCAGCTGCTGAACTATTTGTATGGGTGGATGGTTGGGCCAGGCTTGCTGTGCTCTTTTCCTGCCACACAATGTTTTGGGATGGTGTTGATAAGCACCCCCATCCCCTCCATGCAGAGAGGCCTTGGCATTAACACCCTGTACAAATGAATGGGGTAGGTCCTCGGTAGATTAAAAATAGATTATATTAAAAATAGTTTAAATTAAATTGGGTTATTTTTAAAAAGAAAAAAATTAAATTAAATTTGAAATTGTGACAACCTATGTTAAGGCCTAAATTACTGTAATACACTAAAATCATTTAAATAAAAAAACATCAAGAGGTACATGCTTGCAGCTAAATTTTTAAAGAAAGTCCAATCACTGAACTGGTGGAAGTTACTGACTAAGAACCTGGAACCAGAATTTGTTTAAATGTGAAACCAGCTTTTGATAGCAGTAGCCTCTTCTGCAGGTGCAGAGAAATATCATCTTCATTTCAGTGTATTCAACTAGTTCAGTTCAATGACTAGTTCACTGAAGCTGAGAAAGTGATTGAAGTTGAAGAAGCAGGAAAACTTGTTTTCCTTTTCCAATGTATGAATACAAATAGGTGTGAGAGGATGAGAACTAGTAGATCTCAAATCTTGAAAGGACATGGTGACTAGAGACAACTGATTTATAGTGAAAAAGTAACACAAAATAACTAACAGAAAAAGATTAGAGGATGGAAAATACTTTTTCTTTATTAGAATTTTTAGTTAGGGCTTGTCCACTTGTGAAAGTTAGGCTTAGCCTATTTTTGTCAAGTCAACATAGCTACATTGGTCAGGGTGTGAAAAAAACATGCCCCTGGCTGACATAGTTATGCTGACCTAACCTCACTGCAGGTGCAGCTATGTCAACAGAAGAATGCTTCCATTAATGTAGTTAACTTTGGCCATATCTACAGTACAAATTGTGGTCGATGCAAGTTAAGTTGGCATGCAGCCACCTATGATTGTACATTGTTTGGATGCATGCATACTTGGTTGCTTGCGTTGGCACTGAACATAGCCACCAGGAGCACTTGTGTCCATGTAAAGTGTGGTGCACCCCATGTTGGTATCCTACCACTCTGACGCAATTGGGAAATTTTTGCAATGTGTTGAGGGATAGAAATGACTTGCCCAGGGATCTCTGGGAGCTAGGGGGTCAAGTTCCCAGGATGCAACTTTCTCCATTCCATAATGCCATCCATATTCCATAAGTTCTATGTCTTTTTAAAAAAAGTCCCACAACCTGTGTGGCACGTTTCAGTGTCTGCCATCTATAACAGAAGCGTGGAGCCTGCAGAACTCTGTGCTATTTTAATGAACTTTGCAAATACAGGGGACACAAGTCTCTTGTATATGCAGACCCGCAGGAACTACCACAACGACATAGGACATGGCAATTTCTACAAGGACAGTTTGCTGGTGAACATAGCGAAAAATAATTCAAGGCAAAGCAGAATTCTTGGTGTTGCCTATATAGGTAGTGTTGCCTTTCCTTTTCCTGCTGCACTTCTGAGGGGATCATTCTGGTGAATAACATTACTGTGTATCTTTCTGGTCTGGTCATTGCTTTTTTGAATAAGCCTTTTCTTTGCTTCTTGGGGGGGATGTCTACACTGGAGCTGGAGGTGAAATTTCCAGCTTGGATAGATATGCCTGCTCTAGCTCTGATCAAGCTACCATGTTAAAATAGGGTAGACATGGCAGCATAGGGTGGATAGGCTGCTGCCCTGAGTACAATCCAGACTGAAGCCCTAGGTATGTATTCAGGGCGGCCAATTGGTCCCACCGCCCACGTCATCACAACTACACTGCTGTTTTTAGTGCACTAGCTTGAGCAGAGCTAGTGTGGGGTTGTCTACCTGAGCTGGAAATTGCACATCCAGCTCCAGGATAGATATATCCTAGGTGACTCTCTTATTAGGTTAACATCCTCCAATGTAAGAACTAGCTGCAGAGAGGTGCACATTTAATTATTCAATTACTAACCTGGCTTCTGAAAGCCTTAACCACCATCCAGCCCATTCAACCCCCCCAAACCCTCAGCCCATGCAAACACTCTGCTGCCAACCTTCAGCCAGGCAGTACACCAGCAGTATAAGAACAGAACAAGGTTCCTGTGCAAAGGGGAAGTAAAATAGAAAATGTCTTACCACCTCTAAGATCTTCTCCGACTCAAGAAGAGGCTATTGGAATGGTATTCCAAAACTGAGGAAAAAACAATATTTGATCATTGTTGCCATGGAGACTGGAATTGCTACAATAACTACTTGTTCTGTTTCTCATTCTCCCACCCCCTTACATCTGACACCTTCTGGCCCCCCAAGGACAGCACTGTTGTCTGTAGAACCCCTAGCAAATATCTGGGGCAGGAAAAGGTAGATCAAAGATAAAATGTTTGGGGGCCTCTTGTCAGCGTCCCAAAAGAGAGATTAGAAGATTGAGGAGTGGAGGGAAGTTCTTATGTGGGGAGAGAAAGAATGACAGAGAAATGACAAGGGACACCATCATGGAAGAGACAGAGTCATGCAGAAACAGTTCTTGAAGCTGATACAAAACAGACTGTCTTGATGGGAGAACATTTTGGTGCAATTTTCTGGCCCAGCACTACAACCCCTAACCAGCCATGTCCTGCAGCCCATGGAAAACAATGTGTACTGGAACAGCATTACCCACCCCAAAGCTCAAGCCACAGACACTTACATCCCACCCCTCACCAGAGGTCTCCTCCTGCACACCTACTATAACAAACTATGGCTTCTTCCCATGCCATTTTATACCCTAAGACAATCCTGCACATACACATGCTTGTGACTAGTACAGAACAAACACATGCACTCAGCACTTTTTTGATATGTGGTTGTGACAGTGTGATGGGCAACAACAGCTGCGCCAGCACGCTGGTCACCGCAACTCTAATCAATTACTCTTGAGCAGACCTCATTAAGAAGCGCTGTGCCTAACTGATGGGCTAAGGAGAACTAAAAGGCTAATTAGGCCAATAGGCAGATGATACAAAAGGCACAGGAAGGAAGTGGGAAAGGAGGAGGCAGAGAGAGTGTGTGTGTGTGAATGAGTAAGTGATTGATTGCTCGCTCTTTCCTACTTGCCACAGGAGTAGCCTAGGACTGTAGGGGTGAGGCTGTATAGAGTATAAGGGTGATGGACACTAATTTTGTAAATAAACTGCACAGGGTATTTTACCAACAAAAAGGTCTCTGAGCTGTTTGTTGGCTTGAGGAGAGGCAGGAGTGAGTGTTCCTTGCACAGTGGTACACATCTTTATTATCTTGTCTAAGATTTGCACCGATTTATGTTATGGTTTATTACAATAGATAAAACCTTACACATTTTTTTCACTACATGTTTTTATTATCTGCATTATTTGATATTCCATAAAGGTCATTTCTGACAGAAGCTCACCAGTTTCTGAAAATACCATTGTGACATTCCCCAGGGTACAGTCTGGATTGCTAAACAGCTGTGTCCCCTCAATACTCCACCCTGGGGTGCCTTTTACTCTACTTTACTGTGAAAACCACCACTCCTGGCCAGTTCACACACAGCCTCTAGCATGCAAAATCTTTCCCAGCTGTATTACATGAAAACTATGGCTAACGACTCATGAATTATATGCAGGGCGACACCAGCATATTCCCAGTCCCAGACCTTCCCCCAGAAATGTGCATTTATACTGCCCAGCACCCACTGGACAATGAAAGTTCACATAAAGGCCATCATTTCATCAACGAAAAATGATATGCACCAACTCTGTTATCTGAAGTGGAGGTTCCCAAACACTTCAATCCAAACACACTGGTTTAGATAAAACAATAAAACAAGTTTATTAACTACAGAAAGATAGATTTTAAGTGATTACAAGTACTGAGGCATAAAAGTCAGAATTACAAAGAAAATAAAAAGATAAAATGCAAGCTAAATACCTAACTTAACAAGCTAAGTGAACTTAAAAGCAAAAGGTTTTTCTCACTTTAGGCATACAGCAGTCTGTACAGGCTGAAAAGCCTCCCAGCCAGGACCCCTCTCCCAGTTCAATGGTGCTTCCTTTGTCTTTCAAGTGTCGTTGATGTTGGGAATAGAGATGAGAGTAGAGAGGTAATTTGTGTTGCGTACATCCTTCATTTTTATATCCTTCTCCCCTCTTTGAGGATTATCTCCAGCTGGGGTTCAGGCAACAGCCAGTCTGCATGGGAACCCCCAGTTGTTCTATTGTCAATATGTAAAGTTCTTGCCTACGGCCTTTTTCCTACCTAAGAATGGTTGTTTAAATAGGTGATTGTCCAGTTGATTATGCTGATACCTGTCTGGGGTGCCAGTGTCTCTTTGTCTCTGAAAAACTGGTTTGGGCCTGCCTTTCTAACTCTGGAACATGTTACAACAATGCTCTACAGTAGAATCTTATAACTTTACATACAATGTTGATACGCATATTTTACCAAGACAATAATATTCAGCAGATTATATATTTTCAAATGATACCTCACAAAGCATAATTTGTACAAAATTTATCATAGACTTGTAAAAGTGGTGAACATAGTGGAATAGATTGTCACAACCACATATCCCATAAACTTAATAAAATGCCTTCTCCATAAATCTTTGCACCAAATGTTTAAAAAGCAAAATAGGCAAAACATTTAAGAAGTTCAATACACTTCTATTTCACTAAATCTGCACACACACACACCAATAAACAACCACAATGCATAATATGTTTACATTGCAACATTTCAGTTCCTAGCTTCCAAGTAGGAGCACAGGGCATCCTGTGGCCCAGATGATTTGCTGCAGTTTGCAGAGGAAGCCTCTCTGGCTGTTCATAGTGTTCTAAAAGTCTTTGCACTTCTGCCTTTCAGCCATTGGTGAGTCACTCTTCCTGGCTCTCCATAGATGTTGTGCAAAATACAGCAAGCCGTTATCACACAGGACAGATATTGTTAAGCAGTCCCCAGCCCCTCATGAGACAATGCCATCAGCCTTTCAGCCTTCCAAATGCCCATGCCACTGTCATTGTGCACCTATTCAGGATGTAGTTGAACAGGCCCTTTCTCCTATCCAAGTGTCCAGTAAAAGCCCTCATAAGCCAGGATGTTTGGGGTTTTCAGAATGATGGGAAATCACAACATCATTAATATCCATAGTAGTCCTGGGAGTAATTTTTCCAGTTTTCATTAAGGAAAACAGACGTGAGTTTCTAAGGATCCTAGTGTCATGGACCTTTCCAGACCACCCCACATTAATATTGGTGAACCTTTCATGGTGATCAACCAGACCTTGGAGCACCTTGGAGAAGCACCCTTTCTATTTCTGAACTCTGAGGTCTGGTCGGGGGTGCGGCATTTGGGGTCCATCAGTGGCCCCTATACAACTCTGAAATCCCAGCTGTGCAAATCCAACAATAATCTCCTGTGTGTTTCCAAGCTTTCTGACCTGTGTCATCAGCACCTTCTTTATAGCAGTGCACACCTCCATGACAACAGCCCCAACAGTTGATCTACCAACACCAAACTGATTGGCTACTGACTGATAGTACTTTAATCAGGGGTGGCAAGCGTTAAGATGGCAATAGCACTCTCATGTTGGTGTGATGCTGCTGCACCTCTGGGTGAGCTCCATGCAGAACTCTAGTAAAGTGCTCTAGACCTGAAATTCTGCCTCCATTCCTGGTCATTCCAGGACCACACTGCTGTCCTTTCCTACCAGTCAGTGATGGTTTCCCAAGCCCATTGAGTGAAGGTGCTACAGAAAAATTTATTCACACTTTGCTGCTCAGTTTTCCTCCTTCTCCTCCTCTGGAAATCAACTCAGCAGCATAATAGCTGGTTTCCAAAGCCTGAAAGACCTGAATTTGGTTGCCATTCACATGAAAACTAACAATAGGATCTCCATGGTATACTGGCACTTCCAAGCTGGAATAAAAGTACAAGTTGAAAATTCTGAATAAAGCAAGGCAAATTGTCTTGTTCCTGGAGCAGGAAGTTTTGTTGATTATTTATTGCTTATACTGTTTCTTTTCAATATTTTGTGTGCTAAATGCTTTTCAAGCCCTCATTAAGGATAATCTGTATTGTGAGAAGCCCACAACATGAGACATTTAATGCAGCAGTTCCCAAACTTTATCGATTCACATACCACCTTCTTAAAATAAGTTTAATAAAAAGTTTGAAGTACCACAAGCAAATATCTCCTTTTTATGCATATTTTAAGCCTTCATAGGCTCAACATCACTATTTCTGGGCTCCACAGTAAATTAAATTCCTAAAGAAATCTAAAATGTTTAATTTTAACATCATTTTTATGATCTCAGATGTTTAGATAGTGCATCCAAAGGAAAGACAATGAAGCAGCCATTATTACTACTTATGGCTTTTTTGTTACTCAAATTGCAAGAAGCAGTTGAATGTGTTGCACATGATGTCTGTCCTGATCCATGTAGGTGATTGTGACTTAGCTACACCTCACGGCCGATGGATTCTTTAATGTGACTTTTAAGTTGAAATTCCTGCTCAGTGATATCTGGATTGTTGTTCAACATGAGCCAAAGTCATGGCTGGAGCTGGCAGGGGCTTCACCTGGAAACTAAGCAGCCTCACCTCCAGAAATCTCTTGCTCATTGGCAGCTAAATCTGGCCTCCTCCAAGGCAGGGTCCTTGGATGCCTATAATGCTGGGCAAGCTGCACAAGGGCTGCGGGGCAGATGATCAAATTGCAGTCAGCCAACTGATGAGGTGATTCTCAGGCCTGCATCAGAGTTTTCTGGGCCCTAAGCTATGGGTTTCACTTGAACCAAATCTAGTAGGAGAATTAGTTGCACACTTTAGATGCGATTGGAATATTCAAATTTCCTGGAGCTCCAAGCTTTCACTGGCAGAAAGTGAAATTGAGAAGAGCAGTCCAGGGAGGCATCTTATTAATTTTCTCAAAGAAAATCAATTTTTTTCAGCAAAACTGGAATTTTCTCATGGAAAATGTTGGTGTTGCAAAACAAGCGGTTTTCCCAAGAGATGACTGCGTATAAGTACTTTCACATGGATGTGGGGGATTTTCAACCTTGCTGATAAAGGCAAAACCCAGATTTAATGGCTGAAAGTTGAAATTAGACCAATTCAATCTTGAAATAAGACAGTTTCCTAGCAGTGAGAATAATGAAACGTTGGAACAGCTTACCAGGGTCTGTGGTAGTTTTGTCGTCTCTTGGAGTCTTTAAAATGAGATTAGATATCAAATTCTGTGGCCTGCGTGTGCAGGGGTTCAGGCTGGATGGTTGCAGTGGTCCCTCCTGGCTTTAAAATATGTGAATCAATGGATTCCCCTGTTATCCTCTTCTTTATGGGCCATGATTTTGTATCACTGTAGTTTCTTAATAAAAATGCTGTGTGGTATCAGGTCAAATAAGCCCAAGTATAATACATCAGCACTATTACCTTTATCAATCCAATTTGTAATCTCATCAAAAATGTTTTACAAATTTATAGATTCATAGATTCTAAGGCCAGAAGGGACCATTGTGGTCTTCTAGTTTGTTTGTTTAAACCTTGAAGTTTAGGAAGTTTTCCTGTTTTCACTTTTCTAGAGGAAAGGAAGAACCAGAAGCTTCGATTATTTCAAGTCTGAAAGTGTTTTGGGTTTTAACTCTGCCTTGAATACCTTGGTACCTGTGGTTAAAGGCCCATTTGCCCATATATTTGGACTGGGTCCAGGATCTGTTACAGTAACATAGCCTTGCACAACAGATCCCCTGGAGTGTATCTTAGCAAGTTCAGAGCCAAGTGGCTCAGAACCCTCTCCCCAATTATCCAACAGAATCATTTCAAAAGAAGCCCTTTCCAAGCTCAAATGTTGGCTGAATTTCTGACTTCTACTGGAGAGCCGATGTGATCTCTTTTACTTCCCAGCCCAAGTATAGAAAATAACAAGACATTTTTACTCAAGCAATGTTTGAAAGTGACTAATTGGTGTAAGGAGGGAAATCAGTACATCCTACCTACTCATGGGAAACTTTTCATGTCCCATGAGCCATGATGGCAGGGAGTTCACAAGATTTGGAATAAGAAGCCTAATAGACAAGAGACCCAATTAGAAAATCTATAGATAAAGTTAGGCCTTTCTTTTCTGGCTTTCAGCAAAAGCATTGCCCTAGTGGTACTAGAAAAAACTGTATGAGTCAATAATAACTTTAAAAGGAGACACTAAGGTAAAATTATCTTCCCTATATGTTCAGATGTCGAATGCCCAAATTAAATATCTATGAAAAGACCCAATTCTTTTTGAGTGATGGTCCCTATTGTATTCTGCTGAGGGCTGTGTGCATGTGCCATGTGCCTGGAGCCGGAGCTTTTTAAAGTAGTATTGCTTGACGGTCCACATATGTGCCCTTGTATTGCCTTGTGTTTCCCCCGAGGCAATAAACGGTGGGCCAGGTTGAACAAATCTCCAGCTCCTTCTCACCTCTGCATGGTCCGAGTTGGAGCTTCTGCTGGCCTCTTGTTCTTAGTGACACATTTTCTTAAAAAAAAACTTAAAAAGTTCTTATTTTCGTTCATAGTTAGGATTTTATTGTTTTTTGTTGTACTTTGGTAATTCCTAACAGCTTTTAGAATTAAGGACTACTTCGGCGGTTTTCCCCACCAAATAATCCTTCCTCCCTCCCCCCCTCAGCTCCTGGGTCTGGGTACTTGATTATGCCAAAGATGCCAGGATTCAAAGACTGTGCTTCCTGTCCTCACTCATTTTCCATCACTGACTAACAACAACATTTTTTGTATTGTTTGGGGGAAGCCCACATCAACTCCAGGTGTAGTAGCTGCCTCTCCTTCCCTGCCCGTACACAGGAAGACTGAGTTCTCTGCCTCAAGAAGCATCTCATAGAGGTGGCCGAAGAACACCTCCATACATCATCCTGAGCAATCTGAGAGAACTCTCCCTACTGCAGAGCCTCCATCTGGATCTACTGGTACCAGTGCTACAGACCCCATGTCAGGGCCTACTCATGAGCCACAGAAGCATGCGCGTATGCATGGCAGAAAGTCTTCCTCTAAAGTCAAGAAGGATGCTGCACCATCCATGAGTTCGGGCCATGGAGGAGCTATGCACTCCAAGGCGCACAACAGTGATAAGAGGCTACACCACTTGCCGGATCTGTGTACCCTTCCTGCTTCAGCTCCATCAGCATCCTGTGAATGATCAATCCAGAGACAGGTGCCTTTACCGGTTCTGGTCCCATCAATAGACCAGATACTATTAACTCTGGGGAAACTCAGAAGCACTCCTGGCCCTCATGAACTGTTCACCCTGGAAGGAGCAAGGTCTCCATGTATTCCGGTGCATCCATCTCTGCAGAGGGGTCCATCTCCTGTGTTACATCTACCTTCTGCTGGACATACCTCTCTAATTCATCCCATTCCAATGGTTCCTTCGACACTGCTATTCATGCAGAACTCCAACTCCTCTGAATCTGAGGACCCAGATGTTCAGCACAGTCTGCTTCTGTTCCAGAAACATGACTACCAGAGGGTTCTGACAGCAGTTTCCTCCTTTGTCGTACCCAAGAAGCTGGTATCCGGCTCCTTGGGCACAAGTACAACAACAGCAGGATCAACTGGGTTGGCCATATTGGAGCTCATGGCCCCAATATTCTCCTTCAGACAGTCTCGTTCAGCTCAGGAGAACTGCCCTGTTTTACTGCTCCACCCTTCATCTGGTAGACATTTAGAAATGGGATTAGATGATGCACCGATCAGCCTGGCTGCAGTGGTACCGATGAATCCGGAGAGTTTCCCTTCGTTGTCTCCAGACACAGTTGTGTCATTGACACCATTCTTCCTACTAGACGATTGTCATCAGTTTCAGGAACTGCTACAGACAATAGTCAATGCTCCTTGAGATCCCACTGGAAGAGGTGCAGGACAGTCAGCACTAGTTACTAGACATTGTGCATGCATTGACTCCAGCAAGGGTGGCCTTACTAATGAACGATGCCATTCTTCAACTGGCATGCACCATGTGGCATACCCTGGCCATGTGTGCACTGACCCTGAAGGGGTCCGAGAAAAGATACTATGTCCCCACCAAAGGGTCAGAATTCTTATTTTCACACCCTCAACCTAACTCCTTGGTAATGAAGGCTTTGTCAGAGCAGACCAAACAATACTCACACTCCACAATCGAGGACCTTCCCTTCAACAAATCACATCTCTTCAATGAGAAAGTTGATGATTCCTTGTACTCACTAAAAGACTCTAGAGCCACCTTACAAGCTTGGGCATATATACACCCGTGCCAAAGAGAAAATGTTATCGGCCACCCCCAGCCCAACGCTATAAAACTCCACACTTCTACCACCAATGGGCCTGTAAACCTCCTCAGAAGCACCCTAAGGTACACAGAGCCCAGCCACCTGTTCCGGCAAAGCAGACTTCTGCACAGCACTCAGTCATCACAAAAGCAGTATTTCTGAGTGCACCTATGAGAGCCATCAACCACTCCATACACCAATGCTCCTACCCTCCACCCCTTTCTGGGGTTATCTCAAACTTTTCTACCAGCTTGGAGAGCTATAACAATGGACAAGTGGGTCTTGGATGTCATTCGATGTGGCTACACCACAGAGTTTATGACGAGGCCTCCTCTACATCTCCTGCCCCAACACGCCTCCCCCCTCCCAGAGATCCCTCTCATGACATTATTCTTACCCTAGAGGTGGACTCCTTCTTCCAGAGAGGAGCAGTGGAGCCAGTTCCTGCAGTATTTTGGGGCACAGGGTTCTACTCCAACTATTTTTTGCTACCCAAGAAGAAAGGGGGATGGAGACCAATCTTGGATCTCTGACACCTCAACTGCTAGATTTGCAAGACGAAATTCCATATGGTCATGCCTGGGGCCTCTCACTGGAAAAAGGCATGTGATTTATGGCTCTCGACATGCAAGATGCCTATTTCCATTTCGACATACATCCAGCCCACACAAGGTTCCTGAGGTTCAAAGTGGGGCATCGACGCTTCCAATACAGGGTTCTCATATTCAGACTTACCACCACCCTGTGAGTTTTTACAAAGGTTTTCTCAGAGGTAGCAGCTCACCTACAACATCAGGGAATCCTTGTCTTCCCATACTTGAACGACTGGCTGCTGGCAGTGTGGTCCAAAGAGGAAGCTTGAGCTTCTATTCCTCTCCCTCCTAGGAGTGAGCATCAATGTCAAAAAATCAACTTTGCATCCTACTCAAAAATCAACTTTGGAATTCATAGGAGCTTGCATCGATGCCACCTCTGCATGAACTCATCTCCCACAGGACAGATTCCATACCCTACTGGACCAAATAGCCCTGATAACCTTCAACCCTTCAGTCTCGGCCAGGAATTGCCCCTTCATCCTAGTGCACATGGTGGCATGCTCATAAGTCACACCCTTCTCCCACCTGCATCTTCGCTGTCTTTGCAGCTATGACTTCAAGGTGTCTATTCTCCTATGCATCAGTCTATGTACACCATACTTAATGTTCCAGCAGAGGTAATCTTTTCTCTTCAGTGGTGGACAAACCCACTACAAGTCTGGTGGCCGTGGTACATGTAGGTACCAGTGACATAGGGCAGGGTAGGAGAGATGTCCTGAAGGCCAAATTTAGGCTGCTAGGAAAGAGACTGAAATCCAGGACCTCTATGGTGGCATTCTCAGAAATGCTTCCAGTTCCACACGCAGGGCCAGGTAGGCAGGCAGAGCTTCCGAGTCTCAATGTGTGGATGAGATGATGGTGTAGGGAGGAGGGGTTTAGATTTATTAGGAACTGGGGAAACTTTTGGGATGGGGGAGCCTATACAGGAAGGATGGGCTCCACCTAAACCAAAGTGGATCCAGACTGCTGGCACATTAAAAAGGTTGCAGAGCAGTTTTCCAACTAAGAGATGGAGGAAAGCCGATTGCTGCAGAGGAGCACGTGGATCGGACAGAGACTTCTCTTAGAGAAGAGTCTATTGATAGAGATTCTCTAGGTTATAGTCAGGAGGAGAGGATGGAAGACGATAAAGTATGGGCCAGATCAGACGAGAAACATTCACATAAAAAAGAATCTGACACATCAGAAAAGGGCAGACAAATAAAGAGTGACAAGTTTTTAAAGTGCTTGTACACAAATGCTAGAAGTCTAAATAATAAGATGGGTGAACTAGAGTGCCTCATGTTAAAGGAGGATATTGATATAATAGGCATCACAGAAACCTGGTGGAGTGAGGACAATCAATGGGACACAATCATTCTGGGGTACAAAATATATAGGAAGGACAGAACAGGTTGTGCGGGGGCGGAGGCAGTGGCACTATATGTGAAAGAAAATGTAGAATCAAATGAAGTAAAAATCTTAAATGAATCCACATGTTCCATAGAATCTCTATGGATAGTAATTCCATGCTCTAATAAGAATACAACAGTAGGGATCTATTATCGACCACCTGACCAGGGCATGGATAGTGATTATGAAATGCTAAGGTTGATTAGAGAGGCTATCAAAATAAAGAACTCAGTAATAGTGGGGGATTTCAATTATCCCCATATTGACTGGGTACATGTCACCTCAGGATGAAATGCAGAGACAAAATTTCTCGATATCTTAAATGACTGCTTTTTGGAGCAGCTGGTACAGGAACCCACAAGGGGAGAGGCAATTCTCGATTTAGTCCTGAGTGGAGTGCAGGATCTGGTCCAAGAGGTAACTATAACAGGACTGCTTGGAAATAACCATAATATAATAACATTTAACATTCCATGTGGTGGGACGAACACCTCAGCAGCCGAACACTGTGGCATTTAATTTCAGAACGGGGAACTATGCAAAAATGAGGAGGTTAGTTAAACAGAAATTAAAAGGTACAGTGACTAGAGTGAAATCTCTGCAAGCTGCATGGACACTTTTCAAAGACACCATAATAGAGGCCCAACTTAAATGTATATCCCAAATTAAAAAACACAGTAAAAGAACTAAAAAAGAGCCACCGTGGCTTAACAACCATGTAAAAGAAGCAGAGAGAGATAAAAAGGCATCTTTTAAAAAGTGGAAGTCAAATCCTAGTGAGGTAAATAGAAAGGGGCATAAACAGTTTGAAGTGTCATTAGAGGAGGTTTTGGAATTAATTGATAAACTTAACAGTAACAAGTCACCAGGACCAGATGGCATTCACCCAAGGGTTCTGAAAGAACTCAAATGTGAAATTGCTATTAACTATGTTTGGTAACCTGTCCTTTAAATCAGCTTCTATACCAAATGACTGGAAGATAGCTAATGTAACACCAATATTTAAAAAGGGCTCTAGAGGTGATCCCGGCAATTACAGACTGGTAAGTCTAACGTCAGTACCAGGAAAATTAGTTGAAACAATAGTAAAGAATAAAATTGTCAGACACATAGAAGAACATAAATTGTTGGGCAAAAGTCAACATGGTTTCTGTAAAGGGTTATCATGTCTTACTAATCTATTAGAGTTCTTTGAAAGGGTCAACAAACATGTGGACAAGGGGGATCCAGTGGACATAATGTACTTAAATTTCCAGAAAGCCTCTGACAAGGTCCCTCATCAAAGGCTCTTACATAAATTAAGTTGTCATGGGATAAGAGGAAAGATCCTTTCATGGATTGAGAACTGGATAAAAGATAGGGAACAAAGGGTAGGAATAAATGGTAAATTTTCCAAATGGAGAGGGGTAACTAGTAGTGTTTCCCAAGGGTCAGTCCTAGGACCAACTTATTCATAAATGATCTGGAGAAAGGGGTAAACAATGAGGTGGCAAAGTTTGCAGACGATACTAAACTGTACAAGATAGTTAAATCCAAAGCAGACTGTGAAGAACTTCAAAAAGATCTCATAAAACTAAGTGATTAGGCAACAAAGAAATTTAATGTGGATAAATGTAAAGTAATGCATATTGGAAAAAATAACGCCAACAATACATACAATATGATGGGGGCTAATTTAGCTACAACTAATCAGGAAAGAGATCTTGGAGTCATCGTGGATAGTTCTCTGAAGACATCCACGCAGTGTGCAGCGGCAGTCAAAAAAGCAAACAGGATGTTAGGAATCATTAAAAAAGGGATAGAGAATAAGACAGAGAATATTTTATTGCCCTTCTATAAATCTATGGTACCCCCACATCTTGACTACTGCATACAGATGTGGTCTCCTCATCTCACAAAAGATATACCGGCATTAGAAAAGGTTCAGAGAAGGGCAACTAAAATGCTTAGGTGTTTGGAACGGGTCCCATATGAGGAGAGATTAAAGAGGCTAGGACTTTTCAGCTTGGAAAAGAAGAGACTAAGGGGGGATATGGAGGTATACAAAATCATGAGTGGTGTGGAGAAAGTGAATAAGGAAAAGTTATTTACTTGTTCCCATAATATAAGAACTAGGGGCCACCAAATGAAATTAATAGGCAGCAGGTTTAAAACAAATAAAAGGAAGTTTTTCTTCACACAGCGAACAGTCAACCTGTGGAACTCCTTGCCTGAGGAGGTTGTGAAGGCTAGGCCTATAACAGGGTTTAAAAGAGAACTAGATACATTCATGGAGGTTAAGTCCATTAATGGCTATTAACCAGGATGGGTAAGGAATGGTGTCCCTAGCCTCTGTTTGTCAGAGAGTGGAGATGGATGGCAGGAGAGAGATCACTTGATCATTACCTGTTAGGTTCACTCCCTCTGGGGCAGCTGGCATTGACCACTGTCAGCAGACAGGATACTGGGCTGGATGGACCTTTGGTCTGACCCAGTATGGCCGTTCTTATGTTCTTATGCTCCGAGATGCCTTTCCTCCCATCCTCGCTGACCATGACAGTCATAATGGACGCATCACTCTCAGGCTGGGACGCTCACATTGGAGATCACATGATAGAAGTTAGCTGGACCATATGAGAGGCTAGAATGTACATAAACATATTCAAACTTCAGGCAGTAGGCAAAGCATGCCACATGTTCTTACCAGCTATCTGCTATTGCCATGTCCTTGTCATGTCAGACAAAACCTCAGCAGCATACTACATCACACATTATATCCTTTTGTCAGCAGCCTACCTGCCTGATACCCAGAATTGGCATGGCAGTCCTCCATTCTCCGGTTTCACCATCTTCCTCACACCCTCCTCCTATCTAGGTATTGCTTGTCAATTGCCCTCAGTAGAGTACAATAGGGACCATCACTGGAAGAAGAGGAGGAGGTTACTTGCCTGTAAGTGGATGTTCTTTGACGTGTGTGGTCCCTATCTGTATTCCAATCCCACCCTCCTTCCCCTCTGCTGTGGCTCAATAGGTCTGCGGTGGAGAAGGAACTAGAGACTCCATCGGTCCACCCCACCCTTTATCGCGTCAGGAAAAACCACAAGGCAATACAAGGGTGCATGCGGAGACTGCTGAACAATACTACTTTGAAAAGCTCCAGCTCTGGCCGCATGGCACATGCGCATAGCCCTCAGTGGAATACAGATAGGGACCACGCATCTCGAAGAACCTCCAGTTACAGATAAGTAACGTCCTCATTACAAGTTTTTCGTTTGCACTTTGTATCAGTATAAAACTCCTAATGCTTAAGGAAAAATCTCTGGGATCTGTCCTTAAAATGGATTAATCAGTCATGAAAAGCTTTGAAATGGACTGGATTCGGTCAGTAAAAGGTTAAAGAAATCCTAATACTGTTTTTCATTATGATGCTAGCTTGGTTGCCATGTTAGTGCATTGAGATAGGGTGACCACATCTGCACGCAGTATTCAAGATGTGGGCATACCATGGATTTATATAGAGGCAATATGATATTTTCTGTCTTACTATCTATTCCTTTCATAATGATTCCCAACATTCTGTTCACTTTTTTGACTGCTGCTGCATATTGAGTGGATGTTTTCAGAGAAGTATCCACAATGACTCCAAGACCTCTTTCTTGAGTGGTAACAGCTAAGTCAGACCCCATCATTTTATACGTATAGTTGGGATTACGTTTTCCAATTACTTTCATTTATCAACACTGAATTTCACCTCCCATTTTATTGCCCAGTCACCCAGTTTTGTGAGATCCCTTTGTCATTCTTTGTAATGTGCTTTGGAGTTAACTATCTTGAGTAGTTTTGTATCATCTGCAAATTTTGCCACCTCACTGTTTACCCATTTTTCCAGATCATTTATGAATATGTTGAATAGTACTGGTTCCAGTACAGATCTCTGGGGGACACCACTATTTACCTCTCTCCATTCTGAAAACTGACCATTTATTCCTATCCTTTGTTTCCCATCTTTTAACCAGTTACTGATCCATGAGAGGACTTTTCCTCTTATCCCACAGCTTACTTTGCTTAAGAGCCTTTGGTGAAGACCTCGTCAAAGGCTTTCTGAAAATCTAAGTATACTACATCCACTGGCTTCCCCTTATCCACATACTTGTTGACCCCCTCAAATAATTCTAGTAGATGGGTGAGGATTGATTTCCCTTTACAAAAACCATGTTGACTCTTCCTAAACAAATTATGTTCATCTATGTGTCTGACAGTTCTGTTCTTTACTATAGTTTCAACCAATATGCCCAGTACTGACACCAGGCTTACTGGCCTCTAATTGCTGGGATCACCTGTAGAGCCCTTTAAAAAAATTGACGTAATATCAGCTATCCTCCAGTCATTTGGTACAGAAACTGATTTAAATGATAGGTTACAAACCACAGTTATTAGTTCTGCAATTTCACATTTGAGTTCCTTCAGAACTCTTGGGTGAATACCATCTGGTCCTGGTGACTTATTACTGTTTAATTTATCAATTTGTTCCCAAACCTCCTCTAATGACTCCTCAATCTGGGACAGTTCCTCAGATTTGTCACCTAAAAATAATGGCTCAGGTTTGGGAATCTCCTTCATATCCTCAGCCATGAAGACCGAGGCAAAGAATTCATTTAGTTTCTCCGCAAAGGTCATATCGTCCTTGAGTGCTCATTTAGCATCTCGATCATCCAGTGGCCACATTGGTTGTTTAGCAGGCTTCCAGCTTCTGATGAACTTAAATTTTTTTTTGCTATTACTTTTTGAGTCTTTGGCTAGCTGTTCTTCAAATTCTCTTTTGGCCTTCCTAATTGTATTTTTAGACTTCACTTGCCAGAATTTATGCTCCTTTCTATTTTCCTCACTAGGATTTAACTTCCACTTTTTAAAGGATGCCTTTTTGCCTCTCACGGCTTCTTTTACTTTGTTTAGCCACGCTGGCACTTCTTTGGTTCTCTTATAATGTTTTTTAATTTGGGGCATACATTTAAGTTGAGCCTCTATGACGGTGTTTTTAAAAAGTTTCCATGCAGCTTGCAGGAATTTCACTTTTGGCACCTTTCTGTTTAACTAACTTCTTCATTTTTGTGTAGTTCCCCTTTCTGAAATTAAATGCTACCATGTTGGGCTGCTGTTGGGCTGTTTTCCCCAGCACAGGGATGTTAAATTTAATTATATTATGGTCACTATTACCAAGCGGTCCAGCTATATTCACCTCTTGGACCAGATCCTGTGCTCCACTTAGGACTAAATCGGGAATTGCCTTTCTTCTTGTGTGTTCCAGGATTAGTTGCTCCAAGAAGCAGTTGTTTAAGATGACAAGAAACTTTATCTCTGCATCCTGTCCTGAGGTGACATGTATCCAGTCAATATGGGGATAGTTATTAATTATTATTATTTATGATTGAGTTTTTTATTTTTATAGCCTCTCTAATTTTCCTGAGTATTTCACAGTCACGATCACCACATCCTGATCAGTTGGTCCAGGGGTGGGCAAACCATCCGGCCCTTCAGACGTTTTAATCTGACCCTCGAGCTTCCGCCAGGGAGCAGGGTCTGGGGCTTGCCCCGCTCTGGTTCTCTAGTCAGGGAATGGGGTTGGGGGCTTGCTCTGCATGTGCCGTGGCTCCCAGAAGCAGCGGCATGTCCCCCCTCCGGCTCCTACATGTAGGGGCAGCCAGGGGGCTCCACATGCTGCCCCTGCAGCTCCCATTGGCTGGGAACCACAGCCAATGGGAGCTGCAGGGGTGGCACCGGTGGATGGGGCAGTGCGTAGAGCCACCTGGTCGTGCCTCCACGTAGGAGATGGAAGGGGGACATGCCGCTGCTTCCGGGAGCTGCTTGAGGTAAGCGCCGCCCAGAGCCTGCACCCCTGACTGCTTCCTGCGCCCCCACCTCCTGCCCCAGTCCTGATCTCCCTCCAGCCCTCCAAACCCCTTGGTCCCAGCCCAGATCACCCTCCTGCACCCCCAACCCCTCATCCCCACCCCAGAGCCTGCACCCCCAGCCTGGAGCCCCTTCTCTCACTCTGAACTCCTCATTTCTGGTCCCACCCCGGAGCCCTCACCCTCGCCTGCACCCCAACCCTCAGTTTTGTGAGCATTCATGGCCCCCCATACAATTTCCATACACAGATGTGCCCTCGGGCCAAAAAGTTTGCCCATCCCCGAGTTGGTTGATAGTATATCCCTCCTGCTATATTCTTATTATTCGAGCATGGAACTACTATCCATAGAAATTCTATGGTACAGTTTGGTTCATTTAAGATTTTTACTTCATTTGATACTATGCTTTCTTTCACATATAGTGCCACTCCCCGACCATCACAACCTGTTCTGTCCTTCCGATATATTTTGTACCCTGGTATTACTGTGTCCCATTGAGTATCCTCATTCCACCAAGTTTGTGTGGTGCCTATTATATTAATATCCTCATTTAATATGAGGCACTCTTATTATTTAGACTTCTAGCATTTGTTTATCAGTACTTAAAAATTGTCTCTTTTAACTGTCATGATGTAATTGAATGGGACTCTTTTTCATTTGACTGTTTCTCATCAGATCCTACTTGTATTTTATCATCTTCCATCCTCTCCTCCTTACTAGGTCATAGAGAATCTCCAGTCATAGATCCTCCCCTAAGGGATGTCTCTGTCCGAACCACATGCTCCTCCGCACTTGTAGCCTTTCCCCCAGCCCTTAGTTTAAAAACTGCTCTACAACCTTTTTAATTTTAAGTGCCAGCAATCTGGTTCCATTTTGGTTAGATGGAGCCCATCCTTCCTGTATAGGCTCTCCCTTTCCCAAAAGTTTCCCCAGTTCCTAATAAATCTAAACCCCTCCTCCCTACACCATCGTCTCATCCACGCATTGAGACCCTGCAGTTCTGCCTGTCTAACTGGCCCTGCGCATGGAACTGGAAGCATTTCAGAGAATGCTACCATGGAAGTCCTGGACTTCAATCTCTTACCTAGCAGCCTAAATTTGGCCTCCAGGACCTCTCTCCTATCCTTCCCTATGTCACTGGTACCTACATGTATCATGACCACCAGCTCCTCCCCAACATTACACATAAGTTTATCTAGATGTCTCGAGAGATCTGCACGTACTTCTCCCAGTCATCGCAAACACAGTTATCTATGTTTCTAATGATTGAATTCCCCATAACTATTACCTGTCTTCCTAATAACTGGAGTTCCCTCCCCGGAGAGGTATCCTCGGTACGAGAGGATACCACACCATCATCTGGAAGGAGGGTCCAAACTATGGGATTATTTCTCTCTGCTCCAGTTGGATGTCCTCCTTCCCCAAGACTTCCATCCTCTTCAACAACACAGAGGCTGTCAGACAGTGGATGGGATCGTTCTACTGTGTCCCAGAAAGTCTTATCTATGTACCTCTCTGTCTCCCTTAGCTCCTCCAGTTCAGCCACTCTGGTCTCCAAAGTACACGGTCTCTGAGGGTCAGGAGCTCCTTGCACCAAATGCACACATACGCTACTTACCCATAGGGCAGGTAATCATACATGCTACACTGAGTACAATAAACTGGCTAGCTCCACTCTGTTGCTCGACTTTTGCCTGCATTCTCTTTTTTACTCCTGCATTCCTTTGTTGTTTTGTTTTTATCAGGGGGTGTTTTTGGCCTTAAGTTTAAAAAATGTTAAGTGTATCTAGCTCCCCCTCACCCCCGCACCCAGGCTCCCCCTCTAAACTCCCTCTCAAAACTCTCCTGTTAGCTGCTCCTGTTCACTAGCTCCTTAGCTTAGGAGCAGGCTTTTTAAAGCCCTGGTCTTCCTGAGTAGCCCCGCTCTCTGGTTAAGGGTTGATGGGTGCTAAAGGGCTTAGAGGTCAAAGTCTTGTTAAGAAGCTTTCAGTCTTGCCTAGCAGGCTGCTAAGTTCAGCACATGGTCCCCCAAACAAACAGACCACACGATATATTTCAGTCAAGCAGCAAGCACACCACAAACACACACACTACAGACAACAAACTTACCCCAAGGGTCATGTAATCGCTCCTTCTTCACCTGGAGAACTCCCTTGCAAAACTCCCCTGTTAGTTGCTCCTGTTCGCTGACAAGTAAGGAAGTCCATGTACACTTGCCAGATAACTTCTAGTTTTCTATTTGATGCTGAAAATACACCTCCATCCCAGTAGCTAACATAAAATGTGGCTTAAACACTTGGACTTACAGCCTTACACATTCAACTATTTGGGGAAAGTCTCGACTGTCAAAGAAATGAGACTAAGGGCCCTCTGTCCACTAGTTCTTAAAGACCTAGAGCAAGTTTCAAACACAGAATCAGCATCTGATAGCAGGGTTACTACAATACATCTTGGCTTTTGGTGGAGCCAGAGAAAGATATTGACGTTAGTGTTTGCTTTGTCCCAAACTCTAAGAGGAAGTTACCAACAAAACTGCAAGTGTTGGAACAATCCATGAACATGGCACTTCAAAATGTACTGGAAGTCTTCCAACTTGTCATTCTTTGGGCAGTCCCACAAAGCTCTACTTTCCCCCCAATCCTATTTAACATCTCCATTAAACTGTTGGGAAAATTATTGGACAGCACAGCTTCAAATGTTAGCAGTATATTGGCAACATGAGCTTTATCTCATTTATGACATAACATCCATCCTAATACTTGTCTGAGATAACCATCTGGCTGTAACGTTTGGCTGTAAATTTTTCCATTGCAATGATTCGCAGCCTGTATTTCTCCATGTTGTTATAATCTTGAGAGAGAGTTCTTCTTCCAAAAATGAGCAATCACCCCTAGCTATTAGTAGTAATTATGAGTCATTCCCTGAGGGTATGTCTACACTACAAACCTAAGTCGATGTATATTAGGTCGACTTACAGCCACTGCATGTCCACACTACCCTCCTTGGGTTGGTGGTGCACGGCCTCACGAGGAGTGCTTCCACCGACCTAAGAGGGGCAGTGTGGGGAAATGAGAAACTGGTCTCTCAGCTCTGCAGGCAGCTTCCTTCTGGGAGCCTGACTGCCCCACAGGCTCCCGGGGTCCTGGTGGGCTTCTCCCTCCTCTGCTCCCCGTTCCCCACTGGGAGCGGGGGGAAGCTGCCCAGGGCTTCTCGCCTCCAGGGAGCAGGGTCCAGCTGCCCCGGCTTCTTGCCCCCCTGCCCGCTCCCCACTGGAAGCCAGGCAGCCAGGGCCAGCTCTAGGCACCAGCAAAACAAGCTGGTGCTTGGGGCGGCACATTTTTAGGGGCGGCATGGCCAGTGCCAGAATGTCGCCCCTAAAAATGTGCCCTGGCCGCCCTAGCTCACCTCCGCTGCCGCTCGCGCACCGCTACTCGCCCTCCCTCCCAGGCTTAAGAGCCTGGGAGGGAGGGGGAGAAGCGGCGCCCGCGCCGTGGCCACTCGGAGTCTCCCCCTCCCTCCCAGGCTCTCAAACCTGGGAGGGAGGGGGAGATCCCGAGCAGCCGCGGCGCGCGAAACAGTTGTTTCGCGCGCCGCTGCTCTCCCTCCCAGGCTTGAGAGCCTGGGGGGGAGGAGGCAGGGCTGGGGATTTGGGGAAGGGGCGGAGTTGAGGTGGGGCCGGGGGCGGGGGTAATTAAAAAACGGGGGGGGGGGGCAGCCAAAATTGTTTTTGCTTTGGGCGGCAAAAATCCTAGAGCCGGCCCTGCAGGCAGCCTTGTCAATTTTGTGGCTCCCCAAACTGTAAAATTAACAAGACTGCCTGGCTCCCAGTGGGGAGCAGGTTGGGGGTTACCCTGGCTTCTTACCCCGGCTCCCAGCTGGGAGCGGGGTCTAGCCACCCAGCTCTCCAGGGGAGCTGGGGCAGCTGGGCTCTAGCTTCCCAGCTTTCTTGTCAATTTCACAGCTCCTGATGTGAAATTGACAAGATAACCAATGTAAGGGATGCAGTGTCGTGTTGCCCTAACTACACTAACATAAGCCTTATGCCTCTTGTGGAAGTGGATTTATTATGTCGATGCACTTACATCAGAGGGAGGAAAGCTAAGTGGAGACACTGACATAATTAGGTGGACAAAAGCTGCCTTATGTCGACCAAACTGTGTAGTGTAGAGCAGCCCTGAGTCAGTAACTTACTTATAGTATAACCTAATAGCATTACTATGGGCTCTGTGGGTAACCTACTTACCTTAATTCTATTTGTTACTTTCTCTAAAATTGTTATATTAGGACATTCCCATTATATTTACAGAAAAGGTCCCACATCCTCTCCAGCATCTGACTCTGTTTTATGCAGTTTCCCTTATTATTTTTGGGAAATGTCACCTGAGAACAGAAGAAAATTCAGAAGGCACACAAACTATTTTCTAAAATAAATAACACATGGGAGGAGAATCGGGGGCAGAGGAGTTGTGGGGAGAAATGAAGGAGAGGGGTTTATGCAGTTAAGGGAGAATTATGCGGGGGGATGGATGGAGAGGGGTTAGTGGCTCAGTAAGAAGGAGGGGATGAGATTAGAGAGAAGAGAGTGGAGCAATAGGACACTGGAAGGGGTGACATGGAGTGGGGGCAAGGTGAGTAGGGGATTTGTGGTGCCTATCATGGGAGCTGGAATATGGGGGTTCCTGCCACTCAGAGTGTGGCTGAGACCTCATCTCTGCTCTCCTCCCCCAGTGAGCTGATATCTGGGGAGTCAAGAACTGGCATATGGGGAGCATGCACCAAGAGCCCAGTGCTGAGACTGGGGTGAGGAGTTGAGAACAGGCATATCACAGGATCTCCAGCACTGACACTGCAGAGAAGGAGGGGTCGTAAGAACACCCATTGAGATGAATAGAGCAGTTGTTGCATTTCAGAGCATTCATCTTCATGGGGTGATCTCATTCAACTGAGAACATCCCATTGAGATGAAAGGGCCTCTTCACACTTCTCTGAGCTTCCTGTGTTGCAGATGGATGTGTAAAGCCCCTTCCAAGTTACTTCATCGGTCTGTGCCTCAGTTTCCCTATCTGTACAATACAATTCCCTCCTTGTACAGTGCTTTGAGATCTACTGATGAGATATGAGACCTACTGAGCACTAGATATTATTGTTACCTGACCACAGTAGTGTCTCAGTTTCAAACCTTCACGATAACTACAACTACCTAAATGAACACTAACTCCTACCCACAACAGTTGTCGTTTTGTTTATAAAAACAAAACAAAACAAAAAACCAACAACAGTAGGAAATTCACTGACCAACATTTTCATTAACACAGAATTAAGGTTGCCTAGTGGTATCACCAGACATGCCAAACCCATGAAAAAAATGTGGAAATTAGGCTTGTTTTTGGCTTAATTGGCTTGAGAGTTGCTTGTTGGCTAGTTTTTGGCTTGTTGCAGTTTGTTGCTTCTTTTTTCTTGGCTCCCAGCAAGCAGGGGCCGGGGGTGGGCGGGGGGAGAGTCAGTGGTGCACAGCGGGCACACCACAGTCCCAGACTGCATGCCGGGGGGATCTAGTCACAGAGTGTTTGGGTTCTTAGGGATTGGTTTATTTTGGCCTTGTTTTGAAATGGGATTAGCTTGATTTTTGGCTTATTGTGAAAATCGGGGTGCTTATTTACTGCGTGAAAATTGGCAACTGTGGGTATCACATGCCTTTTCAGAACACTTAGGCTATGTCTACACTAGCACTTTTGTTGGTATAACTTATGTCAATCAGGTGTGTGAAAAAAACACCCCTCTGAGCCGTTACACTGACAGAAGCGCTGGTGTGGATAACATGTCGGTGGGAGATCTTTTCCCACCGATATAGCTACCACTGCTCATTGGGAGTGATTTAATTATGTCTACAGGAGAGCTCTCTCCCGTCAGCATACAGCGGCTACATGGGTGATCTTATAGCAGCACAGCTGCATTGGTACAGCTGTGCTGTTGTAAAGTCTCTAGTGTAGACATAGCCTTAGTTCAGCAAAACCCAAACTGAAAACCAGGAAGTGCAGAGTTAAGGTACATGCCCATACAAACTTACCTCTGCACTCTCTGAGTGATGACCCAGTGCAACAGTGACACACACTCAGTCTGCTTTTGCTCTGTATTGCACAGGAGCTACATGCACTCATTCACTTAGGCTACTGTACAGAAAGAACATCAGATCTGCTAAATTTTTCAACCTCTTCACCCTTATGCGCACAATGTCATTCAACATTGTATATTCACTTATCCTTCATTAAACCCATAGACCGCACTCCTCTCTCACCTAACTGCTGACAAATGTCATGTCAATAAGACTCCTGTGCCCTGCTATCGACACAAACTACACAACACAGCACTGAAAAGGAAGCAAGGAGAGGGGCTCACCAGCCCCCAGAGGGGCATCGCTCCCCTACACCACCTGATATCACAACCCTGGAAAGCTCTCTAATCCTTCCACCTTTCAATACAGCTAAAGTGCTTGCTGAGAAGTCCTAGTAGCTATGTCAGCTGGGGGGAGGGGGAAGGGAGTAGGGGAGAGACAGAGTTAAGGTTGTGTGGGCATGTACCGAAACTCTGTTTTTCTTAGTTTTCAAAATTTTGAATTTTGCTGAACTCAGCATTCTGCAATGGCACCATATAGCCCTGGGAAATCTTAAAACTCTGGGTTAACAAAGTTTTTTGTCAGTTACTTAAACAACCTGTTGTTTGATTCCCATCCATTGTTTAGTGGGGTCACCATAGTACTAGGCTGATGGTGATCTTCACGGAACCTCCCAGTAATACTTTAGTAAATTTGGTACTGTCAGTTCCCCTTTTTGGGAATTTATTGTCCTACACAAATTTAATAAGCCTTATTTGAATCTCCTCTAGGGTACTTTTTGTTACCCATATTACTGGGGTCTGAAATAGGAATTAGTTTTTGGCAACCAGTTCATTTTTTACCACCATATGTCTAACCCAATCCAAATATATTTTTTTTCCAATCCAGCATCATTATCTGTTTTGAAATAATGGGAGGGAAGTTAATTTCATATAAGTGACTGAGGTTATGAAAAAAATTGGCTCCTAAATACCTTGATCACAGAAACACATATGTATACTGTAGCTATGGACTCATAGATTCCGCCAGTTGATATTTAATATTTTGGATTCAGTATAATTAATTTTATAGCCTGATATTTCACTGAATTCATTTCTTTCAGAATGCTGATCATAGACCGTACTGGATTGGTGAACCTTAGTATCAATGTCTTCTGCATACAGCACAATTTTATTATGTGTAATCCTGTAATAATACATACATACACACACACACACACACACACACACACACACACACACACACTACAAAGAGGAGCTTCAACTACAAGGTTGTCTTCTATCTCCCTTGTTTACCTTCTTTACTGAACCCGTGGCAAAATATATAATTTTCAATAAAGAAGGTAAACAACCAGGGGGATAGAACCTCTTTATAGTTAAAATTTTTTGGTGTGTAAACCATTACTTTTGATCATAGTGGAGGAGGAGTTGTATAATATTTATCCAAATCTTAACATTGCCTCCAAAATCTCTCTCTGATAGTGATGTTTTTAGGAAAGCCCATTTTAGTTTAGGAAACGCCTTCATAGCATCTTGACTTTGTGTGGCTTTGCTATTACTATTATACCTGCCTCTTTCATTGTATTAGGAATCTTCTGCCTCTCTTAAAATCAGATAATTAAATAGAGTGGCTATGATATTGGATAGTGCAGTGATATTGAATGTTTTCTTGTAAAACTCAACTGAGAAGCCATCTGGTCTTGGAGATTTTTGTATTGCCATTGATTTAATCACCTCTATAAATTTCTTTCTCTACTGGTCTTTCTATATCTATCATCTCTGCTCTGGAGTTAACTTTGGCATGTTGACCTCTTTGACACTAAGCATCCCTATATTCACAGCTTAGATATTATTTTAGTAATCTTTGTATAAAGTATGCTTGTGAGGTATCATTTTGAAAACTAATTACTTGCTGAGCATTAATATTCTTGCGTGATGTATGTATGCAATAGGTATTAAGAGTTATGACTATATGCTGGAATTATAACTAATGTGCGTTCAAACCAGGTATGTCTGGGAGAGTTGGTAAACAGGTCTATCCTGAACAAAGGAATGTGGGTTTACCTCAGTTTACATACAAACAGTAAATAGACTCATCATGTTAATAAGGGGTGGAGGCAAATCTTAGACTAGCAAGTCGGGGAGAAAACACCATGGCATCTACACAGAGCAGGAAAGAGAAGCTTGGTCTGAGTTTTACTTTTCAGAAGAATGCATTTCAAAGGTTCACTGGTCTATGAAGACAAGGGACTGAACCTCAAGTGATAAGCAATTGAATCAAATGGTATACAATATTACTGTGCTACAGAAGTGTATAGGGTGAGTTGTCTTCTGAAAGCTAATGACACCCGTGTGATTAATGTCATTGTGAAATGTATGTATTAACACATTGTAAGGAATTATGGATGCTCATTGATATTAGGCTGTACAGTCTGGTCAGGCAGGAGGGAAAGTCACAGCATGACATAATGAGAAAAAGATCTTTTAACTGCCTATCTTACTTACAGTCCTAGGCAGGTCTATCTCACCCCTGTCCCCTAGGGGTCCATATGTGTGAGAACTGATTCTCATCAGCAACTGCCTCCTCCCCCAAGGAAGAATGTGTTTTATCCCCCTAGCATCTGTCTGTCTCCTATGTAAATTAAGAATGGTGAGACCAGAAACTATGGACACTCCATTTACGTAGAAATGAGCAGGAGGATGGGTAGCTCAGAGGAAGGGAAAGGCACCATAAGGTCACCCTACCTTGTGAACTAATTCATTGAACTTTGGAAGATGTAATCAAGGTCGAAACCATCTTTGGCATCTATCACTAGATAGACACAGGGGAACAGGGCCTTTGCAAGCTGAGAAAGATGGGTCCCTCAACCATGAGGGTGTGTGTGTGATGTATCTGGAACTGAATGTAGGTGAGAAACCTGCTTAGGCAAAGATCTTTCACCTAAGAAGATTAGGGAACCCATCACTTCATACTTTTGTGGAAGGTCCTGACTGAGGGAAAGTCAGCAATGTCTGGGAAGAAGAATGACTGATGAGAGGAAAATATCTTGAACAAAACCAGTATCTTGCTAAATTAAACTTTAGACTTTTAGAAGCATATTTTGTTTTGTTTTACTTGTTACTCTATCTTCATTCCTTATACTTGAACTCACTTAATCTTTTATATATATTTTGTTAATAAATGTATTTCATTTTTACCATAAACCAACTCAGTGCTGTGTTTTGAAGGGAAGGGTGCATTTACCCCCAGTTAAATAAATAAGTGTGATGTGTTTTTGTGTCTTTAGAGGAACAAACAAACCATTCAATTTTTCTGAATTGTCCAGGAAAGTGCTGGACATTTCAGAGCACACGGTTTAGGGAAAAATTGGGACCGGTAGTGTGTTGGTGTGACAGTCTGTATCCTTACATTCACCCTTTGTACAAAACTATAAAGGATTCTGTACAAAATATGCCTCGTGAGGTATCATTTAAAAACTCATAATGTACTGATCATTATTGTCCTGGTAAAATAGGTGTGGCAACATTGTATATAAAGTAATACAATTCTACTGTATGACATGGCTTATACTCCACATTTAGAAAAGCAGACACAAATCAGTTCCTCAGAGACAAAAGGCAAACTGACGCTTTAGGCAGGTGTCAACAAAGTCAAATGGACTATCACCTGGTTAAGTGGCCATTTTTTGGCAGGAAAAAGGGTATGAGCAAGAAATTTCCAGGCTGGCAAAGAAACATCTGGAAGTTCCCATCCCCCCACTGACTTTCTGTCTCCTGAACCCCAGATGGAAATGCTTGTCAAAGAGGAGGAAAATATATTAACATGGGGAACAGAAACCCCAAATGATCTCTCCCTTCATCTCCACTCATGGCATCAACAACACTGGAAGGACAAATTAAGCATCATTGGACTGGAGAGGAATCCTGGCTTAAAGAGCCAGCCAGCAAGATGGCTAGAACCTGGGGTGAGAGAGACCCTTTTGTTTTAAAGCCACTTAGCTTGTTAAGTTAGGTATTAGTTTGATTTCTACCTTTTATTTCTTTGTAACCAATTCTGACTTTTATGTGTAGTTAAAACAATAAAACAAGTTTATTATCTACACCAGTGTGTGTTTGGATTGAAGTGTTTGAGAAATTTCATTTGAGATAACAGGATTTGTGCATATCACTTTCTATTAATGAAAGACAGACTTAATATGGGCTTGTATTGTCCAGGAGGGGGGCTGGGCAGTACAAGACACACATTACTGGGGGAAAGCCTGGGACAGGGAGTTTGCTGTTGTCACCCTGCTGGTGTAATTCATGAGTGGCTGGCTATAGCACTCATACAGTATAGCTGGGCGTGATTTACTTACTGAAGGCTGTGTGTGAGCAGGCCAGGAGTGGTTGCTCTCACAGCAAAGCAGTGTAAGAGGCACCTCAGTTTGGAGAATTGAGGGAACACAGCTGTCCATATTGTACCCTGGCTAATATCCCAATTGGGTCATCTTACTGGTTGTAACCATGACTGGTGGAAGCCAGAGTGGGGCTGTGGGACAGTAAATAGGCTGCTGGGATCAGAGCTGCTGAACCAGGTCTGTCTAGAGCGCACACACTGAGGGTATGACCTGCATGCCATAGGCTGGTTGTGAGCGGCTCAGATTGGGAGCTACAACAGCAAAGCATTGTGAGGCATCCAAGGTTACTGGGCAGGCAATGACACGACCTCTCGCTGCTCCTGATTGCACCGCAGAATGTCAAAAATTCCTTCATATATTTCGTAATTTTTTCATAGGCTTATTAATGCCTCCAACTATATTTGCATAAAATCTCCTGAATTTTTTACTAATCTCTCTGGTCTTAAATTTTACTTCTTATGCTGCTCTTCTGCATGTATGTGACTCTTTTTTCTTTTCTTCTCTTTTTTTTAGTCTGTAGGAAAGGAGCTTATTAACCTAATTCATTCCTTCATGGTATCTGTGTTTCAGCTAGCTGAGTGAGGGCCTGTTAGTTTTTTTCTGTAAGTATGGCATTTAATTGCTTGCTGAAGGAGGAGAGCCATTTAAATACCCAGTTCATTTTTTAAGGTTTGAAGTTTTCAATCTCCTGTGTTAATTTTGCTTTGTGTATTTCCCTTTCTTTTCCTCTTTGAGATGTTAGACTAACTAGTTTCCCTCATTTTACTTTATATTAGGGCTTTTGATTAATCACAGTTAACTCACGCGATTAACTCAAAAAAATTAATTGCGATAAAAAAAAGTATTACAATTAATCGTAGTTTTAATCGCACTGTTAAACAATAGAATATCAACTGAAATTTATTAAATATTTTGGATGTTTTTCTACATTTTCCTATATATTGTATTCTGTGTTGTAATTGAAATCAAAGTGTATATTACTTTTGATTACAAATATTTGCACTGTAAAAAACGATAAAATAACTAGTATTTTTCAATTCACCTCATACAAGTACTGTAGTGCAATCTCTTTGTCGTGAAAGTGCAACTTACAAATTAGATTTTTTTGTTACATAATTGCACTCAAAAACAAAACAACGTAAAACTTCAGCGCCTACAAGTCCACTCAGTCCTACTTCTTGTTCAGCCAATCACTAAGACAAACCAGTTTGTTTACATTTACAGGAGATAATTCTGCCCTCTTCTTATTTAAAATGTCACCAGAAAGTGAGAACAGGCATTTGTATGGCACTTTTGTAGCCAGCATTGCAAGGTATTTAAGTGCCAGATATGCTAAACATTCGTATGTCCCTTCATGCTTCGGCCATCATTCCAGAGGACATGCTTCCATGCTGATGACACTTGTTAAAAAAAGAAGTGCATTCATTAAATTTGTGACTGAACTCCTTGTGGGAGAATTGTATGTCCCCTGCTCTGCTTTACCCACATTCTGCCATGTATTTCATGTTATAGCAGTCTTGGATGAAGTGTTCATTTAAGAACAATTTCAATGCAGATTTCACAAAATGCAAAGAAGGTACCAATGTGAGATTTCTAAAGATAGCTACAGCACTCGACCCAAGGTTTAAGAATCTGAAATGCCTTCCAAAATCTGAGAGGGATAAGGTATGGGGCATGCTTTCAGAAATTTTAAGAGCAAAACTCCTATGCAGAAACTACAGAACCCATTGCTTTGGATTGTTATCGAGTAGAATCCGTCATCAGCATGGATGCATGTCCCCTGGAATGGTGGTTGAAGCATGAAGGGACATATGAATCTTTAGCACATCTAGCACGTAAACATCTTGCAACGCCAGCTACAACAGTGCCATGCGAATGGCTGTTCTCACTTTCAGGTGACATTGTAAACAAGAAGCAGGCAGCATTATCTCCTGAAAATGTAACCAAACTTGTTTGTCTGAGCGATTGGCTGAACAAGAAGTAGGACTCAGTGGACTTGCAGGCTCTAAAATTTTACATTGTTTTATTTTTGAATGCAGTTTTTTGCACATAATTCTACATTTGTAAGTTCAATTTTCATGATAAAGAGATTGCAGTACAGTAGTTGTATTAAATGAATTGAAAAATACTTTCTTTTGTTTTTTTACAGTGCAAATAAACATAAAGTGAGCATTGTGCACTTGTATTCTGTGTTGTAATTGAAATCAATATATTTGAAAATGTAGAAAACATCCAAAAATGTTTAAATAAATGGCATTCTATTATTGTTTAACAGTGCGATTAATCAATCGTGATTAATTTTTTTAATCGCTTGATAGCCCTACTTTATATGCATCCCTGGCAACATTTTTCATGGTTTGTATTTTGTCATTAATATCAAAGTAGAACTTAGTTTCTTTTTTTTATAGCATCCCGAATAACTAAGTCTTTCATTCTAGGATCACCATTATTGATTTTTAAAGAGTTATAGACATTGCATGATATGTTAATACTTGAGGTATGATTCTGAATCTGTAATATCTGCTACCAAGGATGAAGAAACCAGGATGTAATCTGTCCTCATGTATACATTGGAGGGGCTGGTAGAAAAAAGGTGTAATCACTTTTTAAAAGGGATGCTGATCCCTCCAGGTGTCATGAAATCCAGATTTATAAAATTTGTCTTTGACTTTTGGTTGTCAGAGACCTGGGTTCTGAAACTGCAGTGACCTTGCATAAGCTCTTTGCTAACTTGTTTAAAAAATTGGTGGGGCCTGTTCAGTAACTCTTTCCCAGATTGAAGTTGATGGCCTTAGTTGACAATAAGGGTCATAAATTGCATGGGAATTTGAACAGCCCTTAGAAGATGAGAGATTTGGATTTCTGGGCATTTTTCAGGAAAAGTCAGGACACTTTTCTCTAGGTACAGGATATATGGTGAATATGTTCTCTCTCTGCATGGCAGCACCATGGCAGATTTGTATTCAAGTTAACATTTGATAGGTTCAGCTTAATGTATCAGCTTGATACGTTTATGGAGGGGATGGTATGATGGGATAGCCTAATTTTGGCAATTAATTGATCTTTGACTATTAGCAGTAAATATGCCCAATGGCCTGTAGTGGGATGTTAGATGGGGTGGGATCTGAGTTACTACAGAGAATTCTTTCCTAGGTGTCTGGCTGGTGAGTCTTGCCCACATGCTCAGGGTTTAGCTGATCGCCATATTTAGGTTCGGGAAGGAATTTTCCTCCAGGGCAGATTGGCAGAGGCCCTGGGGTTTTTTCGCCTTCCTTTGCAGCATGGGGCATGGGTTACTTGCTGGAGGATTCTCTGCACCTTGAAGTCTTTAAACCACAATTTGAGGACTTCCAATAGCTCAGACATAGGTTAGGGGTTTGATACAGGAGTGGGTGGGTGAGATTCTGTGGCCTGCATTGTACAGGAGGTCAGACTAGATGATCATAATGGCTCCTTCTGACCTTAAAGTCTATGATTCAATGTACATATTGTCCAATATAGAGAAAAATTTATAAAATTGAACGTCTCTCATTGAACTGTCAATCTTGAAAGAAATAGTTTAATGTTGAGCACAAACATCATTCTTGAAACAAATTTCTGTTCTGGAGTAGTGGGGATGTAATTTTGTGTTTGCTAGTCAGATATACAGTGACTGAAAACTGTATTTAGTGGGGAAGGGATATAGCTGTTTTACTGTGTTTCAGCTTTATTGCTCAGTTCTAAGTTGTGCAGACACAAACTTATTTTTTTAGTTAGCATTTATATATCATTAATTTTCTTTATAGATTTTTGAGGAAAGCTTTTCAGTTTCCCTTGAGTGGTGGTGAAATTAATGTAAGTGAGCTCTGGATAAATCACAACAGGAGGTCTGGACTATGTCTAAGGATACAATTTTGACATGGAGGTCACACATTCTGTCTTTAAGGGACCCCCATGACTACTTTGGCTTCAGCCCCCACCAGAGCAGCAGTCAATAGCCAGGGTTGGGGCAGTGGGCTGGGACACCATCCAGGGCTAGAGCAACTCCTGGAGGCTGGGCTGGAGCAGCCACCCGGGGCTGGAGCAGGAGCTGGCACCCCTGACTGTTAGTTCCTTCTTCCCCCTGGTATTTTTAGGAAAAGTCAGGGACACTAAAAGTCAGGCTTCTGTGATTTTTGTTTATTGTCCGTGACTTTTACTAAAAATACCTGTGACAAAATCTTAACCTTAACTATGTCTAACCCTACTGAAGGATGCCCTGCTCCTCCCTAGACATCCTTCCCAAAGAGTGCATTATTATATATAATGATTACTTCACTCATAGGTGGGTGGCTATGCCATTAGTGGGGTTTTTGGGTGATGAGAAGCTTTGAAAATCAAGCTATTTTTATTTAGCTCCCTAAATATGGATTTAGGGGCCTAAATTTAGGCACCCAGCTTTGAAAATGCTGGTCTTAATCTCAAAATGAATTTTGGATACAATGATGAAGTTAGTTTTATTAAAATATTTAAAACAAAATTTTGATCTCACAAATGTTTGGGAGGAAATAACTAAAAAAGGTTGTGAATATAGTGAATCAAAATTGTTTTAAATTGAATATTTGTGAACATCTCCCATTATTTGCCAACCAACAATTTTGTGCTAAACATCTCCCACTATTTGCCAACCCTAAAAATTTTGTAGAATTACTTTTTTCTTTCTGTCTTGATTGTCGGAACTCAATAAGTACTGTATTTCTGAAATCCTGTTGCTGAGAACGACTTCTGGACAGCAGAAATATTATCTTTTTGGATATTAATTCACTCTCATGGTGTCCATCTACTTACATGGTAAATGGAACAATCATAGTTAGTTTTAATCCTGGTGAAAGCTTCTAGTGAACTTTCGGACTGTGCAAATAGTTAATTCAGTCTGCCTGAGTACCCTTTTTGGGTAAAATCTGTGTGTGAAATAAGCACCAGTGTGGATTTCCATTTCTTGAGACAGAGGTATCTTTTGTCTTCATTAGTGAAGGGTTGATGCCTTGCACTGACTTTGAAGTAAAATGCATTTGTAGCTCCCCTTCTAATGACTTCAGAACTGACAGAGTGTTTAACCCAGTGATACTCAGACATCAGTGGTTCAGGAGCCAAGTTAGAGATCAACATTACCCAAAAGAGCCACAAAAGTGTGAATTCATCATTTCATTTGCTACAGTACTATATATTCATATTTAAACAGCATGATGGGAAATATTTAGTTTATGTATATATAATATATATATATTATTCTCATAGCACAATAACTGACCAAGTATTATTATTGTCTCAACTAAAATTGGGTAATAACATAGTAAAAGAATCCTGATTGGTTATAACTTAGATCAGGTAATTAAATCACACAGTGTTTTAATATCATGTGCTGCAAAGGGTTACAAGAGATATATTATAGAGCCATTTGCAGCTCTCGAGCCTCAGTTTGAGTATCGCTGATTCAGCCTCTGCCATGTATGAAGACAGAGCTTTAGCCTGTGTACACTTGCAGGTGACTGTGGTGAGTCCTGAAAAGAGTGAGAATGTTTAATTTGTAAGTTGGGGAGAAAAAAGAAATGCTTATCTGTAGCTTGAAGGGTCTTGTACCAGGAACTCTTGATGTTTTTGTCTGTTTTGTGGGTGAATTCACTACTCTTAAGTATAGACATCCTGGCACATTTGGCAAACATAGTTTTAAGGGGGTCCTTTCCCCCTGTTTTTTGCTCAGTCTTCAGGCAGGCCAGCTGCCTTAGGAGAGGAGTCTCAGTTTCTGCTACTTTCCATTGTGCAGCTCTTAAAAATCTGTCCTGCTAACCCCGGCTGATATATGCTCTCCTCCACGCCTCAGTAGGTATTACCATGACATAAGGGATTGTAGAGGGAGTTGTCATAGATGCTGCTGTTGTACATACTTATAGCAATAAATTGTCTCTTGGAACAAGGGAACCTATCTCGTCTGTGACATAGGATCTGTCTTTACTTTGGTGTTACTTCTGAGAGGATAGAGGTTTGAGAGGCATATGTCTTAAACCGCTCAGAAAGAAACTTTTATAACTGTAAGCAGACAAGCTTTTTAATTGATGCAAAAAAGCCCTGATTGATTGTTTTGTACCTCAAATAATATCTACCTGAGTTAGTTCTTTTATCTGGCTTATACAATCAGGTTCTACTGCACCAATGTGGAAGTGTGGTTCGTGACCACTACTACTCCAATGTCCTTCTCATAGATGCTTTATGTAGTGTCTTTTAAATCTATTTCAATTAGCAAATTATATTTTTAATTTTGTTTTACCCTATGGAATCTGTGTCTAGGCTTGTAGGTATTCTCATCAGTTATCTTAGATTTCAGCTTCCAATACAGATGTATTGTACATTATTCTAAATTTCCCATTTAAAAAAGCCTCTGTGTGAAATAAATATATTATCAATGAAGCTGTTATAACAGGGGTGGGCCTGCGGCACGTGGGCCGCATCCGGCCTACCAGCCGTTTTAATCCGGCCCTCGAGCTCCTGCTGGGGAGCAGGGTCTGGGGCTTGCCCTGCTCCGGCGCTTCAGCTGGGGAGCAGGGTCGGGGGCCTCTCTGTGTGGCTCCCAGAAACAGCGGCATGTCCCCTCTCCGGCTCCTATGACTAGGGGCTGCCAGGAGGCTCTGCTCCACATGCTGCTTCCTCCCCAAGCGCTGCCCCTGCAGCTCCTATTGGCTGGGAACCGCAGCCAATGGGAGCTGCAGGGGCAGTGCCTGCGGACAGGGCAGTGTGAAGCAGAGCCACCTGGCTGCGGCTCCGTGTAGGAGCTGGAGGGAGGACATGCTGCTGCTTTCAGGAACTGCTTGAGGTAAGCACCACCCAGAGCCTGCACCCCTGAGCCACACCCCCGTGCCCCAACCCCCGGTCCCAGCCCGGAGCACCCTCCTGCACCCCAAACCCCTCATCCTCAGCCCCACCCCAGAGCCTGCACCCCTAGCCGAAGTCCTCACCCCACCCCACCCCCCCCGGAGCCCCCTCCCACACCCTGAACTCATTTCTGGCCCCACCCTGGAGCACACATACCCAGCCAGAACCCTCACCCCCCCCCCCCAAACCCCAATTTTGTGAGCATTCATCGCCCGCCATACAATTTCTATACCCATATGTGGCCCTCAGGCGAAAAAGTTTGCCCACCCTGTGTTAGTGTATATGGGGTTAATGATTATTTATGGTTGAAGAAAGAGCTGGATTTAATATTTGAATCTAAGATTTGACCATAGGAAGTCACCTTTTCAAAGTAATAACATGCATTAAACAGCAACTCAAGAGGCTGTCCTAAATTGCTTAAAGTTGTTGAGTATTTGTTTAATACATACAAATGACTTCAGATAGAAATTTAAAACCAGAACAGTGCTTGCAATTAAAGAAAACGGTGTTTACAAACAAGAGATTTAACCAAATGTCACTTTGAACTGTAATTACTCTTTAACATGAAATATATTTGTGATTATATATTTGACCCAAAAAGAAATTAGCTTATGCATAATGAAATAACTATTGGATTACATTAATATCATCATTCATTGCTCATATGCACAAAGATTATATGAGGATGATGCTTGCAATAGCAGGGAACTGTCCTGTCCAGAAGGTTCTGTCCAGTCTTATGTGCTTATATTTTCTTAATGGAAATATTTTCTAAAATAAGATTTCTGTTATTACTTCTACTAAGTATAGTTGGCTGCAGGCACACTTTAAATCTATCTACTCAAACACTACACTCAGTGATAAGGGCAGGGCCTAAGTTACTAATGTCAAATGTCTTTACCATTGATAAAGATCATGTAGCTTAATTCTGTTGGAGTGTACTGCTGCTAGAGTGCAGCTTGGCTTTGTGTCATATGCATACTTTAAACTGCACGAAGCCTTGATGACTTGCCTCAGGATTAATCCACTACTACTGAGAGATAGGATTTGAGGTCTTGCACAGAACGGAGAGGGGACAACTGTCAGCTTCCTGCTGTTTCATTTCGTGATACCTGAAGAGCTAGCAGATTTTATTTTATTTTATCATGAATGAACAGGATTATGAGGAAGGTGGGCCACGCCTGGGTGAGTCTTTTTATTTTATTTTTTAAAATAAAAGTGTTTGATATTTGACAGTTGATACTCTTTTAGTTGGGAGTCCAACTGAGGGTACTTCAAAGGATTCAGAGTTTTTACAGACTATTTTCATTAAAAGTATACGGTATTTGGTTTTAATATCAATTTGTTTCTTAAATTACTAAATTTTTAATTTTAATTACTATGTTGACAAGATGGTTGAGCGGTGCAGTATCAGAATCCTCCATTATGTAAAAGGCTTAGAGAGAGGCAGCTTAAGTATTCCTAATTCTGCTTTTCAGTATAATTTAAGTAAACAATGCCAGTCACTGATAAAAACAGTGCAAGATACAATTTAATGTATTTTTTATATATAATATAAGCATTAGATTATATGGAAATGTCTTTGTAAAGTAAGCTAACTTTAACTTGAATAACTTGCATTGGATTGGAGAAACCTGTCAACTCTAGTGTTCATAAATAAACAGATAAAATAGATATACCAACATACAACTATACATTTTCTGAAGAAAATCTTTTTAGTAGTTTTTGTTTTGTTTTGTTTGTTTTACATTTTGAAATTTAAACCTGGTAATTGCCATTTTGAATTCTGGCTTGTTGTACAAATTAATTCAATATATAATTAAATGCAAAAAATAGTTTAGGTTAGGACACAAACTTAACTTTGAATTTCATTGCTGGGCTAAGCCTGCCTATAATTTGCTCTATTGTGCCTGGACATTCAAAGGTATCAGGCATCTAACATCATAAAAATGTCTTTGGGATCTGAAATATCTAGTCACGATGAAGTGAGATAGGAGTAGTTTCTGTCAAAACTTTAAAATTCCTTTTGTCAGCTTATATTTCAAACTGCATTTAGTTTTTAAATGTTTCTTTATTTTTACAGTGTTTACACAATAAAAATACAGGGGGAGGGAGGAGAGGAAACACCATCTTGTACATCTGATGTACAGTTTCCTGTAAATGTGTTTTGGGTTTTAAAAGCTGATAATGCAGGACCAGGATTTATTCTGTTTGTAGCCAGGACTGCTAAAAAGGCGAAGCCTTGTAACATTAAAAAGAAAGTTATTACATTTACAAGAAAGTCAGTTTTTAATTTAGAATTTGAAATGATGTAGGGGTCTGAATATTGGGAGGAAGGGGGTAACCAAACCTGTATATTAATTCAGCATTAAGGCTGCATCATTCTATTTTTAATTATTTTTAATTTTTTTTTTAAAAAGGACATAGATAAGTTTGATCAGTTATAATAAATTCTTACTAAAACTTACTTAAAGCAATCCTGTATTTACAAAAATAGTGTTTCTGCATAAGCAATATGTATAGTAACAAAATGTTACATAAATACGGATTTTCACCAAACATAAAAATGTACTGCAAAAGATTGTAGTGAAGAACCTATGCTAACCATTTTGAGGGGCAAAATAGAGACATGTTTAAAACACAAAACAACAACAAAATAAACAGCAGAGCAGATAAAACCTTAGACTGTTCATGCAACTATACCCTCAGCTGAACGTTCTGAAATTCCAAATCTGATTTGTGCTGATGAGCTTATACCTTACATCCAAATGATGTTTAGCAGCACTATAAAAGTGAAATAGAAATTTTGTTTTATTATTAAGGTATCACCAAATGCCCCAAATAGGATTGAGTCCTCATCATTGTGGGGCTGTATAAACACATACAATCTCTGCCTAGAAGGGCTTACAATCTAAAAGTGCAAACAGGGGAAGGATAGTGGGTGGGATAAAATATGTAAGCAAATAAATCTGGTGAAGAACTGGCACAGCTTTGTTAAAAGTGTAGGTTTTTGTTTTTGTAGGCTGTTGTGGCCTCTGAGGGAGGTCACACCTTCTCACAGTTTGGCCTGCTAGATTATTTTTCAAATGAAGAAAAAACGGGGGGAGTTAGCAGTTCTCAGTAGGCCCTGGCCTTCAAGTGGGGTGGGGCTGTAAACAGTATGGGTTCCGACCCGCAACTAGGCCAAGTGGTTGCATTTTATTCGCCCAGTCTTTAAGCAGGGCGGGCCAGCAAACAGACAAGGTTCTGGCCTGCAGTCAGAGCTGTAGCACTAGCCCAATCTATGGGGCTCAGGCAGGGGTGTCCAAGGAGTCTAGGCCTCCTTGCCTATGGAGGGGGAGTACTGCCACCCCAGGGGTGGGGTGGCAGGGGGGATGTGGGCCCACCTAACTCCACTGCATCCCAGCCCAGGACCCTAACAGTGGTGGAGTGGTCCACCACTGGATCAGTGGGGATCCGCCCACAACATGCTGACCTTGTACCAGGCCAGCTCTCAACCAGACTGTTGGTTGCTGGGCTGCTTCCTACTCTCCCGCTCGGGTGTACCTGCGTCCAGTGGTCATCCTCAGTCTCCTCGGGATATACTGCCAAGGGTAGTGGTAGCTGCTCCTTGGCATCGGGAGTGGCAGGGCTCTCTGGAAGCTCGCACAGGCCCTTGGGGTAGCTGCAGTTCTCCTCAGCATCCCACTCCAGCAGCAGGGAAGATGTGTCTGTCTCCCTCTGTAGCTCCCTCCCAACTGAGCTGCTGATCCGGCCTTTTATGCTTCCTCTTCCTGTCCTGCCCCTCTGTTACCTGCAAAAAATCTAGGGCACCTACCCTACCAAGGGTTCAAAATCTATACCCTACAAGGGCTCAAGGCGTGGCCTGGTCAATGTAGGTACCTGCCCTTTCCCACGGGGCTCAGGGCTCTAGGGGTCTGCGGAACCTTTTCCCAGTGAGAGCCTTGCACAGCTATGCTCTAAACATCTATTTATTAGCAACACACACAGAATACACATACCAAGCAAATCTCTTATGATCACCACTCCCAATATACAGACAAAATTCACCTGATAACCAGTCAGGATCCTCTCGTCTGGGGGTTTCCAGCGATGCCTTTGGACGTCACAGTCATGGAGAGGAGTCAGACTTCTAGCAGCTTGACCTTAAATTCCAGTCCAGCTACCTCCTTTAGCTTCACTAAACCTATCACATTATTCAGTACCCCTAGGTAACAAAATTTTTTACCGGCACCTATGGTTTCTCCTCCCTGCTCAACTCTTTTTACATTTTATCTCTCATGCCAAATTGTAAGTTATTTATTACCTTCTTTGTTTGTGCAGATGGTCAGCATAAATTCCCTGGTCTGATCTTATCTATTTGACCAGTTCTTGGGGGCTTTCTGTTTCCTCCCTAAAGTTCCCAGTGCCTGGGTGTCTCTACTTTACAACACTTGGTGTTATAACTTGTTAGGGGCATTCCTGAGGTGGGGACACCTTAGCAGCAGTGGAGCTTTTTTTCCTTAATTTTAGTTGTGAACTCCCTGAGTTTCACCCAAGGCTGGTTTAGTATAAGGTGAGTTAAATCTCAGGCCTAGACCTCTGCTTCTGGCATGTGTGGCATGGTCCTCCTGGCTCCGCCCAACAGGTGGCTTAGGGCGTTCCCTCTGTGTCTGCCTCTGAGGGAGGCCACGCTTCCTTGCTACAGTTTTGTTTTGTCTTTTAATGACTGGGGCTTGGGGAAAGGAGTAGGAAAAGGAAAGAAGAGGAAAAGAAATAGTCACAGCTTGTCACCTTCCTCACCATGAACATTAGGCTGGGTTTTGAAAGGAGTCTGAAGGATAACATAGTGGCTATTTGGATTTTGTCAGAGAATTTTCCTCACCAGTAGCACAGGAGAAAGCACAGAGATGTTTTTGGGAGAAGCTGATTGGTGAGTATTCAGGACTGGGAATGCTGGCAGAGTGAAAGCATAATTCATCCCAATAGGTCAGCTAGGTAGAGTAGAGCTAAATTAGGAAGGGTCTTAAAGACAAGAAGCTTTTATTTAATGAAGAGGTGAACGGGGAGCTAGTGTAGCGACATACAATGGGGGATGATGTGACCATTGTGATGAGCCACAAGTGTTATTTTTGCAGCATCAGCAGCATTCTTAATAGACTTGAGTGGAGCAAGGTTGCAGTACTTTAAGGCCAGAAAAGAGGAGGTTGCAATACTTAAGACATGAAACGCTAAAGGCTTGGATGAGAGTTTTGACTGGTGACAAAGAGGAAAGGCTGGATTTTAGAGATGATGTAATAAAAAAAAAAAAAAAAAAGAAGAAGAGTAGAGGTGGGGCAGCAAGTACCGAGATTTAGAAATGGCTTGAATCATAGAGTCATAGAATCATAGAATATCAGGGTTGGAAGGGACCTCAGGAGGTCGTCTAGTCCAACCCCCTGCTCAAAGCAGGACCAATTCCCAACTAAATCATCTCAGCCAGGGCTTTGTCAAGCCGAGCTTTAAAAACCTCCAAGGAAGGAGATTCCACCACCTCCCTAGGTAATGCTTGAATATGATACAGTTGAGTGCAAAGTCAAAGATGACACCACAGTGACTGTAAAGATGTGCAGGTGGCTGGTGTCCATGGTGATGGAGAAAGGGAAAGACTTGGGGTGTGCTGAAGGGAAGATCAAGAACTTAGTTTTCATCATGTTCTGTTTAAGAAGACAACTGGGAAACCTATAAAGAGATGTTGAAAGACAGGCTGATATATTAGGGCTTTTTACACGTACCAGGGGATCTACGAGCGGCAATCGATGCATCGGTCTAAGACCCGCTAAATTGATCGCCACTTGCTCTCCCGTTGACTCCTGTACCTCACCAGATCGAGAAGAGTAGGGTGAGTTGATGGGAGAGCATCTCCTATCGCCATCGTGTAGTGTGGACCCGGCGGTAAGTAGATCTAAGCTACGTCGATTTGAGTTATGCTATTCATGTAACTTAAATTGCATAGCTTAGATTGAATTTTCCCTGTAGTGTAGACAAGGCCTTAGATAGGATGAAGGGAGATAAATTTGTGAGTTATCAGCATAAAGATGATAGTTAAAGCCATGCCTGCAGCTAAGACCACCTAAAGTTAAGGGTGGAGTGGACCAAGGAGAGAAGGATACCTACAGAAAAGGGGGAGAGCAGTGGGAGACCTTTAATGAATCACTTATTTAGCTGGATTAATAACCGAGTCTGCAAAATTTAATCAGCAAAATTCCATTCGTAATTAAAACAAATGTCTTCAAGATTTTTAATTGAGCTGTCTGGGGGGGAAAACAACTTTTTTCCTAAGGAAAAAAAAATCTTTAGCTTTTACACACTGCAAGACTATTTTCACCAGTAGTCTTCCTTTGCTCAGTTTTTCTGAGGCTGGGATGATGGAATCTGAGGGAATGAATGAATTGCTTTCATGTGGGTTTTGGGAATATATTAATTCATAGTCATACAGAAACACTTGTGCCACCTACACTGTAAGCTCTTTGGGACAGGGACTGTCTTCATATGTGTTTGTATATCACCTTTCACAGTGGGGCCTGTCACAGTTCACGAAAACTATATCTGTATTTCTTTTCTTTGGTCCCCCAAGGGCATCCGCTTAAAGTTTTCCAGCTCCCAGCCATCCTCTCTCTTGGGCAGAGACCCACATCTCTCGCCCTCCTGACCCGGGTGTTTTAATGCTGTCTACACTATGATTAAGAATATGCTTTTTGTCATGGAGGTCATGGATTCCGTGACTTCAATGGACCTCCGTGACTTCTTTGGCTTCAGCCCCCACCAGAGCAATGGGGGTGGAGCCACAGGCACCAACTTTCCTTGGCACCAGTGGGTGCTCGTGCTCCCCCGCCCCTGCCCCGACTTTGCCCCCTCCCTGCCCCTATTAGATCCCTCCCCAAATCCCCACCCTGGCCCCGCCTCTTCCTTGAGCGTGCCGCGTTCCTCCTCCTCCCCCTCCCTCCTACCGCGCGAAACAGCTGTTTCGCAGCGCAAGCCCTGGGAGGGAGGGGGAGAAGCAGGACTCAGCGGCACGCTCAGGGGAGGAGGCGGCGGAGCAGAGGTGAGCTGGGCTGGGGAGCTGTCGGTGGGTGCAGAACACCCACCAATTTTTCCCATGGAGTCGGAGCCTATGAGTGGAGCAGCTGTGTGGCCCTAGCGCAGGAGCAATGGCTGGGGCTGAGTCCAGTGCTGGAGCAGCAGCCCCACCACAGGAGCACTGTTTTAATGCTCAGTTATGGTTCTTACAACTGTTTTTACATATATCTGGGGCTCAAAATATGGCTCTGAGCTGGTCCCAAACTAATATCATATTTGATCCCAGTTAATGTCTAGCACCCACTCTTTCTTTGGGGAAGCCATATTTTAAAAGTTGGATCGGCAGTGTATCTTGAGCCTTGGTGACACACCTGTAAATGTCATTTGTGCATGTTCAGCAGTACTGGGACTCTGTTGCAAGCTAGAATGTTTGCAGGTAGCCTGATGTCAGAATAACTAGGTGGTTCAAGTTGGCATGCTGTGGCCATCAAACCTGATTGATATCCATGTACTGTGAATTCAAGTCCAGCTCTGGACAGCTTTCAGAGAATGTGTGTTGTGCTCATTAATTACTCTCCACCTGCATTCTGCATCAGCTGAGGGGCTGTAAAGTGGCTCTTTTTGGAAGTTTGCCCTGAGAGCAAAAAAGCTGCTGGTTTAGGAGCTGATATTTCAATATGCTCTAAAATCCACATGAATGCTCAGATTGATTAGAAAACTACTATGCCTCATCAGGGTCAGAGGTAGTTAGCTGTGCAAGTTTGTGGGCATTTGGTCCAGGGATCCCGCAGATAATGTTTCCCCAATAAGGAGTTGCTTTAAATATTCAAATTGCTCTAAAACCCATCTACAGAGGGAGGCTGACTTGAACATTGGTATGCCACCATAGGGGCAGAATTGGAGTTTTGGAGAGACATGTTGAGCTGGGCTTACTCAAACAAAATGCATTTCAGTACAGCTAAATGCAAGATTATACTGCTAGGAAAAAAGAATGTAGGCCATGCCTACAGAATGGGAACTGTATCCTGCAAAGCAGTGAATCTGGAAAGGAATTAGGGGCCATCGTGGCCGAGCAACTGAACATGAGTTCCCAATGTGATGCTGTGGCAAAAACTGAGCAGTTTTGGGGTTGTTTGGTCAAGGGTTTTCCCAAAGCCCCTCTAAAATGAATGCTTAAACAATTTCAGATTCTTACAAGAGTTCTGATGTAGAGCTGTGGAAAAATCTATCTTGGACTGCCTCTGGGATAAGCTATAGAACTACACCAAGGATATGTTTAGAAATATTTTAAGTTATTGCCTGCTAAAAGCTTTAACTTCTCTATTTTGACCTACTGTTTTCTCAGAAACTCTTTGGTGAGTGACACACCAAATAATGTCCTCATATGATGGCTTAGAGGAATGAGTACTTCCCCTCGAACACAAGGGCCACCCATTTAAAGCCTAACCTCTGGAGTTTATAACCTGTGTACATTAGAGTTTTACTCTACCTTTTCCTTGGTGTTTCAGGCCATAATGGAAGTGTGGGTGGTGTTTGAAACTTTGAGCAAGTTCAGCACTTCCAGTGCCATCCACCCATCTACAAGTACCAACTTCAGACAGTTTGGATGGGCTGTATTGTGGCTGGGATGATTGGTTTGATGCTCGGATATGGGAGGATTAGTTGCCACACTGAAAATGGTAGCAGAGATGCCAGTGTAAGAGTCCCAGCCTGGATAAATCAGTATTCTGCTGAAATAGGCTCACTGAAGTCTTTCTGGGCAGCACTAGGCATGATGGACTGGGCCTGTGCTCGGCACTGGGAAGAGGTATATTTGTACATGGTACAAACAAACAGTGCTGAAACTGGTGTGGGAAGCTGAGAATAGGCATGTTCAGTGTTTAGAATAGTGAGATTAGGGTGAGAAGTTGAGAATGGGCATGCTTGGTGCATGGAATCAGGGCCGGCGCTTCCCCTAGGCAACCCTAGGGCGGAAGGATTTGGGGGGCGGCATTTTGCCGCCCTCGGCGGAAATTGGGTGGTGGGTCCTTCACTCACTCCAGGACCCGCCGCCGAAGTGCCCCGAAGACGCGGAGTGGAAGGACCCCCACCGCCAAATGCTCAGAGGAGGAGCGCTGCCGCCTAGGGCGGCAAAAACCCTGGCGCTGCTCCTGCATGGAATGGGCACAGAGTGTTGAGATGGGTGGTGAGAAACTGAGGGAAGGTCTACACTTAAAATGCTGTAAGCCAATGGAAGAGAGCTTCTCCTGTTGGCTTAGTTAATCCACCTCTGTGAGAGGCAGTAGCTATGTTGGCGGGAGAAGCTCTCCTGCTGACATGGTGCTGTCTACACCAATGATTAGGTTGGTATACCTAAGTCGCCCTGAGCGACATAGTTATACCGAAATAATTCCGTAGTGTAGACCAGGGCTTAGAATCGTGTGTTTGGCCCATGGCACTATACCCAAGCATCAGTGGAAGAAGAGGGATGAGAACATTCATTGAGATGAATGTTGTAGTTCACATGTCTCAGAGCTATTGATTCAGGCTTCATTCATCTCTATGAAGCGTTCTCATTCAGCTGGGAACATCGCATTGAAATTGAATGGGCCACTTCACACCTCTATAGTCTTTCCATGCTGCAGAGAGGGTTGTGCAAAGCCCTTCCTATTCTACTTTGGTGGGTAATGTAGAGGAGGAGTCTGTGGCTCAGTTTCCCTCCCCCCCCCCTCCGTTGCTTCCAACTGTTAAATGTGCTCCTCACAGCCCATCGGCTACCACCTTCCGCCTTCCCTATAGCACCTTGAATTCTTCTAGGGACACACAGCGTGTGTCTACACTACGGGATTACTCTGAATTTACAGAATTCAATTTTTGGCAACCGATTGTATAAAGTCGAGTGCATGCGGCCACACTCAACACATTAATTCGGCAGTGTGCATCCATGTACCAAGGCTAGCATCGACTTCCGGAGCGTTGCACTGTGGGTAGCTATCCCATAGTTCCCGCAGTCTCCCCCGCCCATTGGAATTCTGGGTTGAGATCCCAATTTTTGATGGGGCAAAAAACATTGTCGCTGGTGGTTCTGGATACAGCCTCACCCCTCCCTCTGTGAAAACAATGGCAGACAACCGTTTTGTGCCTTTTTTCCTGGGTGAACTGTGCAGACGCCGTACCATAGCATGGAGCCCGCTCAGCTCAAGACAGCAGTCATGAACATTGTAAACACCTCGCGCATTATCGTGCAGTTTATGCTGAACCAGGACCTGAAAAACCAGGCGAGGAGGAGGCTGTGACTGCAACGCGGCGACGAGAGTGATGAGGACATGTACATGGACACAGAATTCTCCCAAACTGCGGGCCCCCGCGCTTTGGAGATCATGCTGTTAATGGGGCAGGTTCTAGCCGTGGAACGCCGATTTTGGGCCCGGGAAACAAGCACAGCCTGGTGGGACCACATAGTGTTGCAGGTGTGGGACGATTCCCAGTGGCTGCGAAACTTTTGCATGCATAAGGGCACTTTCATGGAACTTTGTGACTTGCTTTCCCCTGCCCTGAAGCGCCAGAATACCAAGATGAGAGCAGCCCTCACAGTTGAGAAGTGAGTGATAATAGCCCTGTGGAAGCTTGCAATGCCAGACAGCTACCGGTCAGTTGGGAATCAATTTGGAGTGGGCAAATCTACTGTGGGGGCTGCTGTGATGCAAGTAGCCAAAGCAATCACTGAGCTGCTGCTACCAAAGGTAGTGACTCTGGGAAATGTGCAGGTCATAGTGGATGGCTTTGCTGCAATGGGATTCCCTAACTGTGGTAGGGCGATAGATGGAACCCATATCACTATCTTGGCACCGGAGCACCAGGGCAGCCAGTACATAAACCACATGGGGTACTTTTCAGTGGTGCTGCAAGCACTGGTGGATCACAAGGGACGTTTCACCAACATCAACGTGGGCTGGCCGGGAAGGGTTCATGACGCTCACGTCTTCAGGAACACTAATCTGTTTAAACGGCTGCAGCAAGGGATTTACTTCCCAGACCAGAAAATAACCATTGGGGATGTTGACATGCCTATAGTTATCCTTGGGGACCCAGCCTACCCCTTAATGCCATGGCTCATGAAGCCATACACAGGCAGACTGGACAGTAGTCAGGAGCTGTTCAACTACAGGCTGAGCAAGTGCAGAATGGAGGTAGAAAGTGCATTTGGACGTTTAAAGGGTCGCTGGCGCACGTTACTGACTCGCTCAGACTTCATCCAAACCAATATTCCCATTGTTATTGCTGCTTGCTGTGTGCTCCACAATCTCTGTGAGAGTAAGGGGGACACCTTTATGGCGGGGTGGGAGGCTGAGGCAAATCGACTGGCTGCTGATTATGTGCAGCCAGACACCAGGGCGATTAGAAGAGCACACCAGGAACCGCTGTGCCTCAGAGAAGCTTTGAAAACTAGTTTAATGACTGGCCAGGCTACGGTGTGAAAGTTCTGTTTGTTTCTCCTTGATGAAAACCTGCCCCCTTGATTGACTCATTCTCTGTAAGCAACCCACCCTCCCCCTTCGATCACAGCTTGCTTTCAAAGGAAATAAAGCCACTGTCGTTTAAAAATCATTTATTCTTTATTAATTGATTATAAAAAGAGGGAGAGAACTGACAAGGTAGCCCGGGTGGGGTTTGGGAGGAGGATAGGAGGGAAGGAAAAGGCCACTAAAAAAGTTTAAAATAATGACAGCCTTTTGCTTGGGCTGTCCATTGGGGTGGAGTGGGAGGGTGCACAGAGCCCCCCCCCCGCGTTCTTACATGTCTGGGTGAGGAGGCTATGGAACATGGTGAAGGGGGAGGGTGGTTATACAGGGGCTGTAGCGGCACTCTGTGATCCTGCTGCCGTTCTTGAAGCTCCACCAGACGCCGGACCATGTCCATTTGCTCACACAGCAACCCCAGCATTGCATCCTGCCTCCTCTGATCTTCCTGCCGCCACCTCTCATCTCGAGCGTCTCTCCTGTCCTCACGTTGGTCTCTCCTGTCCTCACGTTCACTGGCATCTTTCATGTACTTTGATACCGCATCATAGAATATCAGGGTTGGAAGGGATCTCAGGAGGTCATCTAGTCCAACCCCATGCTCAAAGCAGGACCAATTCCCAACTAAATCATCCCAGCCAGGGCTTTGTCAAGCCTGACCTTAAAAATCTCTAAGGAAGGAGATTCCACCACCTCCCTAGGTAACCCATTCCAGTGCTTCACCACCCTCCTAGTGAAAACGTTTTCCCTAATATCCAACCTAAACCTCCCCCACTGCAACTTGAGACCATTACTCCTTGTTCTGTCATCAGGTACCACTGAGAACAGTCTAGATCCATCCTCTTTGGAACCCTCTTTCAGGTAGTTGAAAGCAGCTATCAAATCCCCCCTCATTCTTCTCTTCTGCAGACTAAACAATCGCAGTTGCCTCAGCCTCTCCTCATAAGTCATGTGCTCCAGCCCCCTAATCATTTTTGTTGCCCTCCGCTGGACTCTTTCCAGTTTTTCCACATCCTCCTTGTAGTGTGGGGCCCAAAACTGGACACAGTACTCCAGATGAGGCCTCACCAATGTCGAATAGAGGGAACGATCACGTCCCTCGATCTGCTGGGAATGCCCCTACTTATACAGCCCAAAATGCTGTTAGCCTCTTGGCAACAAGGGCACACTGTTGACTCATATCCAGCTTCTCGTCCACGGTAACCCCTAGGTCCTTTTCTGCAGAACTGCTTCCTAGCCATTCGGTCCCTAGTCTGTAACAGTGCATGGGATTCTTCCATCCTAAGTGTAGGACTCTGCACTTGTCCTTGTTGAACCTCATCAGGTTTCTTTTGGCCCAATCCTCTAATTTGTCTAGGTCCCTCTGTATCCTATCCCTACCCTCCAGCGTATCTACCACTCCTCCCAGTTTAGTGTCATCTGCAAACTTGCTGGGAGTGCAGTCCACACCATCCTCCAGATCATTAATGAAGATATTGGACAAAACTGGCCCCAGGACCGACCCCTGGAGCACTCCACTTGAAACCGGCTGCCAACTAGACATGGAACCGTTGATCACTACCTGTTGAGCCCGATGATCTAGCCAGCTTTCTATCCACCTTATAGTCCATTCATCCAGCCCATACTACTTTAACTTCCTTCCACTCATTCTGATGAGCTCTTTCATTGTGGGTCGATTCCATGATTTCAGAGAACATTTCGTCTTGTGTCCTTTTTTTCCGTCGCCTTAACTGAGATAGCCTTCGGGACGGAGGAGGGAGGCTTGAAAAATTTGCAGCTGCGGGAGGGAGGGAAAAAAGGGAGAGAAGTATTTAAAAAGATACATTTTACAGAACAATGCTTATACTCTTTCACTATTCACATTACATAGCACATGTGATTTCAGTACAAGGTCGCATTTTGCATCTTAATATTGAGTGCCTGCGGCTTTGGTGTTAGAGATCACAGACACAGGTCCGGGCAACAGAATTTGGCTTGCATGCGGCCATGATAAGCCATTGTCTTTCGGCTTCTGCAGCCTTCAGAAAAGCAGCACCCTCCTTTCCCACATACCAAGCAAAGCCCGTTGAGTGCTGCGGTTTTCCTGTTAACGTGCAGCAGCAGAAACCAAACTAACCTCCCCCCCCCCATCCAATTCTCTGGGATGATTGCTTAACCCCTCCCCCCACCGCGTGGCTGGTATCAGGGGAGATCCCTGCTAGCCAAACGCGAAAAACTCAGCGCCAATCCCTCCCCCCCTGCTTGGCTAACTGCAGGGAAGGATTTCTTTTCAGCCACAGGCAAACAGTCCAGTAGGAATGGCCACTTCTGTACCCTTAATTAAATTCCCGTATTTCAACCAGGTTACCATGAACAATATCACTCTCCTGAGGATAACACAGCGAGATAAAGAACGGATGTTGCTTGAATGCCAGCAAACACCGGGACCATATGCTGCCAGGCTTTGTCATGCAATGATACCAGATTACTTGCTACTAGTGTGGCGTGGTCAAGTGTCCTACCATGGAGGACGGAATAAGGCTGCCCTGCCCAGAAATCTTCTGCAAAGGCTTTTGGAGTACCTCCAGGAGAGCTTCATGGAGATGTCCCTGGAGGATTTCCGCTCCATCCCCAGACATGTGAGGCTTTTCTAGTAGCTGTACTGGTCACGAATGCATTCCAAGCCCTCAGGGCAAATTAATCATTAAAAAAAAGCTTGCTTTTAAACCATGTTTTATATTTACAAAGGTACACTCACCAGAGGTCCCTTCCATGGCTTCATGGTCTGAGATAATGCCCTGGGAGGGTTGGGAGGGTACTTCAGTCAGGCTGAGAAAAAGATCCTGGCTGTTGGGGAGAACGGAGTGCTGTGTGCTCTCCGCAAGCTTGTCGTCTTCCTCCTCCTCCTCCTCTTCCCCATCCGCAGAATCCTCAGGCATGGCTGAGATTATCCCCTCCTCGGAATCCACAGTCAGGGGTGGGGCAGTGGTGGCGGCCCCCCCTAGAATTGCATGCAGCTCAGCGTAGAAGCAACATGTCTGTGGCTCTGCCCCGGACCTTCCGTTTGCTTCTTTGGTTTTCTGGTAGGCTTGTCTGAGCTCCTTAACTTTCATGCGGCACAGTAGTGAGTCCCTATTGTGGTCTCTCTCCATCATGCCCTTGGAGATTTTTTCAAATGTTTTGGCATTTCGTCTTTTGGAACGTAGTTCTGCTAGCACGGAATCCTCTCCCCATATAGTGATCAGATCCAGTATCTCCCGTACAGTCCATACTGGTGCTCTTTTTCGATTCTCGGACTGCATGGTTACCTGTGCTGATGAGCTCTGCGTGGTCACCTGTGCTCTCCACGCTGGGCAAACAGGAAATGAAATTCAAAAGTTCGTGGGGCTTTTCCTGTCTACCTGGCCAGTGCATCCGAGTGCAGACTGCTGTCCAGAGCGGTCACAATGGTGCACTGTGGGATAGCTCCCGGAGGCCAATACCGTCAAATTGCAGCCACACTAACCCTAATTCGAAATGCCAATATCTATTTCGGCGCTACTCCCCTCATCGGGGAGGAGTACAGAAATCGATTTTAAGAGCCCTTTATGTCGAAGTAAATGGCTTCGTTGTGTGGACGGGTGCAGGGTTAATTCGATTTAACCCTGCTAAATTCAAACTAAACTCATAGTGTAGACCAGGCCACAGAGGCCAGGAGAAGGGCAGAGCTGGTAGCTGAGAGGCAGTGAGCCTTCTCAGGAAGGCCCTTCATTTTCCCCTGAAACCCAGCCCTAAACTGGTGCCTCTAAATATTGTGCCTTGGCTTCACAACCATCACTTCCGCAAAACAAAAGGAAAATTCACCCCTAAAACATTGTTTATGCAGAGCTAAGGATAACTGATATTGCCAGAATGTGAAATGCATCTCTGAGAAACAGGAAATAAGGTAAAACAAACTTAAACCTCTGAAAACTGGGAGACAAAGAATGAAGGCAATGTATCTCACACTATGCTCCCACAAAATTTTCTGCCTCCTTTGGGCATTGCCCTGAGTCTGCATGAGCGATCATAGGATTGTACCCTTCCTCAGCAGTGTGAAAAATGCACTGGAATAGTGTGGGAGAAAACTCTTAGGCCTTGTTTTCTCTAGAATAAAGGTCAAATTTAGGTCAGGCTCAGTGAACACAACCTAGTTAGGCACCACATACACTCACCCACTTTGCGTACTCTAGACAAATCAACAAAGCCTTACCAGATGTTAACATATATTCACCCTCTGGGACATCATCTTCAGTGAGTCCTGACTGAACCTTTGGTACACTGTGATGGGAGCCACCAGGCTACCAAAACTCCCCAGGGCAATAATGCAGCACAGAAGGCATGGTACTGCTTGAATGACAGTGCAGGTGTGGGATTCTGTGCACACTGAGAATATGCAATAGTGTTAGAAATAGGGGCAAGGAGGAGCGTCACCCATCTCCTTGACATATCTAGTGAAATGTCAGCCTCTGGAGATGACAGTGGGAAGCCATACTAGCAGCCTTAAAAATTCTACAGACATTTACAAAAAATGTTTGTATTTTCTAAGATTTTAGAGCCAAGAGAGGCCATTGTGATAACCTACGTGGACCTCCTGCATATCACAGCCCTGGTAAAAGGGGATCCTTTATTCCTCTACATTCAGCTGCATGTCTCCTCAAATGGCAATCTGAGCTGTGGCAACTTGCTGCAACTAATCCCTGGATCAATACAGCTAACTGTAATACAGTGAGGGTCAGTAGAAGTATAAGAAATTTTTGCATACCCTTGTGTAGAATATAACACAGATAATGGCAGGTTGTTAGGAGTAGGTCAAGTTTGGTTTACCAAAGTTAAGGTTGTGTGGTGTGGGAGATGTTAACTGTAACTCTATATTTCCTGGTTTTCTCAAGTTGAAGTTTGCTTTGCCTTATGTCAAGTAGAATTTCATATTAGAAGCATATTACCCCAGTGTGTGATAGACCATAGGAAATGCTATACTGGATCAGACCAGTGCAGGATTTCTTGTACTCTCTTCTGAATCGTCTAATAATAGACATGGTTGAACCGCTGATCTGATCCAGATTGATGAAGTCATTTAAGACTTTGTAGGTTTGCATTAATACCTTGAACGCCACACACGAACTAGTCAGTGCCGATCCTGAAGTGCAGAAACTTAGCATGGTTCAAAAAGTGGTTAGACATTTATATGGATGACACTACTGGGTATTCCTATTGTAATCAGGTGTAGGCTCACCCGGCAGCACCTCCTGCTGTTCGTCACAGGAATTAGCTCACCAGTCGTCAGAGCACCCTCTGCAGGCCAGGTGTCCTGTCCCACCTGTCGTTGGCCCCCCATGTCCCTCCCAGACCCCAGTGCCCTTGTCTTGGGTGCTGCCCCCCTGGCAGTACCCCACTCTCTGTCTCCCCACCCAGGGGAACCCCCACATCACCTCAATTGTGGCTACTGCCAGTCACCATCTAGTCCCCACACCCTGGGGCTAGATGATTGGCTGCAGTCTATCAGCCAATCATCACAGGCAACAAGGGGTTTGGACTGGCTGCCTTTACTCACCCTCAGGCTGCTCCTCTGCAACCCCAATACCTATGTGGGCCTAGAACCAGGCCCTGCTGGCCTAGGGCTTCCCAGCCCCTAAGGCCTTTCCCCAGTCCTGCCTCACTCTAGGTCCCCAGGTGAGTTCGTTCGTTCGTTCGTTCGCTCGCTCGCCCGCCCGCCCGCCTGCCTGCCTGCCTGCCTCTCACCAGTCAGAGCGAGACTGCTGAGCTTCTGGCTGCCCTGGCCTTCTTATAAGGCCTACTTGCTCAGTTTGGGGCGTGGCCCCAGCTGCAGGCACTTCTGCCAATCAGCCAGTGTTTTGCTCCCTTCCGCAGCCCCAGCTCTCTGCAGGGCTTTTCCAACCCCTCAGGGCAGGAGCGGGTGTCCACCCCTCTACAGAGCGTGCTCAGTGTCCTCTGTGGCTGCTCTGCTGGCTGGAGCTCTCCCTTCTCCTTCTTCACTCCACCTGCCTTGCTGGCTGGAGCTCCTTCTCCTTTCCTTCCCTGGGTTGCTGCTGCTGGCTAGAGCTCCTTCCCTGGACTGCTGCTGCCGGCCAGCCCCCCCTCCCCACCATCTCTGGAGGGAGAAGCCAAGACTCCACCTTCACCATCACCACTACCACCTGTGGGGGGTCCTTTCTGCCTGGCTGCCAGGGTTGCTGGAGCTGCTGCTGCTGCTGCGTGTGTCCTGGGGAGCTGCTGAGGCCTGGAGGTGGAAGAAGAGGACTACATAGACCATCGGCTGCTAGGGGAGCGCACAGGACTCTGGAGACCACTGTGGAGGGGGCCATTCAGGACTGAGTACTTTTCGAACTGTGCTTTAGTGGTGGGGGTCTAGACTGTGTTTGTGGGGACACAGGGGGTGTGGTGTGGAGCCTGCCCCCTGGTCCATCTGTGTCCCCCCCCCCCAAACCCCTACCACCACCGTTGCCCCCTCCACCGCCCCCACAGCCCGTTTACCATCTGCCTCCGCTCCTGCCTCTGGGACTCTGCTGCTCTCCTGACCTGCCACGCCCTACTAACATCGTTTGGGCCTGCAGCGGCAGGCAGCCGCACATTGACTTTCCACAAGCGCTCGTGGGCGCACCTACCCCCCCCCCCCCCCGGACTGACCCCTTCCCCTTCGCAACAGGCCTCCCAGCTTTGTCCCTTGCTGCCTACCCTATTTGTCCTTTGTAGCCTTTGTCCCTCCCCGGCTTCAGTTTGTTTGCCTGCCCCGCCCTTTTCCCTCTGCAGTTTAGTTTGGTTGTCCCACCCCAGCCCTGCGGTTAGCCCCTTGGTTCTTCTGCCCCATTCCCAGCCTAGTTGCTCCCTTTCCTTTGCGCCCCCCCTTGCCCTGATTGACCCCCCCCTCGTGTGCCCATGCCCCCTCCCATGCGCTTGTGTCCCCCATCACATTTTGGTTAATCACTGCACCCCCTGATGTTAGTGTAACCTTCCCTCCCTTAGTGCAACTAGAGGAGCGGGTGTCGGTGACTGTCCCCCCCAAGCCCTTGATACCCCCCATCTCCCCCCGTTTCGGAGCCCTCCTCCCCTGCCTGCAGCCTAGCGGGGAGGAGTGGTTGACCTGTTTTCCCTTTAGCCACCCCCCTTTTTCTCCGGTGTGTTTTCCCTTCCCTCTCTGCTCATAATGGAGGGGAACACGGTGGGCGACCCTCCCCAAGTAGACTCTGCCGTCCCTCCCCCGCCTGTCCCCTTGACCTCTTTCTCAACCGCCGCTGCCATACCACCTGCCACTGTCCCCGCTGCGGTGTCGGCAGCGGCGAGCGACGGGGTGACCTCCGCTGCTGCCACGTCCCTCGCTCCCTCCGATTCTGGGGGAGCTGCCCCAGCGGGCAGGAAAGGCCAGGGCAAAAAGAAGGGGAAGAGCCCCGCTAAAAAGACTGGGCCCTCCATGGCAGGGGCTGCACCCACTGTCACGGCCCTGCCACCGGCCGCGGCGTCCCTTCCCGCTGCTCCCTCCACCAGCTCTGCGGGTGCCCCTCCCCAGGCCCCCAGGGCATATGCCCAGGTGGCGGCGGCCCCCCCGCCTGCCGGTACGCCATCTCGTCTATCCACCGCCTCTGCGTCCATCTATAGCGGCCTGGGCCCCTTCCCCACTTTGACTAGGAGGCACGGCATCCGTTGCCTCCAGGTGCCCGCCTCGCCCCACGTAGAGACCTACGTGCGGGCATTGGCGAGGGTGGTGGGGCCCACGGCCATCGTGGCAGCCTCCAAAATGTATGGCAAGGTTGTCTTTTTCCTTGCCTCGGAGGCCACCGCCCAAGAGGCGGTGGAGACGGGCCTGGCGGTGGGGGGCGTGTTCGTCCCCCTGGAGCCGCTGGAGGACCTGGGTGTCCGTCTGGTCCTCACCTCCGTTCCTCCTTTCCTCCCCAATGTCGCCCTGCTGCCCGCCCTTTCTACCCTGGGGAAACCAATTTCCATCGTCCGCCCTCTCTCGCTGGGCTGCAAAGACCCCGCCCTCCGTCACGTCCTCTCGTTCCGCCGGCACGTGCAGCTCCAACTGCCGCCGGCGGCACGTGGCGGAGAGGCACTCGAGGGGTCTTTCCTGGTCCCCTATCAGGGGGCCCATTACCGGGTGCATTATTCTACGGGGGAGACCCGGTGCTACCTCTGCTGGGCGATAGGGCACGTCCGGAGGGACTGCCCCTTGGCCCGGCACGGAGGAGCATCCGGGACCCCCGAGCTCCGGCAGGGCGCCAGCCCCACCATTGCTGGCGCCCCTGGTTGCCCGGTTCCCGGAGCCGCCCCTCCTCCTTCTCAGACCACCACTGCTCCCGCTCAGGCTCCAGGGGTACCTCCCCCAACATGCCCAGACGAGCGGGAGAGCCCCGCCTCTGCTACGTGCATTGTGACGGGACCCATAGAGGAGGGTGCGGTGGGGGTATTGCCGGGCACGGGAGAGGGCCCTCCCCAGGGGGACTCCGCCCCCCCTCCTGCTGCCCCATTGTTACTTCCTCAGGTCCTCGAGCCATCATCTCTGCCCCCCGACCCAACCCCTGTCACCCAGCCCGCAGATAATGCCGTGGAGGGCTGGACCCTAGTACAGGGAAAGCGGGGCAAGCGGAAGGCTCGAGCTCCGCTCCTGCCATCTGGTGCGGAGGCCCCCCGGAAAACCAGGAAGGGGGGCACCGCTGCCGAGCCTTCCGCCTTGCCCGCGGGTATATTACATCAACCGTTGCCGGCTGGGGAAGGTGTGGCAGCACCGCAGGATCCCACCATCCGTCCTCCGCAGTCCCTCCTTGCGGAGGCCCCCGTTGAAGCCCCTCCTACCCCCTTGCCACCTGTACCCCCTGCGATGCCCGAGGAAAGTGTCGCCTCGGGTGCTAGCGGGGAAGACCCTGGGGTGGTGGGAGGTGAACTGCCCTCTATCTATGAGGAGATCGAGGCCCTGGGTCTGACCCCGGTCACCCAGGGGGAGGACGACCCTCTGCCAGCGGGCCTCGATCTGGCCGACCTCACCCCGGCCTTCCCTTCTCCGTCTTCTGTTCCCCTAATTGCTGCTCCTGCCTCAGAGGAGCCCCTGGACTCTTTGACCTGCCCGGCTGCGAGTGACACCTTGCTGACGGCCTCCGAGCCTGTTCAAGCGATGGCCGGTGCCTCGCGGCCGGGACACGAGTTACCAGGGGTATCCCTCATTGGCGTGGGGCAACCGAGTTCCTTCCTGGGTGGGGGCCCCGTTGCAGATTGTTCATCTCCTGCTGCCGTGGCTGTTCCACCTGCCGTAGAGCCTGAGCCCGGCATCCCTGGGGACCCCCTCCCTAACTCTCAGACCCCTGGGCCCGACCGAGAGGAGCCACCTTCCAGCTGTCTAGCTCCTGGGGCCCAGGATCCCACCTCTGTCCCTCTCCCTGACCCTACTCCTGCCCCCGGCCCTGCCCTTACCCCTGGCCCGATTCCTATCCCCTCCACTTCCCATGATGTTATTGCCGCCCCTGGGGACGTCTCCTTCTCTTTCCCGGAGGATAACCCCCAGGGAGCGGCCTTTGTGTTCCCCAGTCCCAACCCACTAGGGGCTGCTATCCTCCCGCCGCCGCCGCCCCCCATTGAGCCGGGGTCTGAGGCGGGCCGTGTGGCGCCGATCCATCGGGCGCCACGTCAAGGGTCCGCCCCTTGCCTGCCTGTCTCGGTGGGCCACGGGGCCGTGCCGGGGCCCCAGTGGGGGATGACCAGAAGCCAGTGACCCCACCCCCCCATACGCTGCGAGAGGAGCTGCGGGAGTTTTTAGAAGACGTCCGTGGCTCCCGCAATAAGGTGCCGCTCGCTCTCCAGCGATGGGGGGATTTCCATCAGATCCTCCGGGCCGCGAGGGCCCTCATGGGGGAGGGTAAAAGGACCGGGAAGCAGGGCGCCGCGGCTTACCAGCGGGTCCGCAGCTTCCGTGACTCCTTGCTCACCTTCGGGGTGGGTCACGGTTTGCTGCGCGGCCCAATGGGGGCCGTGAGCGTCCCTGCCGACGAGGATCCCCCCCAGCCCTCCTCATGCCACCAATTACCTTTGCAACATTGAACACCCGAGGCTGTAGGGTGGGTCTCCGCAGGTGCCAGGTGCTCTCCTTCTTTCGGGAAGGGGGGTACTCTGTGGTTTTCCTGCAGGAGACCCACACGGATCCGGCCGCCGAGGACAGCTGGTGGCTGGAGTGGGGGGACAGGGTCTATTTTAGCCATCTCACAGTTCGTACGGCTGGAGTGGCTACCCTGTTCTCCCCCGACCTACGGCCCGAGGTGCTGGGGGTTGCCGAGGTTGTGCCGGGCCGCCTGCTGCACCTCCGGGTCCGTATGGAGGGGCTTGTGATCAACCTTGTCAACGTCTATGCCCCGACATCGGGCCCGGAGCGGTTGCCTTTTTATCAGCAGGCGTCCGCCTTCCTCGGCTCCTTGGATCCTCGTGAGTGCCTGGTCCTGGGCGGGGACTTCAATGCTACCCTCGAGGAGCGGGACCACTCGGGGACCGAGCAGTGCCCGGCCGCCGCGGACGTCCTCCGGGAGATTGTGGAACATCACTCCCTGGTGGACGTCTGGCGCGACCACCACCCGGACGATGTCTTCACGTTCACCTATGTCCGGGTGGAAGCCCATCGGTCGTGCCACTCCCGGTTGGACCGCATTTACTTGTCACGCTTCCATCTTTCACGGGCCCACTCCTCCGACGTTAGGCCGGCCCCTTTTTCGGATCACCATCTAGTCACCGTGAGGGCCTCTCTCTGTGCGGAGAGGCCGGGGCCGGCCTATTGGCATTTTAACAATAGTTTGCTGGAGGATGTGGGCTTCGTGGCGTCCTTCCGGGAGTTCTGGCTGGTCTGGCGAGGGCAGCAGCGTGCCTTTCCCTCGGCGCGGCGATGGTGGGACCTAGGAAAGGTGCGCACCCGGCTCTTCTGCCGCGACTACACCCGGGGCGCCAGCCGACGGAGGGATGCGGCGATAGAGCAGTTGGAACGGGAGGTCTTAGAGCTAGAGAGGTGTCTGGCCGCCAGCCCTGAGGATCCATCCCTTTGCGGAGCGTGCCGGGAGAAGCGGGAGGAGCTCCGGGCCCTCGACGATCATCGGGCCCGGGGTGCTTTTGTTCGATCCCGCATCCGCCTCCTTCGGGAGATGGATCGCGGCTCCCGCTTCTTCTACGCCCTGGAGAAAAGGAGAGGGGCCAAGAGGCACGTCACCTGCCTCCTAGCGGAGGACGGCACCCCCCTCACGGATCTGGCGGAGATATGCGAGAGGGCCAGGACCTTCTACGCACACCTTTTCTCCCCGGATCCGACCGACCCTACCGCTTGCAGAGTGCTCTGGGACGGACTCCCGACGGTCAGCACGGGCGACCGGGACCGGCTAGAGTTACCTCTCTCTCTGGCCGAGTTCTCGGAAGCCCTCCGCCGCATGCCCACCAATAAATCTCCGGGCATGGACGGGCTGACCGTGGAGTTCTACTGCGTGTTCTGGGATGTCCTCGGCCCGGACCTAGTCACCGTCTGGGCCGAGGCCTTGCTGAGCGGGGTCCTCCCTCTTTCGTGCAGGCGAGCCGTGCTCGCCTTATTGCCGAAGAGGGGGGACCTCCGCGACTTACGAAATTGGCGTCCCGTCTCGCTCCTCAGCATGGACTACAAAATCGTAGCCAAGACCATCTCGCTGCGGCTGGGGTCCGTGCTGGAGGACGTGATCCACCCAGACCAGACCTACACCGTCCCGGGCCGTAGCATCTTTGATAACCTCTACCTGGTCCGGGATCTTCTGGAACTTGGGTGTAGGGATGGTCTGTCGTTCGCCCTCCTGTCCCTGGATCAGGAGAAGGCGTTCGACAGGGTGGACCACGGGTATCTCCTGGGCACTCTGCAAGCGTTAGGCTTCGGACCCCAGTTTGTGGGTTTTCTCCAGGTGCTTTACGCTTCCGCAGAGTGTCTGGTCAGGCTCAACTGGACCCTGACCGAGCCGGTCAGCTTCGGGTGGGGAGTGCGGCAGGGGTGCCCTCTCTTGGGCCAGCTTTACGCTCTGGCGATCGAGCCCTTCCTCTGTCTCCTCCGCAGGAGGTTGACAGGGTTGGTGCTTTGGGAGCCGGAGCTGCGGCTGGTCCTGTCGGCGTACGCCGACGATGTGCTCTTCGTGGTCCAGGACCCGGGCGACTTGGTGCGGGTGGAGGCTTGCCAGACCGTGTACTTGGCGGCCTCCTCCGCCCGGGTCAACTGGGTCAAGAGCTCTGGCCTGGTGGTAGGGGCCGGGTGGCAGGCGAGCTCCCTCCCACCCGCGCTTCAGGCCATCCGGTGGAGCGCGGGTCCGCTGCTCTATCTCGGCGTTTACCTTTCTGCCACGCATCCATCTCCGCCGGAGAACTGGCAAGGTTTACAGGGCAGGGTGACGGAGCGGCTCCGGAAATGGACAGGACTACTCCGGTGCCTCTCCCTTTGCGGGAGGGCACTGGTACTCAATCAACTAGTCCTGTCCATGCTCTGGTACCGTCTCAACACCCTGGTCCCGGCCCCGGGCTTCCTGGCCGACCTCTGGAGGGCAGTTCTGGAGTTCTTTTGGCCAGGACTGCACTGGGTCTCTGTGGGGGTCCTCCATCTGCCCCTGGAGGAGGGAGGACAGGGCCTGAAGTGCCTTCGCACTCAGGTCCATGTCTTCCGCCTCCAGGCCCTGCAGAGGCTCCTTTATGGTGCAGGTAGTCCGGCGTGGAGAGTACTGGCGCACGCCTTCCTGCGCCGCTTCCGAGGGCTCCGATACGACCGGCAGCTCTTTTATCTCAATCCGAGAGGTCTTCCGCGAGACCTCTCCGGGCTGCTGGTCTTCTACCAGGACCTCCTCCGGACCTGGAAACTGTTCTCAGCGACCAGGTCCGTGGCGGCCACTGGGGGGGCAGATCTCCTCGCGGAGCCCCTGCTACACAACCCCCAGCTTTGTGTGCAGGTGGCGGAGTCCCCTGCTGTGCGCCAGAGGTTGGTCCTGGCAGAAGTCACGAGAGTCGGAGACCTCCTGGACTACGACCGGGGCGTCTGGCTGGATCCCCTGACGCTCGCTCGGCGCATGGGGCTCTCCAGGCCTTGTACTCCCCGGCGCGTACTTCAGGAGGTGAGGGCCGCTTTGCCGCCCGCTGCTCGGGTCTACCTCGACCAGGTCCTGCGCGAGGGCACGCCCCGCCCACACTCCACCCCTGGTCCTCCGGACCTTTTTATTGGGCCCCTGCCCCGTGGACCCAACCGGCCTCCCCGCCCCTTCTCCGTGAGCCAGCTGCACGACTTGCAGCCGGTTCGTTTCCTGACCGCGCCAAGGAAACATCTATACACGCTCGTGCTCCACACTCTTCACTTCCTCACCCTCGTGTCCCGCCCCGATACGAAGTGGCGGGACCTCCTGCCACCTGTCGAGGGTGAGAAGCCCCGTTGGGCCAGCCTCTATTCCACCTTGGTCCCGAGGCCAGCCGGGGATGTCAGTTGACGGCTCCTTCATGGGGCCGTGAGCACGGGCGTGTACTTGGCGCGGTTTACCCCTGTCCCTGACACCTGTCCTTTCTGCGGCATGAGGGAGACCCTGGCTCACGTTTACTTAGAGTGTGCCAGGTTGCAGCCCCTACACCGGCTCCTCACCGACATTATGTTGCGTTTTTGGTTACACTTTTCCCCTCACCTTCTCATTTATGCACTCCCTATCCATGGCCCCACAAAGTCACGGGACCTCCTGGTCAACTTCCTTTTGGCCCTGGCTAAACAGGCCATCTATAAAACCAGGGAGAGGAGGTTGGCCGATGGAGGTTCCTGTGACTGTGGGGCCTGTTTCCGATCCTCTGTCCGTTCACGTATCCGGGCAGAGTTCCTCTGGGCGGCGTCCACTGGCTCCCTTGACACCTTTGAGGAGCAGTGGGCGCTGTCCGGGGTTCTCTGTTTGGTGTCCCCATCAGGTTCCCTTCTTTTGACCCTTTAATCGCACTCCTGTCCCTGTTTTTACATTAGTTGTCCCCCGTAATCATTTGGGTTTTAGGTCCTGTGGGTCCTCCCCTTAGGCTGGGGGGAGGATCCTTTAGCAGTGGGCGGGCTTCGCCCGCCCACTTCCCGGAACCCAATAGGTACACCTATAATAGTAATAGTAAATACTAAAAAACAAACAAACAAAAAATAACCCTAATCCCGACTTCCAAAAGTTTTGGAAGAAATAGGAGTTTAAGCCAATCTCTGAATATTGGGGGTTATGTGGAAACTTCCTAGCAGCAGGTTTTCTGGCTGTTAAGTTTCTGGATAGAATTCAAAGTATTACAGTTAACATATAAAGCCTCAAATGATTTGGGACATGGTTACGTGAGAAAGCACCTCTCTGTGTGCCATACTTCTGCAGTTGAGATCAGTGGAGGCACTTGAGCTGCATCCCCCTTTATCTGGAGGGGGCTGCTGGCAAGGCATTCTCTGTCAGTGTTCATTGACTTTGAAATTTGCACTGCTATGTGGTCTACCAAAGCCAGGGTTTTTTTTACCTTCCAGGCATGCTGTAAAGCCCATCTTTTCCACTAAGCTTTTAAGGAGGGGTGAGCTGAAGGATGGAGACGTTTGGGTTTCTTTTGTTTTCCTCCACTTAGCTGGTGAATATTTATGTCAGGATGGGATGATCAGTCCTTTATACTGGATTATGCATTGTGCATTTTAATTTATGGGATGGGTGTCTAAGTATATTTAAAAAAATCTGAAAGAGCACTCTTCTGCCAAAAAAGTCAAGATTTTAATTTTTGGACGGTAACATTTTATTATTATTTATTTGCAGCAGTACCAAGTATGTTATTTCAACACCGAAGCAGGGCAGTCCTTCTTCATTGACCTCATGATCTAAATATAAACAAGCAGATAAAGCCAGGTGAAAGGGAATAACAATAGGCACTCTACATACAATTCATATATGTTAGCGTTTTAAGAACTGAGTCTTTAAGAGGACTTTACTGTAGACCTTGTACAGAAGATTATGGAGGTAGTATGATATGTAGGGGGCAGGGTGTAAGTGATTGTATGAGAATCTGACAAACAGAAGGACTGTGCTGGGAGCACCAGCAGACCAGAGAAGAAATGACAACAGGAAGTTTGACAATGGAGAATAAGCTGTGAGGGGAAGGGTTATAGAGAGCTTTGAAGGTGGTGATAAGAAGCTTAAATTTGGTGTGATATCAGATGGGAAGTCAAGGGAGGGATTCAAAGAGGAGTAGAAAAGCTAAGCGCTATATTTCTATTTGAAGCCTGTAGGTATGTTTGGCAAGATTAATCTTTAAAGTATCAGTAAAACCTTAATCTTGTTAGCGACCTTGTGCTCTGCATTTGTTGCCATTGCAGCAAATCCAAGTAATTGTTTATATATAACATAAGCATACAAATAATCAGAATTCTAAAAATCTTAATTTTAAATTATAGGGAAACACTAGAGATATGAGGTCTGCAATACTGAATGGCAGTTGTTATTATCTGTGAAACTGGCAAAACTCCAAAGAATAAACTTTATTCTCTAACCTCAGAATTGCAGAGGCTGATGGCTATATTCACTTATTATTTTCCCTCCCTTTAGCCTTTTAACACTTTACTAATGATTTATCAGCAAAAGAAATAGCTATATCAAAGATGATGTTGTTTGTTCAGGACTGGCTCCAGGGTTTTTGCCGCCCCAAGCGGTGGGGAAAAAAAAAAAAAAGCCGCAATTGCGATCGGCGGCAGCTCCACCGCGCCGCTTTCTTCTTCGGCGGGAATTTGGCGGCAGGTGCTTCCCTCCGAGAGGGACCCGCCGCCAAATTGCCACTGAACAGCCCCACCTGCCGCCCCTTCCCCTTGGCCGCCCCAAGCACCTGCTTGCTGGGCTGGTGCCTGGAGCCGGCCCTGTGTTTGTTGTAGTGAATGTGATAAAATGCTAACATACCTCCCTAATGTTTTGGAAGGAGAACTCTTCTCTTTGGAAGAGAAAAAAACATTTTCCATTAGAAGTCTCTGTTTTCAGTCACTTTTAACTTTTTAACTTGTCCAAATTTTAACTACTGGATGAATGCTGTATTGGATGAATGCCATACAGTGATTTTTTTTTTGTTTTGTTTTTAATAGGGTTGCCAACTTTCTAATTCCTGAAAACCAAACACCCCTGCCCCGCCCCTTCCCCCAAGGCACCATCCCCTGCCCTACCCCTTCTTCCGAAGCTCTCCATCACTTGCTCTCCACTTCCGCCCCCACCGCTCATTCCCCCGTCCCCCAGAACTCACCTGTTGCCTGCAGAGTCAGGCTGGGAGGAGCTGAAGCAGAGCCTGCCTGCCTTCCAATCGGGGCACAGTGGGGCCCGGCAGGGGTCAATCCCTGGAGCGAGGGGCTGGAGAGGGGAAATTGGGGCACAGCGGAGTGGGGGGGGG